>NC_090187.1:12795667-13109417 GCF_024679245.1 Pseudorasbora parva
CATGTAGCTTGTATGTCATGCCAATGGCTGCTCGCATCAAATTCAAGGCACTGGTGTTCGCCTACAAAGCAGCCACTGGCTCTGCACCAATATACCTTAACTCGCTTGCTCAGACTTACACACCCTCCAGAAGCTTGCGTTCTGCGAGCGAGGGGCGCCTCGTGGTTCCATCCCAAAGAGGCATGAAATCACTCTCACGGACATTTTCCTGGACCGTTCCCACCTGGTGGAATGACCTGCCGATCTCAATTCGTGCTGCCGAGTCTGTAGCCATTTTTAAAAAACATCTTAAGACACATCTCTTCCAATTGCACCTGACCAATAAAAAATAGCACTTAACTATCCTTTTAAATTTTGTTTGTTTGTCCAAAAAAATAATAATAATTGTGTACTATGCTTAATTAACTGAGACTTCTTACAGCTCTTACAGGTTGTTGGCCTTGTTTGTTTCGTTGCTTCTATTGCTCTCCCCTTTTTTGTAAGTCGCTTTGGATAAAAGCGTCTGCTAAATGATTAAATGTAAATGTAAATATTTTAAAATGTGTTGGACAGTGATTCATAATGTAACGAAAGTACACTCAGAAATGGTAGCAGGCATTGACACTGTCATCTTCTTTAGGCAGTTTTCTCTTTCAGGTCAGCTACTGACACGACTGAGCAACAGTTTGAAAGAAAGTAAAGATGAAGAAAGTTGCTGAAAAGTTAAAAAAAATAAGACGCTGACACTATGGCACCCTTGAGGTTTGTTACCGCCACGGGATAGCAATGCAAAAGCACATAAATTATGTTTAACAGGACGTCAGCAAATCACGTGTGGGGTGTCACCTAACTGCCTAAGGTGTGATTCCAGTCTAGGGACTAAAATGGCTCATGGGGTCGCACTCCTGTTCCACGCGCCTCCTTCACTGGGGTGTTCAATTTAAACTTGCACAGCAAAATATATTTATAGCATAAACGAACGCCCCTTTACGGCACCAATCGTAGGGGCTCATCTTGCAGGCATGTGGAGCCTTTCGTTTGACGCTGCCACTGTATTATAACAGTGACTATTACACCTCTTAAATGTGGAAGAAATGCGCGTTAGCAGACTGTGGCCTTGGGTGCAGGTTTGGACATGTAGGCATATTCTTATAGTACTAAAGTGATACATCCCTGTTTGAAAATAAAGCTGTTACTCTGAGAGGCTGAAACACCCAGAACACACAGACAGTATGCAGAATTAGCACTCACCATGTGCCAAATGTGTGTAAAAATAAAACTCACTTGCTAGCCAGTTGGCTGATATCATCTTGTTTTTTGTTTTTTGTTTTTTTTTTACATGTTATGCATGATTTAGATGGCAATGAAAGAATAACACTATTGTTTTGACCCGAGTGTTGGGTAGTTCTTCTTATAATAACTTACCGTAATGGAAGGTTACCATGAGATATTTAGCTAAGAAGCCAAAAGTTACAGCTTTTTTGCTGTGTTAGAGTTTTGCCACAGATAGACAGACAGCACTGACAAAACCTGATGATCATGCTATCTAGCATTTTGTTTATTTGAGAATGTTCCAAAGAGCAACCCGTGTTTCAATGGAAGGTTTGGCAATGGAAGCAAAATCTGACCTTTTGACTATTTGTCAACTGAGTCTGTCACAAAATGAGACTGACCTAAAAAATAGTGCTGCATCATTTATTTATTATTCCTTATTCATTTTATGCTCTAAATTCGTGTTTTTCTTTTTTTTTTTACTTTTTTTTTTCGGATAGTTATTTCTTATAGATCTGCCATTTTTTTATATGTAAAAAAAAGTGTCAAATTTTTTAAAAGAATTTTGTTGAAACAATTGTCAGCAATTGCATTTTTCTTAATTTCATATACATTTTGAGTGAAAATTTTAGTACATATAATTTTTAAATGGTTCCGTTTGTGTTCATTTGAGTGAAAAGCATTTGTGTTTACTATTTCTAGATTAATATTAAAATGTTATTATTTTACTAGTGCTGATTTTGCAGTAAACTATTTGTATACTTTGTGAGTAACTAAGGGTGTACTCACACTAGGCACGGTTGCCATGAACCGGGCCCCGAGTACGATTGTCCCCCCTCCCCACTCCCCCTCTGGCCTGCACTCACATAGGGTTTCAGCATTCGTGCCGGAGCACGCTTACGTCATTATGGTGCGACGGTTTCGGGTTTCAGCATTCGTGCCGGAGCACGCTTACGTCATTATGGTGCGACGGTTTCGGGTTTCAGCATTCGTGCCGGAGCACGCTTACGTCATTATGGTGCGACGGTTTCGGGATAAACAGGAAGAGCAGCACTCTCTGAACACAATGGAGTCCATCACTCTGTTTTATTTGTGGATAATTTTGTCGTTTGGTCCACGGTGGTCCACAGCCCTCTCACAGCCTGTTGTTAAACAGATATGTGTCGCCTTAGTGGTGCAAAAATTTTCACGTAATCATGCTGCTCGTATGAGGAGGTTTGCAAGGTACCAGCTGACGTGTAGCAAGGACTTTGCAGCTTTGATTACGGACTCCAGCACGGTTAGCGCTCACACTGCATGTGAACCGCGCCCGAGTCCAACTGAACCGTGCTCTGGCCCACCTCTTCCAAGAGGGCCAGGGCCGGCTAATCGAGCCGCACCCGGGCACGGTTCGGAGCACTCGCACTAGTCAAACGAACCGCGCTTTGGTGGTCAAACGCACTCGGCAACGGTTCAAACTGGCTAGTGTGAGTACACCCTAACAATAGCCCCTTTCACACCTGTAAATTAACTGGTCAATTACCGGTAAGACATCATGTATGAACAGGACCTTTTCAAAAATACCGATAAATCTGTTTCTGTCAATTAACCAGTAAGGGAAGTTGTAACATTACCGGTAAATTGCGTACTTTGCGGAATGAAGATTACCGATATATTCACAAATGAAATCAGAACACGCTGATTTGAACAAGTCTGCTTTAGGCCAATCATAAGTTCTTATGGAGATGACGTGATTAATCTGCGCTGTTAACAGAAAGCTTTTTAACAGTTTTGCTATGTAAATATGTGCAAAATGATCGACTTTGACCATTGGCAGTGTCTCGCAGCTTTTTTAACGTGTCGCGTTTGAGACCCTGTCGCCTTTTCCATTCATTAGCGCCGCTGCCCTGCAGTTGGACAGTTTTACGCTACGTCTAGACGTGCCAATTTTCGATAATGCGATTTATCACGATAATGAATATGCACAATATTGTTATCGTGGGCACTTTAAAATATCGTAAATAATAATTTATTAACAATTAATTATTATTTTTTTATAATGCACTCAAGAATACTTTGCCCATCAACCGTATGTTCTGCGTCAAATGGACGCGCTCAGATGTAAACAAGCCCGACGTGCGTTTGCACATGACTGAATGGGTGAAGAAGACGCGCTGCTGAAGTGCCGCTCAGTGACAGCAGAGGGCGCTGATGAACTGCAGAATGCAGCAGTTACCCCGGAAACCATGCAAACAAAAGCATCCGCGCTAGAGAAGGAGTTTTTAAAACAGCCAGCCATAACATTCAGTTATACTAAAATAGTTCTTAAAGCTGTTATGCTATGTCAACACTTTTTCCCCAACTTATTTCAATATCGTGATAATATCGTATATTGTGATAAAACGTCAGCAATTAATCGCAACATGAAAAATTGATATCGGCACATGCCTAGCTACGTCTTGTATTTTTAAGAGCAAAAACGCATTCTGTTTGATCATCCATTATGCCTGTCATCCAGATGTAAAAATATGTTGTCAAATTGAGCAAATTGATCATCTAAAGTGCTTCTTCCCGTGCGGGCGGATGAAGACAACACTTCAACCAACCAGAGCAACGCAGAAAGTAAAGCGGAGGTAGTTGATAGATTTAACTTTCACCGTATCCGCCATAAAACTCTGAACAGATCTTCCTTTCATAAGAATGATTTCAGTGCCGTTCTTTTCTCAAAGAAATGCTTAATAACAAAGCATAACAAGTCACGAACAAAGCCCATTTGAAAGACCGCTGTTTACCTGCTAATTTGTTTACAAGTAACACGCGGAACCGTCACAACTCTGCCGTCATTATGTTAAGACCAACCCACCGACTCTATACACGATGTGATTGGCCTGACCAGAGTTTGTT
This sequence comes from Pseudorasbora parva, assembly GCF_024679245.1. Classification (NCBI taxonomy): domain Eukaryota; kingdom Metazoa; phylum Chordata; class Actinopteri; order Cypriniformes; family Gobionidae; genus Pseudorasbora; species Pseudorasbora parva. The sequence continues at coordinate 12,799,802 of NC_090187.1, forward strand.
TTTTCCAATCCAACGGAGAGTTGTTAGACTACCCTGGTTCCAAATTAGATTTGGTTCTGCTAACCCAGCCCTACTACAGCAGCAAAAGGAGCCTGTTGAGGTAGCTTAGCCATCTGGCCAGGGTGCCTCTGAAACACCTTCCGGTTAAGGTGTTCAAATAGCATAGCAGTTTGTCTAATTAGAAAGAGACCTAGGACGCGCTGGAGGGACTATTTCCCAGCTGGTCTGGGATGCCTTGAGAACCCCCCTGGAGGAGCTGGAGGAAGGAAAAGGACATTTGGACACGTCTACTTAGCCTGCTGCCACTGTGACCTGTCCCAGATAAGCGACAGGAGGATGGATTACATATGAACTGAAGCTGGAAACCACTTATAACCAAAACTATTGAAAGATGGAAATTCTTTATTCATCATCATGGACTGCTATGCTGTTTGATGTGTCATTAGATGTGTATATCTCTAACTCCGATAGATATTGAAAATCTAAATCAACTTTCCTACCAGATCTTGCATAGCAGTGTTAAACAACATATATTCTTACTTCCTTTCCTCTGTGCTGACCCAAGACCTGCTTTCCCACAGTCATATCCTCATTGACCTTACATTTACTTCCTCTCCAAATGTCTTCATTTATTCCCGTCTAGCCCTTCATTTCATCACCCAGAGCTTAAACATGTTTTCTCTTCCTTTTTCTCAGAAGTTCTTATCTGAACAGAATTTACAATGTTATTTGTCTCTTTTGCGCATTGACTCCGCATTTATGTGTGTGTGTGTGTGTGTGTGTGTGTGCAAAGAATGTGTGTAATGGTAGCTACTGTTAACTTTCTTAAAGGTGCAATGCACCAAAAAAGTTTAGCAGAAAGTGTAATCTGTCATTTACCCTACAACGAAAGCATGTAGTGACCAGGGGCTGTCAATCTTCAAAATAATAAACTTAATAAAATGAGTTAATATGATGTGCGCACTATATTTCAAGAGGGATATATTTTGTGCCACACAGAAGAAAGTCATTTGTAAATGATTACAAAATTGTAATTAATGGCTAAACTTTTAAGTGTAACATTTCCTTCTAAAGGGCATGACACCAAATTGGCATCAAAGAACTGCCAGAGTAGTGATATTGACTTGTATAGCCTGTATCTGGGCCAAAAAAAGTGTGCTTGAACACACCACAAAGGTGTCACAAACATGTTGGCCCAGTCTGGGTTCCAAAGGGTCATGTAATCTGATTATAAGTTGTACCACTGCAGCACATGCACCTCTGCAGTCACTAGGCATGTGCCGATTTTCAGTAATTTAATATATCACGATAATGAATATGCACGATATTGTTGTCGTGGGCATTTCAAATTATCATGAATAATATTTGATTAACAAATATAAAACAAATTATAATGCAATTAAGAATACTTTGCCCGTCAACCGTATAAATGCTCAACACTGCTGTATTCTGCGCCAAAGGGACACCCGCTCAGAGGTTAATGAGAAGCACATGAACGAGTGAAGGAGACTCGCTCAGAGGTTAATGAGAAGCACATGAATGAGTGAAGGAGACTCGCTCAGATGTAAATGAGAAGCACATGAACGAGTGAAGGAGACTCGCTCAGATGTAAATGAGAAGCACATGAACGAGTGAAGGAGACTTGTGAAGGAGACTCGTGAAGGAGACTCGCTCAGATGTAAATGAGAAGCACATGAACGAGTGAAGGAGACGCGCTGATGAAGTGCCGATCGCTGACAGCAGAGGGCGCTGATGAACTGCAGAATGCTGCAGTTACCCCGGAAACCCCACAAACAAAAGCAAGCGCTGGTGAAGTTTTTAAAACAGCCATTAGTTGGTCAAACTCACAACTCAATGTTGTTCATCACAGCACCAAATACTTAATACTTAAAGACTTAATAGGCTATTTATTTTCAAACTTAAACTTTGTTTTAATCTGAACTACCACATGCCCTTATGATTAGAATTTTTTGGATTATTTGTCCAAAAGACATACGACTTCATTAGTTAACATGTTAATTCATGATTACCAAACTGACAATGAAAAATACTTCTAAGTAATGTTAATTTCTTAGTTACTGTTTAATAACAAAATAACTGTTTTAAAGCTACACTGTGGGATATTTTCCCCCATCTAGCGGTGAAAGGGTATATGACCATCCAGTGAATATTAGTTTCAGTTCCTCTCAATTCTGATTTCATTTTAACTCCTACGGTGGCCGATTTAGTCCAAGATTAACATGGCAATCCCCATCTTCACATTCGAGACAGTGCCATCGAGTGTTAAAACACGAAAGGCGAAGCTTGAATTTATGGGTATGTCCCTCTTTGGCTAATGTACTTTCAAGATGGAGGAGAGCAACATGGCGACCGGCATTCGAACCCCTCACCCGTATGTATTTTCAATGGCATATTATAAACTTACGAGAATACTTTACTATGTGAAAGAAGTAAATATACATTAATGAGCACATATATTTTTGAAAGAACTAAGTGTTTTTAGCTAAGAATAAATTAAAAAAGTTACACAGTGTAGCTTTAAAGGTGAACTATGTAGTATTTTTGCAGTAAAATATCCAAAAACCACTAGGCCAGTGTTATATATTTTGTTCAGTTGAGTACCTACAATATCCCAGATGTTTCCAACTATTTGTAAATTGTGAGAAAATTGCTATTTTAACTAAGGACAGGGACGTTGCAGCATTGCATTTGAGAGAGTCGCCTGTCAATTGCGTCATATCTGCGTTACCCTCGGTTTCGGCTTTTATATGGCAGGAGCGCTTTACTCTTAGCAGTGTGAACATGTGAACGCACGGAGTAACGTCATAACATCGTTTTAAACACACTTAAATGTATCTAATATGATAAACAAAGCTCCATTACCTCAAAATCATAACCGGAAGAGCGGATCTGTGCAGGCGCCCGGCAAATGAGTCCCGTCCCGTCATAATAAAAGTCCCGGTATTCTCAAGGCGGGTATTTGTTTAACAATCGCTCCAGCAGCTTTGCTCAGGTCCATAACACTCGGTCCTGCTCTGCTTTAGACTACAGTAACGTTAATAACCGCATGCATGAACGTGGTTTCTGCCCGAGTCCTATTTTTCACCGGCTGTGATGAGAAGACCACATCTCCCAAGATGCTGCGCTCACACTTTGCGTCATCAAGCTACGCATTTGTTTTGCATAGGCGCCCTCCAGTGGACAAAAGCTGCATAGTGCACCTTTAATGGACCTAAGATAAAACTAACGATGTTCAGTATTTCTTAACTAACATTACACCTTCTCTAACAAATATAGCTCTTGCTCAATCTTAGTTAATGCATTAAATAATGACATCTTGTATTAATTTGTTACCTCTTGTTCTTTATAGCCTAATTCTTTTACATATTAATCTGTTTGAAAGTTGTACTTTTACAGCTCTGGAAAAAATTAAGAGACCACTTAACATTGATTTCTCTTTTTTTTTTTTTCCAGAGCTGTATATATTTCTGGTGCATTGTAATGTTGTATTTAAACATTCAGTTATTTTTGTCATTACAAAAATAGTTCTTAAAGCTGTTATGCTATGACAACACTTTTTGTGGAACTTATTTCAATATTGTGATATCGTATATCGTGATAAAACTTCAGCAATTAATCGCAACATGAAAAATTGATATCGGCACATGCCCAGCAGTCACCATGTGACACTGAGTATCTAATAGGCCTTTCTCTCGCACCACAGTGCCGTTGACGTAAGAACTCGCACAAAACGGCCACACACACCCTCCTTTAGGTTTCACACAAGCATGACTCCATAAATCGGCCCATTTCAGTGTGTTTTTCAAAACACGTGCTGTGTAGTGAACGTGTTTTTGAGAACACGTGCTGTTTCTAGGCTTCTGCCGGTCTTTTGTTGATGTATCCATTTACATTGGACTGTGTTAAAACATTAACAATGATTGAGCTCAGCTAGCTCTGTTTCACTCTTTCCCATCTGTCTCCCCTCAGATTCGCTACATCTCTCAGACGCAGGGTCTGCCAGGAGAGCATCTGTTAAATGTGGGGACGAAGACATCTCGCTTCTTTTGCCGGGAGTCGGACTCGCCGTACGCAGGCTGGAGACTTAAAGTGAGATCAAGAACTATGACACACGCACACACGCACACATGCACGCACGCACACACACACACACACACACAGACATACACGAACACCTGTATCATGTTAACTAATGATATATGCATGTTGAAGAGATAACATCAATTATGATTCTCAACCCTTCCAATAGTTTTAGGAAACTTATAGGCAGTGGTGGAATGTAACGAAGAATGTACAAATACGTCCTTACTTTACTTAAGTACATTTTTCACATATCTGTACTTTATTTAAAGGGGGGGTGAAATGCTGTTTCATGCATACTGAGCTTTTTGCACTGTTAAAGACTTGGATTCCCATCCTAAACATAGACAAAGTTTCAAAAACTAATGTTGGACGTTTGATGGAGTATTTCTGTGTTAAAAATACTCCTTCCGGTTTCTCACAAGTTTCGGCGAGTTTTTTTCGAGTATGGGTCTATTTGACGTTAATAAGAGCGGAAGGTCCTTGTATGGGCCGTACGGGCTCTTCTCCCGGTAGGGTGCGCGCGCGCGTGACTAGAGCACGCTGTAAACAGTCTCTCAGCTGCAGATCCAGTCGTCCGTGAACGGCGCCGCGCTCCCCTTTATTCCTATGCGTGACATCAAGCGACTTCAACGCTTCAGCACAGCATTCCGGGAAGGCAGCGCTGCATTTGAACCAATTTGAACGCAGAAATGACGGGAAGCTTCAAGGCATCGCTTCAGTCGCATCTCAAAATGGATTTACACGCCACTGCTGTCACAGGACTTTACCAAATCATACCAAAGAAGTGTGTTTCTGACGGAGCGGTCCCAGCGATAAAGCTTCGACGGTGAGTTAACTTAAACTGCTTCAAATGTCTCTGCTATTGGCTACCGTCGCATGAGTAAACATCAGTAAACGACAGTAAACGACACGATCGCGTGCTTCGTCATTCAAATGCGCTAATGGTTACTCCATTGTTGTTCTCTGTATAACGTTACAGTATTCTGACGTGCAAAACCGTTTTGCTTGCTACTTCTAAGGTCTAGTCGCATACAATAGTCCATAAACCGAATCATGTCCTCATACACTGCGAGTAAACACACAGAAATGTGGAGAGGCCATTAAATACAGTAACTTACATACCACAGAGACGGACGTCCTGCTGTTGCCGTTTCTCCTGTTCAATTTATTTCTCCCTCAGATTTGATTGTGGATCATTATCTGTATTAGCTGAGATAGATGGGTTTCTCCACGCTTGAGGACGTCACCGCTTTGCGCGCTTGTCATTCTTTAGCTCCGCCCACACGATACGCCTCCAGGCGCTCGGTTTTTTCCGGAAAGACTCGGTACAGCCTATATTTCTTTTATAAATATGATAAAACTAAAGACTTTTAGGAGATATGAAGGATGCAATACTACTCTATAGGTACTCAAGATTGACATGAGATTGACTGAAACTGAGTGTTTCACCCCCCCTTTAAGTAGAATCAATAGTGCATACTTTTGACTATTATTTTGTTACATTTTGCAGCAAATATTTTACTTTCTACTATATACACTATATTTTTACAACGTTCCATTACATTTTCTGATCATTTTTAGGGCTCGAGATTAAAGGGTCATGAAAACCCAAAACACTTTTTTTGAGATGTAAACAGATATGTATAGGCTGCACATCATTTAAACACTAAGGGTACTCAATAATGTTATTCATATGTGAAAAAAAGTTATTTTTGCATTTTTCAGAGCGATTTCTGTCTTCGGTTTTGAAAAGCTGAGTCGGAGCAACGTCACAAATGCTGACGTCAGCGTGTGCTTTTCGGCCCAAGTATGGGCTGCTGGGGACATGCTGACGTCGACCGCTCAGAGCGATTCTCGATAATATATTCATGACATAAAGCTCATTCAGTCCAATCAGTGCGCTGTAGTATGCATACAAGATTTAGTTAATATGCATGAGACAGTCACTTCTGTCAGGCTCGTCTTCCATCATTATGGTTTGTTAGTGAAGTTTTGAAAGCAGCGTGCGGAAATATCAAGGAGGAAAGTGAGGCGTTGTGCTGATACAAAGTAACATAATGGCGCCGAGCGAGCTGTAAGTAAGCGCCGTCTGTGGAAGCCTTTGCTACAAAGCCTCGGTAAAGTAAAATTAACCTGAGGAATCGCACACTGAACCTGCAAGTGTTGACTATCTAATTTATGTCAGGAGTGCAAAATAACCGATCTGTAGGCTAATGAACAAATATTTTTGATGAAATAAGAATCAAAAGCCACCTTTTCGTTTTATTTGTGGTCACAGCCATGCACTAAACCGCATGTGTTCAGGCTCTTAGTGAAACAGCGTGCTGCATATTCGGACAATATCGATTTAGCTGCCGAGTGACAGCGCGGATTGTCACGGCAACCTAGCCCGCGTCGCTCTGTGAAATGCTCGGTCAAGACTATGAAACCTCAAACCCCTTCGCTTTTACCCCGATCTAGAATTATGCTGCCTTCACATACCATCGGAAATGTGATAATTCCGACTCCTGAAGTCGTGATTACGAAATCATTGCATTATTCAAGTTTTAAAATGTGAGGGCGTTCATGTGCAATTTTTACCTAGGAAACTCGTATTTACGATAATTCCGAGAGCACATGAAGGCAGCATTACACCTCTACCGCATGTTCGTGAGTGGTTCATGTTCTCTTAGTCATCACGTCGGCGCGTTGTTCATCTGGCCAAACAGCGTGCATATTTGGACAAATATAGTTTAATTATAACGTTTGCAATATATTTTATCATACAGAATAATTTATTTTCATTGCTCACTGAATGCTGATTTGAAGAGCTGAAAAACTTGCGATCTCCGCTGCACGCCACTTAATGTCTCAGAGCTCTCTCATTCTCTGTACTCATCCTTCATTTAATCTCACTGTTGTAAACAATGCCAACGTGAACCAAGAACATGTCTCAGAATCACTCTAACTGCTGCTGTTGGTATTGCTAATCTTAATGTGCCTATATGACAGTCCCCTATTTATGCAAACCATTCCCTCTTTCCACACAATACCCATCCTACCTTTTCACAGTTGACCACTCCCCTTTTAACAAGCCTTTTCAAATCAAAGGTGTGAAAAAAACACCGCTGCAGCAGGGGGGTTTCATGACCCTTTAAGGATTGTCCTGATAATGAATGGATAATATAATGTTTAATGAACTGACGGTAACAACAGTGTTGCGCTGTTGAGGCGCAACCACTCGAGGAGAAATGTAAACAAAACAGTCTCACTCATACAAAAAATAAATTAAAAAATCTCAAATGTATTTTCAATTGTATATTATAAACTTACAAGAATACTTTATTACTTGAAAGAAGTAAATATACATTAATGAGCACATATATCTTTGAAAGAACTATGTGTTTTTAGCTAAGAATAAACTAAAAAAGTTACACGGTGTAGCTTTAATATTTTTTATAATTTTTACGGCTATATGGTCCGAACATGTTCATTGTCAGGCGGAACTGACGGAGCCGAATCATCTGGACTGCAGGTAAACAAGTGTCACGCGAGGATAGCAAAAACAGCAACTCTCATGGACATTAACTACTTGTATAGTTTCTCTATTTAAGTTTATACATATTTGACAACGTATTAGTAACACAAAAACAAGTAGATTGTTATTATAAATTATAGAATTATTATTGTATATGATTATTATATATAAATTTACTAATGGCCAAGAGCGCAGACCTCTCTCTCTCTCTCTCTCTCTCTCTCTCTCTCTCTCTCTCTCTCTCTCTCTCTCTCTCTCTCTCTCTCTCTCTCTCTCTCTCTCTCTCTCTATCCTTTATTCATGCAATATCTCTTCAGTCAGTACAGTAGCCTACATTTTAGTAATGTTTCTGTTTAATGTTAAATAAAATGAGGTATGGTATGCTAACTGTATCTTGCATAGCTTGCATATAAATTTATCTCGCGGCTCAACAATTTTACCTCCAACGTACGATCAAAATCCAACGTACTTCCAGACATGGCCTTTTTCGATTATGGAGTTAAAATCTCTTTCTCTGCTGCGGTCGAGTTGGGCTCTGCACTTTCTGCCATCTTCCCTGCAAGACGCGTCCACTTTCAGCAGTGACAGTGTGACTCCTGTGACCTGTCCCTGAACCCCAATGCGCGCGCTCACTCACAAAGCAGACAGCCACGCCTCTACTACCACTTTTTTTTTTAATTCGAATTTTAAATTTCACCGTCGAAATTCCTTTTTTTTTTAATTATTCGAATATATATTCGAATTTAGAATATTCGTTGACAGCCCTACTGTGCACGGGACGTGAGGACTTTACATACCCTTCCCATACCCTTACATACATCCAGTCATGGTGGATGTTCATTAGAATCGGATACCACAACAATTTAATTCAAAATCGTTCATTTGTTCGGCCCATTTCATGCAAGCTTCATTCAGCGTCTTAAACTGAAGAAAGTAGCAATGGTTACAGATCGTTCACTTGATCCTTCTAGCAAACGTCACCTTATACAAACGACAGCATATAAGTTAAAACGATAGTCATTTGACAATGCTATTCATTTTGTAAAAAAAATTTTATTTATATTTTTGAGAACTTAAGTATGATGTTTTTGCATGTTTGTATTTCAGAGTACATCACAGTCACTGCGTAGCCTACATTGTGACTAACATTATATAAACATATATAATACAATTAAACACAATAACAATATCGTTGATGAAAAAGACAAGTCTAAAATCACTGGTTTTGGTTTTGTCTGAGATAAAGAAGAGTGTTCGTGCTTGCGGTTGTCAGATGTCAGTAATTTAAATCCCCAATCGGAGCTTTAATGTGAAAAGAGCAAGTATACTATCCGGTGTTTTACCTAAACATGTACATGTGGCAACCATACGCACACGAGCGATATGGTTCTGAAAACACCAAAAAACAAGTAGGCTGCATTTAATCAATCTCCATTTGAGATTATCTGCTTAGTGTCATTCAGTCGGTCTGTGTTCTGTCAGGACTCACGAGCCACTTCGCTGAACTGCTGTGAGCTGCTGAAATAAGCCAATCAGAGTAGAGCTCAACATTAATATTAATGACTCTTCCAAATAAGACAGAGCATTAGATCCTAGGGACAATTTCTAGGGTTGTAAATTGACCTGTAAAACTGTATCTGGGCAATTTTTGCCCTTAAATAAGCCAAATACCCTCTATGTAGATATCAGAGAACATTTTAACATATTATTTCAACTCATTCTAGGGCATCTTTAAGTACTGAGATTCAATACTTCCTCCACCATTGGTTATGGAAACCACCAGGGTGGTTTCCTTGAGAACTACAAGTCCCCTTAGTGTTCCAGCTCTGAAGTGAGGAGTAAGCCACACTGGTTATTGTGACTTTTGTTGGCGTGGCGAACATTTTGACAATGCGGAGAAATGGTAAATGGACTTCACTTATATAGCGCTTTTAACCGACCCTATGGCCATCCAAAGCTCTTTACATTTTGCCTCACATTCACCCATTCATACACCGATGGCGATGTCAGCCCTGTAATGCACCATCCAGCTCGTCGGGAGCAGCACGGGGTTAGGTGTTTTGCTCATGGACACCTCGACACTTGGTCAGGTGGAACCGGGGATTAAACCCCCAACCTTCCGGGTTTGTAGACAACCGACATGAACCACTGAGCCACTGCCGCCCCTGTATTCCCCACAGCATCATTTTGTAGGGCCTTGCATTAATGTATTGCATTAATGACCTGTATTAATTGTAGTGTGGAATTTTTCTACAATATTCTCTCCATGACAGTAAAATATGGCATTCTTAGTCAATCTACTGCTGTATTTCCTCTCTGAGTCAGTAGAAAATGTCGTTAACCCGGTCATGCATGGGGATATAAATACTGTGAAACCGGTATAATAAAAAAAAAAAAAAACCAAGATATAAATTGTTGGTCATACCTCCCATTACTAACTTAGCACTGGTATTTCCAATTATGCTATGAATTAGGAGCTTTTTTAGTTCCTCCCAAAAGGCATTCTTAGAGCTAAATAGAACTAAAATCATTCCCAGTTCCTGCAATGTGAACATGCCATAAAGTGAGTACTCCCGTCATTAGTTCTAGGAACAATGAAACGATTTCTCCAGTGCGAAAGCCCCTTATGCGACCTAATATTTAGTGTGGCTAGACTTAATTTGATCTTTTATGATTTGGTTGGATTGTGAAAAATTGGCTGTTACATTATTGGTTAATATTATTTTTACCCACATGGCCTTGATTGTCATTATATAAGGATTTTTTTTGTTCCAGTGACAATGACCAGAAAGTATTTTAGCTTAAATATATAAATTTATAATGCTATCTAAAGTAATTTTAGAGGATTTTATGCATTTTAAAATTATTTACTATAATGTATATATATTGCTATATTATTCAAATTGTGTGTATATATATATATATATATATATATATTGGACTGAGTACATTTTTTAATCATGAAAATTGCTGTCCAGTATATCTTAATATAATTTTTGTTTCTTTGTTTTATTTTCTCAAAAATATGTATCTTTGGATTTTATTGATCTATGAATACGAATATGTTTGTGCACAATAATGATTAATAATTGGTTATAAGACCAGGGACATTTATCAAAGTTTAGAGGGTTTATTTGATTTTGTGATGTATTTTAATATGCATTTGTTTCAGTCCACAGAGGAGCACGAGACGGAGACGGGGCTAAAATCAAAAGAAGCCAGGAAGTATATCTTCAGCTGTTTGGATGACATAGCGCATGTACGTATATTTGGATCAGGATCACAACACAGAAAATCCAACTTTTACCACATCAGAATAATTCACAACTCATTCTCTCCCAGTGGAAAATTCCTGCAAGGAGAGCTGCAGTTACTTTACGAATGCAAATATGAAACTCGTTTTGTGCTGCACAAATTAAAAGTGTAACAAAAACAAATCACGTTTATTTACCATCAGGCACCTTTCAATTCACTAATAACAGGAAATGTGTGTCAATCCTCTTATTTTATTCAGTAGGACCACATGGAATCTGTTCCAAGCTTTATTAAGTCAAATCTTTGGAATGGTTTAGGTGAACAGTTTTTTTTATTTAAAAAAAGCAAATAAACTATTGAAACGGTTCCTTTTTTTAGCTAATTATTAACTGAATAGAAAGTTCAAAAGAACATAAGCATTTATTTCCCGTATACATTATTGTAACATTGTACATATATATATATATATATATATATATATATATATACAGTCTTGTTCAAAATAATAGCAGTACAATGTGACTAACCAGAATAATCAAGGTTTTTAGTATATTTTTTATTGCTACGTGGCAAACAAGTTACCAGTAGGTTCAGTAGATTCTCAGAAAACAAACAAGACCCAGCATTCATGATATGCACGCTCTTAAGGCTGTGCAATTGGGCAATTAGTTGAATTAGTTGAAAGGGGTGTGTTCAAAAAAATAGCAGTGTGGCATTCAATCTCTGAGGTCATCAATTTTGTGAAGAAACAGGTGTGAATCAGGTGGCCCCTATTTAAGGATGAAGCCAACACTTGTTGAACATGCATTTGAAAGCTGAGGAAAATGGGTCGTTCAAGACATTGTTCAGAAGAACAGCGTACTTTGATTAAAAAGTTGATTAGAGAGGGGAAAACCTATAAAGAGGTGCAAAAAATGATAGGCTGTTCAGCTAAAATGATCTCCAATGCCTTAAAATGGAGAGCAAAACCAGAGAGACGTGGAAGAAAACGGAAGACAACCATCAAAATGGATAGAAGAATAACCAGAATGGCGAAGGCTCAGCCAATGATCACCTCCAGGATGATCAAAGACAGTCTGGAGTTACCTGTAAGTACTGTGACAGTTAGAAGACGTCTGTGTGAAGCTAATCTATTTTCAAGAATCCCCCGCAAAGTCCCTCTGTTAAAAAAAAGGCATGTGCAGAAGAGGTTACAATTTGCCAAAGAACACATCAACTGGCCTAAAGAGAAATGGAGGAACATTTTGTGGACTGATGAGAGTAAAATTGTTCTTTTTGGGTCCAAGGGCCACAGGCAGTTTGTGAGACGACCCCCAAACTCTGAATTCAAGCCACAGTACACAGTGAAGACAGTGAAGCATGGAGGTGCAAGCATCATGATATGGGCATGTTTCTCCTACTATGGTGTTGGGCCTATTTATCGCATACCAGGGATCATGGATCAGTTTGCATATGTTTAAATACTTGAAGAGGTCATGTTGCCCTATGCTGAAGAGGACATGCCCTTGAAACGGTTGTTTCAACAAGACAATGACCCAAAACACACTAGTAAACGGGCAAAGTCTTGGTTCCAAACCAACAAAATTAATGTTATGGAGTGGCCAGCCCAATCTCCAGACCTTAATCCAATTGAGAACTTGTGGGGTGATTTCAAAAATGCTGTTTCTGAAGCAAAACCAAGAAATGTGAATGAATTGTGGAATGTTGTTAAAGAATCATGGAGTGGAATAACAGCTGAGAGGTGCCACAAGTTTGTTGACTCCATGCCACACAGATGTCAAGCAGTTTTAAAAAACTGTGGTCATACAACTAAATATTAGTTTAGTGATTCACAGGATTGCTAAATCCCAGAAAAAAAATGTTTTGTACAAAATAGTCAGTCAAAGGTAGACACTGATATTTTTTTGAACACACCCCTTTCAACTAATTGCCCAATTGCACAGCCTTAAGAGCGTGCATATCATGAATGCTGGGTCTTGTTTGTTTTCTGACAATCTACTGAACCTACTGGTAACTTGTTTGCCACGTAGCAATAAAAAATATACTAAAAACCTTGATTATTCTGGTTAGTCACATTGTACTGCTATTATTTTGAACAAGACTGTATATATATATATATATATATATATATATATATATATATATATATATATATATATATATATATATATATATATATATATATATATATATGTATATGTATATATGTATATGTATATATATATAAATAATTATATATATATATATATATATATATATATATATATATATATATATATGTATATATATGTATATATATGTATATATATGTATATATATATGTATATATATGTATATATATATGTATATATATATATAAATAATTATTTATATATATATATATATAAAATACCAAGCATGACATTGACCAGTGAAGTGAAAAACACTTCTCATCACCATGGCACCTGTTAGTGGGTGGGTTATATTAGGCAGCAAGTGAACTTTTTTCCCCCAAAGTTGATGTGTGATAAAAGCAGGAAAAATCAGCAAGCTTAAGGATTTCAGTGAGTCTGACAAGGGCCAAATTGTGGTGATTGGACGACTGAGTCAGAGCATCTCCAAAACTGCAGCTCTTATGAGGTGTTCCCGGTCTGCAGTGGTCAGTATCTAAAGTGGTCCAAGGAAGGAACAGTGGAAACTGCAAATATGCCAAATGGTCATGGGCAGCCAAGGACCATTAATGCATGTGAGGAGCAAAGGCTGGCCTATGTGGTCCTATCAAACAGACAAGCTACTGTAGCTCAAATTGCTCAAGGATTTGATGCTTTTTACATCACGTGGATGGCCATGTGCATATGCTTCGCTTACCAGGGGAACACATGGCACCAGGATGCACTATGGGAAGAAGGAATGCCGGCAGAGGCAGTGTGATGCTTTGGCAATGTTCTGCTGGGAAACCTTGGGTCCTGCCATCCATGTGGATGTTACTTTGATGCGTACCACCTACCTAAGCATTGTTGCTGACCATGTACACCCTTTCATGCAAAAGGTATTCCCTGGTGACTGTGGCCCATTTCAGCTGGATAATGCGCTCTGCCACAAATCAAAAACTGTTCAGGAATGGTTTGAGGAGCTCAACAACGAGTTTAAGTTGTTGACTTGGCTTCCAAATTGGGATCTAAATCCAGTTGAGCACCTGTGGGATGTGCTGAACAAACATGTCCATTCCAGGAGTCCATGCCTTGACCGTTCAGGGCTGTTTTGGCAGCCACAGGGTGACCAACACAATATTAGGCCATAATGTTCTGCCTGATTGTTGTATACTATCAATTGTGTTCAATTTAATTTAAACTACTACTAGTAAATACATATGTGCTTTGTTTCGTCTTTTTTTCCTCAGGTGAATCTAGTGATGAATCTGGAAGGCTGTGATTTGTTGGCAGAGAAGGTTGATCGTGCAGAGTTTGTGGGTTTGCTGAAGAAGATGTTGTTGATAGATGCTGAGGAAAGAATTGCCCCAAGTGACGCCCTTAGCCATCCTTTTGTTACCATGCAGCACCTGCTAGACTTCCCCCACAGCAACCAGTGAGTGGATTTTCATTTCTCAACCTGGTTTGTGATTCATTCATTCCTCTGACTGACAGTTTGTGTTCTAATTTTTCTCTTTACAGTGTCAAATCCTGTTTTCACATTATGGATGTGTGCTGCTCAAGACCAGGCAGTTATGAGTCCCTCAGCCGGACCAAGGCTCAGTTTGTCAGGACTGTCCCAAGCACTGGTGCAGCGCCCAACCTTACCCTTCCCTTCTGCAAGGTGACTGGCATTCACACTCAGGTACTAAAAGCATTATCATTAAAATGCTGCTAGAAAGTTTGTGAACCTCTAAAGCTCCTTTCACACTGCACGTCGGACACGCAATATTCCCGGAACATTGCCGGGTCGCCTTCTGTGTGAAAGCAACCACGTCCCGGAATTGATTACCAAATTGAACCCGGGTCGGGGACCTAGTAACATTGCAGTATTGGACCCGGGACGAGCGCTGTGTGAACAAAAGCCAAAACTAATGCCGCAACTTGTACGTAGTTATCGTGCGACTCCTAGAGCTTGTTTTTTCAATAATACAACCCTGCAGTGCCAGAAGAGCTAGTCAGTGTTTTAAATGCAGAGAGTGTTCGTATACAAAATAAACTTAAATTCAACAAGTAGAAATGTGCGCAAACTGGACAAAAGTCGAGACCACGGAGCTCCTTACTATCCGCGCTGAAGCTGAGATCGCTCGTCCATTATACGTCACATCAGGATGTCACGTGTCAACTCGACCCGGGACCGTTACGGGTTGTGTGTGAAAGCGCACATATTACGGTATTTCGCTGGCAGTGTGAATGGACCAAATCTAGCGGCCCGGGAACAAATGCCGGGTCGCATTATCCGTGTATTTGCCGGAATCGCAGTGTGAAAGGGGCTTAAGAATCTTTTGCATTTTTACTTGAAAGTCAGCTCGTATTTCTGCTCGGGAATCTCTTTTGACTGAGGCAATGGTAATATTCATTTGCTTTCACTGCTTTTACTGTTAATTTATACACTTCTTTATTGTTACTTGGCAACCTTGTAAAATTGTCTTTTGGGATGCTATCTTTAACACTTTTCATGTGAAGGTCAAAACCGTGCATGACGCATGTGCTGAAGGCCTTGTGAAGGCCTCAAAGTTTTGCATTCCTCTAGCTCGAACAGTAGAGCGTAGAATGCCTGAACTGTTGAATTTAATATCTTTATTGTAGAGAAGAAAAAAAGCACCTGGCTCGAACGTTTATCCAGCTAATGCTTGTCCTGTTCATAATGTGCTGTGACAAAATTCAAAGGAGGCACTTCACAAATATAAAACGTTTATTTATTTTTATGTGGCATGTAGTATCATATTTGAATTTTATGTAATAAATATTTTAAATGAATCAAACATGCACACAATGTTCCAATTTTTTGTTACTGTTTTCTACTGTTTCTTAATTTTAGAGAGTTGACTAGGCATTACGAAACCTCAGATTAATCAAATTAGTTGTAGCACACTTCCCTGAAGTAAATACAAATTATTTCCATTTATATAAAATAATCGAATGCGTTTAACTTGTGGTTATCATTTTGTATAAGCACACTATGCAATGCTTTGCAATATTATTTATGAATTAAAAATGGTTTTGAGCAGGTTCTTTGAAATGTTTGACTTTTACTGTATATTTTAATATAGCCAGTTCAAGAAATTCAATTGGGTCAAATTGAAAAACTTTAACAGTCAAAACTAGAGTTATGAACATTGGCATGTCGACGTGTGTCTTGCAGATGGTCAACGTCACGTAGAGAGGAAAAAACATTTTACAATTGTGGCTGTTATAGATTTAACCCCTAGAATGATCGCATTCTTCCTAAAATCACAAGCTTTGTGACCCATCTAGGCATAAACCCTTTTCACTACCACGTGTCCCATCCAGTCACACGAATTTTGAAAAATGAAAAAAACATCTGCCAGTTTTGTTTTTTCTACATTTTATCGAAAATAATGCTTTAGTTACATTTTCTAATAGATTAGTTGACTTTTTTTTCGAATAGATGTTTGATCTCAGAGCATAACATGAGATTCTCTCATTAAAGGGGGCATAACACTCAGTTTCTGTCAATCTCATGTTACTCTTGAGTACCTAAAGAGTAGTATTGCATACTTTATATCTCTGAAGAGTCTATAGTTTTATCATATTTATAAAAGACAGATACGCTGTACAGATTAATTCTGAAAACAGTGGGGGCAAAGTTAAACACACACACGCGCGCACACCCACACGAACACGCACACCCTCTTTTAAAAAAGAAGCTGGATAGGAAGATGGTATATCTCAGAATCTAAACACAAAAGTATATTTTTGTTGTTTTAATAAAATATAGACTACATGTAGTTAATATGTAAAACCAGTCTGCGAGTCTGGTGTTTCACAGGAACAAAACTTGCATTAAATAAGAAAATTCCCTGAGATTTTCTTTTTCCTTTTATCTGTATGGTTGCTGTTCATGTGCTGGATCATTTGCCAGACAGACACATTATTACACAATCTATCGTTTAGTTTCTGTTTTGCTCTGTCTTGCACTCCTGTCACTTTGTTCCGTCATTGTGACTTCTGTGTCTTGCCTTTTATTTTGTTAACATGTTGAGAGTCACGTTGACTCATTCTGAATGACATGCTCCATTCAGCGCAGGTGATGACAGGCTGTCAAAACAGGACTGTCACAGCTCACTCTGACTCTGATTACATTTATAATGAGCCTCAATGGTCGCGTACACACTGTAAAGTTTCATGAGTGACAACCGCATTTAAATGCTGGAGAGAGTCCCCTAAATTATCGTTCCATGTGTGTTCAGAACATGACGTGCTCCCGAAACTGGGACGCCATAGCAACCCTCTGGTTTCTCACATGTTTGGTATCCGCTATTTTAAACGAAGAAATATTAAAGTGACAAACGACTCGTTGTGTACAGAAATTTTACATCGTGTTTTTTGCTTAAAGGCACAGTAAATAGTTTTTGCTGGTAGAAGTCACATATTCAGAACAGTAAGAAAGTGACGCGGTGTAGAAACGTAGAATGATGGGAGTTGTCATATTCACCTCCAGTGTCGATGGAAAAAAGCAATCCGACGGGACTCATAAATCATGTTCATGGATGTGGTAATCAAATAAAGTTGTATAACTGTTACGTTTGATCACATGATTTTATTTCATTCTAATGAATTAGCCACATGTAACGTAATGTTTAATGCTAAATTACTACTAATACATGTCACATTCGTCATTAAATGGTGGGGTAACCATTTTGTGTTTTTAAAAAAACAATCGTAGCCTACTAAAAGTACATTTGAACAGTATTTTCAAAAAAGCTGACTTACTATTGATAACACACACTGTATTTAATTACACTGCCATAGCATAGCAGATGGTCAGCCGATATGATAATTTGCAGTTATTTAATTTACCAAATGATCTATGATCAAATTAATCTATGTAAAATGAATAATAGTTTTACGTTTTCGTTATTTTTAACCAGTTCATTGCTAACATCAGCTATCAGGTTCCCAGACGAATGCAAGCTCTTAGTAAAGTAACTTTTATCAGTGCTATCATTATTCTGTATATTGTACGACACCACTAGCGTAAGGCAAACAAATTATAATGCAATTAAAATATTAATCTTATGTTAAAATGTTATCCGTCATAGAACACGGATTTATGTTATAAGGTAAACAATACTTTTTCATCATTGACGCGAGGAAAACTATCCTAGACGTCGTTCTAGTGTTATGCACAGCACACCATGATACAATTAGCCAAGCAACAATAAAACTTCCAATATACACAAATAGGCTGAATTAATATTACCTGTCGAGAAGAAAGCAGGTAATGTCGGCGTTCTTTTTAAAATCGTTGCTCCTCATGAGCTCTTTCCATCTTGGAAAGGCCACTCCAATGTTTACTTTTGTCTTGTTGATTTGCCTGTTGCGTTGCCGTCTTAATTCTCTTTTCCGCTTCCATGGCGACTCTGATACATATCCCGCAATGTTACTAGGTCCCCGACCCGAGTCGAATTCGGTAATCAATTCCGGGACGTGGTTGCTTTCACACAGAAGGCGACCCGGCAATGCTCCGGGAATATTGCGGGTCCGACGTGCACTGTGAAAGGGGCTTCAGAGTGATCCTCCGTCATCATATAGCAGCCTCAAGCAATCCTCCTCTTCACATTCGACACAGTGCCATCGAGTGTAAAAACGCGAAAAGCGAAGCTTGAATTAACGGGTATGTCCCTCTTTGGCAAATGTACTTTCAAGATGGAGCAGCAACATGGCGACCGCCATCCAAACCCTCAACACGTATGTATTTTCAATGGTATATTATAAAATTACGAGAATACATTATTACTTGAAAGAAGTAAATATACATTAATGAGTACATATATTTTTGAAAGAACTAAGTGATTTTAGCTAAGAATAAACTAAAAAAGTTACACAGTGTAGCTTTAAGTTTTTTGAGAAAACCAGCTAACTGAAAACCCCTTTTTTAACTTATTCTCCTGAGATTACAATTTTCTACTCCATCTCCACCTGTTTTAAATCATGTTAGCAAGTTGTTAAATTATGTTAGCAGTGTGCTAATTCATGTTAGCAATGTGTTAGAAAAGGTCAGCATGTTTATGTTAGCATTATGTTAATTAATGTTAGCAGCATGCTAATTAATGTTAGCAACATGTTGATTCATGGTAGCAATGTGCTAAAACATTATATTAATGCTAGCGAACATGTTAAATCCCATCTCATCGCAATCTGAAAACTGTAAAAAAAACTAAGCTTTTAAAACTTTTTAAAACATTCTTCATAAGTTTGTCTTGACTTGAGATTTATCTTGTCCAAAACTCTTCTCGGGTCATTTGATTCATCCTAAAATTTCCATTTCTTGGAGTTATCTTAAAAGGGTTAGTTCACCCAAAAATGAAAATTATTTAATTATTTACTCACCCTAATGTCGTTGGACACCCGTAAGACCTTTGTTCATCTTCGAGAATGACGCAGATCCGCCGTTCGGATACATGATCCAGAAGAGGAGCGCCGCTATCGCGTGAGTTCACGTCCGAGACCTACATGGAAGACAATAACTTGGCGGATAAATTCATTATTTTGATTTTTTTCCACACAAAATCTATTCTTGTCGCTTCGTAAAATTATTGTACAGCCACTGTAGTGAGATACACGTTTTTAGTGCCTTTTATGGGTCTTGAGAGAGGAAATGTACTGAATTAATGAATTAATTTTAATTTTTGGGTGAACTAACCCTTTAAAATGAGACTCACTGGGTTGCCATGGTTTCCACGGCAGTAAAAGTGGAAATCGAGAATAACGCGGCCATCTCCAAATGTTACATTGGTTCAAATTTCGTTTTTTTCTGGATTAAAATAAAAATTGTTGGAAACATTTGGTATTATGTAAGTACACAAATGAACAAATAATTTAAAACTGCTTGTTTTTTTTTTGTATATTATCATGCAAAAATCGTACATATTGTGCTTTTACAGGCTGCTTCACAGGGCTTGCTCTTGCAAACGTGTTGCAATGCCCACTTATACACCTTATTGGGATTTTTGTTTAAGCTTAGTTCATACAGCGATCAAGTTAAGGGAGTTATTATAGTTATATTTAAACATGCATCAGAGATATCTTTTGTCTGACTTGTTTCATATCTCTCGTCATACATCATTAACAGTCATTTTTGTAAAGGCTGTTGCCACTAGCTGAATTTTTCAGGAGTTGATTCGGAAGAGAATTAAGCACTAAAATGTAAGCTGACAACCACATTTAGCTGAAGTGTCTTTGTGGCCAATATAAGCTTTCCTCCTATAAAACAGGCTGTCAGAAATAGTTTTGTGCAAGCTTTAAGTTAATATCTGTGTTTTTGTAGGTTTTTTATTTTATTGTACGCTGTCCATGTAAATGTGTCTTGTCAGCTCTGCATTGTGGTCTTTCTTATATCTCACAAATGTAAAGTCTTATTGGCGTTGTCACGGCAACATCGCTGACATCATGGCAACATGGAAAGGACATTCGGTTTCCAAGCAGAGACACGGCAGAAAACTTTCTGCCCAAACCAAACTGACCTAAGATAACACATGCAGATTGTTGTAATGCATTTTTGATGACCTTTTAAGCATGGTACTTTGTTTTGTTTTTTGACAACATAATGTGGACCTTGTTGACTTTTGTAACATTCTATTTTGAAAACTGGTAAATTGAATTAAAGAGTAAATGCAGTCAGCTGTTCAGAGTTAGCTGGAAAAGAAGAACATTGTCTGTGTAGCCCCTGAAGGAGTTGCCCATGTCACGTTCACACTCTATGATCACGTTCATGCTGCTAACACACTATTTGTGTTATTCTGTACCCTGGAGTTATGTTGCTCAGGAGTATATGAACTTTGATCCAGAGGCCTGTAAATGTGTATGTGAATGGGATATAATACAATGGATATTAAAATAATGATTTAAGGCTAGACCTACAGGTGAATGGGTTAAACATGGGGTAAACGGCTTAACTAATAGATATCATCATACTTTACACTGTTTATTAATCAAGCTACATTAAGTCAATTGTTTTGTATTACAATTCTGAAATTCTGCATTTAAATATGCAAAGGAAATATGATCTGATTAAATATGCAATGATTTGCCTACAATTCCAGAAAAGAAAGTGTAACTTAGAGAAAATTGTTATAACGGCTATAAAAAAATTACATCATTTCAAGAATAAAATGTTGATGAATAATATAAACCCTCTGTTAAAGGTGTATGTATATATATATATATATATATATATATATATATATATATATATATATATATATATATATATATATATATATATATATATATATATATATATATATATATATATATAATGTATGTAAGTATGTTAAAGTGAAAAAAAGAAAAAAGAATTTTGAGAAAACGTATTGTAAATTAAATCTATAGGCATTACTATATAAAGTGTTATCAAATATATAAACACATATGCGCATTTTTGATGTTTTCTTTCCACTAGTAGTCTATATACAGTAAAGACAAGTTATGGAAACAAAATAGAAAAAAAGATCTCAAAATGATCCAGTGCTTGTAGAAAGTGTTGTTGCCTGTTGTGTTATGCTTTAATTTTAAAGCAGCATAAAAAGAAATTCAAAAATAACTCCGTAATAACAAATACATCCTGTTCACAAGTTGTTTGTTTATTTGTACATTAGTGACTACTTGCAGCCACTTATATTTGTTTGATTGTCATGATATTAAGAACCAAGCATGTCAATACATTTACATTTAACATTTACATTTAATCATTTAGCAAACGCTTTTATCCAAAGCGACTTACAAAAAAGGGGAGAGCAATAGAAGCAACGAAACAAACAAGGCCAACAACCTGTAAGAGCTGTAAGAAGTCTCAGTTAATTAAGCACAGTACACAGGTTTTTTTTTTTTTTTTTTTTTTTTGACAAACAGACAAAAATGAATGGATAGTTAAGTGCTATTCTTTATTGGTCAGGTGCAATTGGAAGAGATGTGTCTTAAGATGTTTTTTTAAAAATGGCTACAGGCTCTGCAGCAGTGGCTCAATACAGGCTCAATATTTTGCATGAGGAAGATTTATGTAAATCTAAATATTATCAGGTCTTGTAGCGTATACAAACCAAATGGCTTCATCAGAGCAATACTGATGTTCTGTCTAGTAATGCCATGTCGCCCTCTATAGGACATTTAAATGAAATTCACTTTAATGTGTTTCCACAGAAACATTTATCCTTTACTGCAACGTTATTGTGAGGGGGGGAAAAGCTACAAAACTATAGAATGAGGTTACAGTTTATTTTACAGTATGTGCACTTTCAGTGTTCTCAAGAATGAACTGAGTAATATAAAGTGACTACATTGGTTAAGGTTAGGTTTCGGGGTTAAGTTGAGGATTGGTACATAATTGTTATCCAGTAACTGCATAGTATGTACTTGCCTAAGAGGAAGCAAAGTGCAACTGAATATGACCCATTTTGTCTTTATTATTCAGACTCTATTTTCTTTTCTTTTTCTGTAGGCTTTAGCCTCATCTGCCCCTTCAGTGATGCATCCAGGAATCCCTCTCCAGACAGGAAGTGCTCAGTTTGGTGACTCTTTCCAGCAGGCGCTTATTCTCTGTCCCCCAACCATACAAGGTATTTTACCTTCAGTCATCAGATTCAAGCAAGTGTTAGCTCAACCACAATGTTTGTTAACAGAATAATGATTCTGTAATTGATTTCATTTATGTACTCATGTCCTTTTTTCATTCTATTATGAATTCTATTCAAACATATTCAGTAATATATATATTTTTTATATAGTTTGTTTATTTATTTATTTGATTTATTTGTACTTAAACTTAAACTAAACCAAAATGAGATGTTGTTGTTTTAAGTTTTTAATTATTATTATTATTATTATTTTTTAATGTATTTTGTCAAATAATAAACACATGGTTTTAGTTAACAATAATACCCTGCCTCATGTTTCAGGTCTCCCGCCTAACCCAAATAAGCCAGCGGGATTCTCTGTGCGGATGGAGAGCACAGTACCGCTGGTGACACAAGCCTCCGCCATCCAGCCTCTACAGATCAGACCAGGGCTCATTACACAGGTGAACGCAAATAGGGATTGACCGAAAAAAGTTTCGATAAACTTGTATCAATTATCACCAAGCCTGCAGTCTCCCCCTCATTTACTGAAGCTTTCGCACCTCGATCGCCCCCCGGTGACCGGTCCCAGTATAGCCGCCCCTCTGTGTTTTCTAATGGACGCGAGGCAAACTAAATAATAAAATTACACTTCAAAAATTTCCCCCCAAAGTTAGTTTATGTCACTGAAGGCAGTTATCATCACGATGATTTCATTTCAGGTGTTCGTTTTAAAAATAAGTTTAGTTTGAGTTAGTTATTTGATGCTATAAAAATGGGGGGTGTGACGTCATGATTGACAGCTGAGACTGACGGCTTCTCTGAGTGAAGTTGTCACTGAGGCACTAACAGACTTTTTTCGAAATTTTTGGGAGCAGATTAGAGCTTTAGCTTTAATTTCTACATTTCCATAACTGTTTATTTCACACCAACATAATTAATTGTTCTGCATCTGCGAGAGAGTGTGGGCGGGCTTTTGATATCGCGACTGTACTTCCTGCTCTACTTCCTGCGCTCTACTGCGCAACTCCGGTCCCGAAATCGCTACTGCGCAGACTCGGTCCCAAGATGTCCGCGCCGTGCACCCCCGCCTGAAAGCTTCAAATATGGCAAGCGGAAACGGATGATGTCGAGTCGTCCATATTTTTTTACGGTCTATGATTATCACACTCTTCCACTTAACTCTTGAAAAAAAGTTGCTGGCCATCTCCGCATTTTTGATAATTTTCACACAAATTTCATGGTCCCCAGAATATTTTGTATGAATATCTGAACATGCAATAGATCAGACTCTGCTTATAAACAAACAAACAAACAAAGCACTTTTTTATTCTAGCTTACACTTATGTTGGTAATATGGGTAAGTTTCATTAAATAAAAAAAGCAACATTTTAAAAAGAAAAAAAAAGCTAAGAAAATCATATTTTTGTCAAAAACTACATCCGGATTCAGAACGATGATCAAAACAGATGGAGTAAATCGAGTTCATCAAACACCTAATACTTGCTCAGTCCTATAACTCATCCAGGGTTCGACATTAGGCGGTTTTGATTTTATATGCAGTTTAATGTTGATGATTGCAATATTTTACATATGCATATGCAATCACATATGATGAGATCGCTTGGTTCTGCATCATCTCCTGTTTGTTCAGGAGATTCAGTACTTTTTTAAAAGACGTCATAGCACCCTCTAGAGTCTAACGGTGAAAACAAGGAAACACTGAAAATTATGTTTGGTTGGGAAGTGTTGTCTCTCTCAAATTACGGAAAATTAAATTTTTGGCAGCAATCAGTCAATCAGTTGTTTTATATCTGGCTGTAAGACTTTAGTCTGTCTTCGGAACACACATGAATATCTTTTCAATTAAATCTGAGAGATTTCCATTCCTCCATTGACTGTTATGCAACTTAGTAAACACATCATATGTGACTTGGAGTCCACACAAAAACTTCTGCACTCGCGTCAACACAACACGCACCACGTGTCGTGGTGCTCTCGTGAACACATATTATGTATTTAAAGTGGTAGTTTTAAAAAAAAAAGTTTTTTCACAAATAAACCACGATCCTTGCGTCACTTCATAAAATTGAGGTTTCTTTTCTACCTTTTTGAGGATGTCAATGGAGGGACAGAAAGCTCTGATTTCATAAATAAATAAATAAATGTTCCGAAATGTAATGAAAGTCTTACAGGTTTGGAACAACACGAAGGTGAGTGATTGATAACAGTTTTTTTTGTTGTTGTTTGCTTTTTTTTGGGCTAACTCTTTAATCTTTTAAATGCAACTGTAAGTTGGAAACATAGTCATGTTTTGAGTTCCTTTATGCTTGTCAGGAAGTTAGCATGTCTTGTTTTTTGCTTTTTCTACAGCAGGCGTGGTCAAATCGTGCCCAGCAGATCCTGGTGCCCACTTGGCCTCAGGTGGCCCCTTCAGCAACGACCATGGCCTCAGACACAGTGGCAGGTCCACAGAGACTAACAGAATGGGGGTGGGTTTCTGAACCCTCTCTGTCATTGTGCTTGTGCTGCTATATTCATTATGTTCTGATGTTTAAACGCGTTTCAGACTCTTGTGTGAGTCATCTGTCTTTATACATCTGTCCATTCCTCCACACTGAAATGCTTTGTTTCTCTCCCATATTTTGCAGGAAAGTTCATTCCCATGGCAACCATTACAGCTCCATAATGCCCCACCAGCCGCTGTTAACAAACCCAATGGCCATGTCAGCTCACCAGCCTATCAGCATAGGGATAGCTCATGTGGTGTGGCCACAGCCAGCTGCTAACAAGAGAAATAAACCATCGTCAAACAGGTTAGTCCACATACAATATCTAGACATGCTGTCAGTGTATGGAGGGCTAGAAGTGCCACTTAAAGACAAAAAAATGAAGGAATAATGTTATACATTTAAATCATTAAAAAATAAAAATCCAATAAATATGCAGTTAAATTTAAAAATAATGTAATTTTTATGTATTTATATATTTTCTTTTAGACCCATGGCCCACACCATTTATCAGTATTTTGGTAAATGATTTGGCTAATTTGTTTTATTTTATATTATATTTATTACTGTTGCAAGTAAAAAGGAAGTAAATAATTATAAATTTATTACACAATAAAAAAATAAGTTGTTCAGTAAATGGACATTGAAAATGTTAAATCTAGTGTAAAACAAATGGCAAATGCAAATTCCGTAATTATTTTTTCATTTTACACCAGTATATATGTTGCAAATATGGTATTTGAACTATAAATTCAAGTACATGATTATATTGCTATTTTTCATATTGCATTTCAAATTGAACTTTGCCAGTGTGGTGCTTCTATATAAATGTGTTGTTAAGTGTTATAAAATATAAAATTTAAACTAACTTTTAAATTGCAAATTGAGAAAAAAAAAGTGATTTGCTTTAAATTAGTAAAAGATCACTACAAATTGAATAAGACAAATATATAAATACGTATTAATTTAATAAAATAAATAAATACATATTTGTTTAAATACAAATTAATAAAATACAAATTATTTGCCTTTCAACTTTTAAAATATACTGTTTAAGAGAATTTACTTTTGGTAAATGTTAGTGACGATTTCAGACTCAAAAGTCTGTTTATTGGTAAGTTACACATTTACTTTTTTATTTTCAAATCAATTTAAATTGAAGTGACACACTTTGCATTTCATACTGGTGGATATGCCTTGATTAGATTGATCAGACATTTGCCACTATACTTTTTTTTTGCTATAAGTGGTTATCAGCAAGCTCAAAAGTAGTTGACATCGGTCATCTAATTCCCTACCTAATTCATTATTATCATCCCATGTAGAAGTAACAACTTCATGCACAGCACCAATTCCCAAAACTCATCATGCCAGTCCCCAAAGATGGTAGACGGTGCCAAAAACACAGAGGAAGTGGCAGCGGATTGTGTAGTAGAGGCGGTACCAGAGGAGGAGCCTGCATGCTGTAAGGCAAAACAAGAGTACGAGGAATCCACTGTGTCTCAGAAGCAGAGACAGACCATTGTGATTGCTGACTCTCCGAGCCCTGCTGGCAGCGTCATCAGTATCAGCAGTGGTACAGATGAGGAGGGGCCAGACACTCGGAAACATTCAATAGAGTGAGTTGGCTGTTTAATATATGTCTAGAGGTTTTAGGAAGGTTTGTTCAACCTAAGAAAAAGTTCTTTTTTTCAACTCACTCTTACGTTGCTCGAAAATGTATTTAATACTAAACTGTTATATTTGGAAACCCTGAACTGAATTTGATCCATTGAGTCTTCAATTTTCAAAACATCATTAGAGAGATTTTTGCAGTGTAGCTGATAAATGGCTTATAAAAGTAATGTTAAAAATAATGCACACACTGTGTTTCAGGTGTAAAGGTAGTCCGGAGTGTGAGGCATGTCAGAGCACACTCAATATGGAGCGTGTATGTTCCCTGAGCAGTCCCGATTCAACCCTTAGTACCAGTTCATCAGCTTCAGAGCAGTCCAGCTCCTCCCCTTGCAAGAGACCCAACAGGTCCGTATTTCATGCACACACGTTTACTAGCTGTCTGAAGGACAGTTTGAGCCCAAAGTATACTTCGGCCGTCCTGCACGGGTCCTGTTTGGTAAACCCGCACCCCAGAACTGTTATCTGACATCAACACTAATTTAATTTCGGACCCAACCCTTTTGACATAAAGACCGCGACCCGAGTTGCACCCGCATTCATCTACTACATCATGTAGACCAAAAAATGTATGCATTCTGAATTGATGCATTTAAAGCTGAAGTCCGTAACTTTTTGCACTCTAGTCGGTTAATAAACAGAACTGCATGTGTCATGCGGAAGAACGTTGCAGCGGGAGCTACTTCTCTCTGTTTATGTCTATTGGCGGATCACACAGGGACTGTGCTCCTCCGCAGCGGTACCTTCCATTCTGGCCTGAAATAGTACCAATATAAATATTTATTATAACTGTACCATAATGATTCAGGGTAAGACAAAAACACGGTTTGGAAAATGGATTCATGTTGTACATTCTCATTATATAATTTTTAAAATCTTGAACACAAAAAAAGTTACGGACAGAAGCTTAAAGAACCAGCACATTTAAGAACCCTGCTTAAACCAGCACATGTCCAGGCCCATCTTAAGTTTGCCAATGACCATTTGGATGATCCAGAGGAGTCATGGGAGAAGTCATGAAGTCAGATAAGTCCAAAATATAACTTTTTTGTCATAATTACACAAAATTACTTCTCATAGTGGCTTTCATATAATAAAACAAAACATTGACATGCATTATACAGCAACGGTTGGAGTAAAAAACCTTAATTTGTGTTCTACTGAAGAAACAAAGACACCTACATGTTGGATAAATTGGGGGTAAATGTGTCTTTGTTTCTTAGCAGATAAACATCACATTTTCATTTTTGGGTGAACTAACCCTTTAAGACTGCTTACCAGGATACTTGACAAAACAAGAATTTTGGTATCATTTTGACTTTTTTTCCCCCTCTCTTTTTCCACAGTTGAGGATTTTTTTTATTTTTTATTAACTAGGACTCAGGCAAAAATGACAACGAAAGACACTAAAATGCCCCTTATGTTTAAAATATTTGGAGGAAAAATACCCTTATCTAACCGATCAATGAATCTGATTTTGTTTTTAAATTAAATATTTAAATTTACATGCTTCCTTTTAAAATACAAAATAACTAAATGTCTCGATATACTTATTTTCATAATAAGCAGATCCTACTCACTAAATTAAACATGTTAAGTAAAGAGGCCATGTCACAACAATGTAGTGTTTTATAGAATGCTTGTCGCATATTGCATAGTTTCACATAATTGTTCTTTTTTGTTTTTAAATCAGAGCATAGTGTTCTATTCCAAGCACTGTTTATCAGGGAAGGATATTCTTTGCTCTGTGTGTCTGAGAGTGATTTATTTGGTCTGTTTTCAGTATGTCAGATGATGAGCGCGAAAGTGGATGTGATACTGTGGACGGCTCGCCCGCATCCGTGTCCTCTAGTCGAGCTGACAGCCCCTTCCTGGAGGCCACCTATATTAATGACAACAACCAGAACTGCAAAGCCAATGGAGCTACAGAGGCCGAGTCTGCCAAGCTGCCCATCCGCACCATGGTGGTGCCGCCCCTGCGGGTTCAGAATAATGAGCTGATGGGCCGCACAGGTAACCAATACCACTAAACCTGACAAACTGTTAAAATTCACATTGTGAGAAAAAAATAATAATAATTTGAGAAGAAAAAAAAGTTTGCCATATACAGACATTTGCATTAAAACGTTTGGACCAGAGCGCATTTGTTGTGTCACAATGCTTGCCAGTTCTTTGTGAACTGGAGACGAGAAGAGCTCACTGAAGCCACAAGGCCACCCTACCAACTATTATGTATATCAATAATTCTCATTTTGGTGAGCCGAATCCCTTTGACCTAAAATATCTAACATTTATATTTCAATAATTTAGTATTTTATAATGATTCCTGAGGTGTACTTATATTGTTAGGATGATTTTTACATCAAAAAATGTCCTAATTTAGAAAATAAAAGGCCTTTTTTCTATTATGATTGTAGCCCTCTGGCTTGAATACTCTGTTTGAAGGGGCATGTCTGCTGTGACACTTCAATGGAAATGCCTACTGTTGTGATTGGCTGACATCTTTGCATTTGAAATGCGTATAACATGTAGAGTTTGATTTTCTGCCTGAGCCCGAACCGACCCGCGGGCCAGGTCGGGCCGAGAGTTCCGGCAACTCCTATATACCTTTTCACTGCTAGATGGGGAAAAATATCACACACTAGTGTAGCTTTAAACTCACAGCACTTGCAGCGATGGAGCGCAGCATTCTGAAGAGAAACGATCAGCGTACATGAGCTGCTCACATAAACACTGCACTTCGCTTAACTAAATCTTTTGGTTTCTTTGTGGGCATTTCAAGCTTTCTATACACATTTCTCATGTCTGTGAAGCAAGTAGCCTGCTGAGTTTCGGTTTATTTATGAGACGTCACAATTATAGTCTGCTATTTGCTTCTTATTTATTAAATCCAGGCAACTGGCCAAAGAAACCTTTATTAAAATTAAGATACAATTTATACAAAACAAAAGAAATGCTTTCGACAAAAAAAACCTTAATATTCAACTAAATAAAACCTCATTTCTGACCCACTCGCATTATCATAAGATATAATGTAGAAAATAATATAATATTTAAACATAAATATGAAAATAAAAAAACAATGTTTAATGGCTACAAAAAGTATAGTAAGCTACAGATAAATGTCATGTCTGAGCTGGATTTGAGCTAACATCATTTTACCGGTGAGCGGTTCATGAGAGCGCGCCTGCGGATTATTGAACTGAGTCAAGTCAAGTCAACTTTATTTATATTTCTATAGAGCTTTTACTATGATGATTGTTTTAAAGCAGCTTCACGGTGTTAAACAGGAAAATATAGCAAAAAAATTTGATTTGTCTGTACAGTCGCTCAGGAGAAAACAGCAATGTTATCAGCTCATTTCAATTTATCAATGTTAGTTTTAACATGAGTCACACCCGTCCGCTTCGCTGCGCTCGGCTCATTACAGGCTCGTTCTCGTCAGAACGCCTACATATAAAAAAAATGGTCTGGTTTAAATCGGCCTCTGGCAATTAATGTGTCGGGCCAAGGCCAGGCTCGGGGAAAACCTGGCGGAACAATCTCAGCTCTAATTACATGTGGAACCCCTCAAATCCTTTACATATGTTTTTTTTAATTATTTATAATTATTTTTTTTTACTATCACAGCTGTCGAGATTAGTGAATCGTTTAGTGTTGATTATAGCATTATTTTTTTAATCTTTTCTCATCACATGAAAGGCTGCTGTGATGAGCATTGAATAGACAAAACAGTCTATTTATCATGTGAATGCAATGATCTCATCTATGGAATGCTATTTTTTCTCAAAAAATGCTTTCACCACAATTAACAGCAAACACAATATTGATATGAATACAGTAAGAGCTTTGTTGTGCAGCATAAAGCTTCGTTTTGGCAAGTGTGCAGATAATATCACGATGTGTGATTGACAGTTCCGGACATTATAAAGAGAGTGTTGTTTGATCGTTCTCTGTAGTTTAATCACAATTTCAATAACCGATTTGACGTATGACGACCTAAGTGGAATATTCCATAATGGCCCATCTGATTTTCAATTTCACAAAGACAGAGGAGCAGGATACCCAGAACTTGGTTTACACATATCGTTATTTCTAGCCACTGGGGGACCATAGACAGGCTATGGGAACTCATATTAATGTTTAAAAAAAAACCTCATAAAGTGAAATTTCCATGCCATGGGATTAGGGCTGGGATAAACTATAATTTTTTTTAACGATTAATCTAGCGATTATTTTTCCTGTCCGATTCTATTCCGCTTCGATTATCGATTATCTTCCCATTAATTGCCTAATAGCAATTTATACATGTTGATTTTATTATCTGAATGAAAAAACAAATTCCTTAAAGCTACACTGTGACATTTTCCCCCATCTAGCGGTGTAAAGGTATATGACCATCCAGTGAATATTAGTGTCTGTTCCTCTTGATTCTGATTTTGTTTTAACTCCTACGGTGGCCGATTTAGTCCAAGATTAACATGGCAATCCCCCTCTTCACATTACACACGACCATCGAGTGTTAAAACGCGAAAGGCACAGCTTGAATTTACGTCCCTCTTTGGCTAATGTACTTTCAAGATGGAGGGGCAACATGGCGACCGGCATTCGAACCCCTCACCCGTATGTATTTTCAATGGCATATTATTAACTTACAATACTTTATTACTTGAAAGAAGTAAATATACATTAATGAGCACATATATTTTTGAAAGAAATATATGTTTTTAGCTAAGAATGAACTAAAAAAGTTACAGATATTTTTATTTTTTATTTTTTACTGTTGGTTGGACCCAATTCTTTTAACTAGAAATCAGTTTAGTTTCAAAATCAACTTCTCTTTTACTCCAAACTAATGCCTCTGATGTAAATATAAGAAAATGTTTGTTGATGTGGTTTCTTTTTTCGTTTTTTTCCTAGTCTAATAACTTTGCCATCTCATGTTCTGGATCCATTGCATGACGTGTAAACATATCTAGTGTTATTTTTTTAGGCTTTTAAGGAGTGATGGCTAAATTTGCCTGCTCTTTCTTCCATTGTAGTTATAGAACAATCATGCCCACCTAAAGGCCGCAGTGGTTCCAACAGACAGCCGCCTTACTCAACATTACTGGTGAATCGCCAACAGAAGACGGCACCGGCTTTCCCGCCCCTGCAGCCCTCTCAACAGCAGCTCTCCTTTGGACAGGTCAGTTTGTCCT
The DNA here is from genome assembly GCF_024679245.1 of Pseudorasbora parva. Lineage (NCBI taxonomy): Eukaryota > Metazoa > Chordata > Actinopteri > Cypriniformes > Gobionidae > Pseudorasbora > Pseudorasbora parva. Next base: position 12,831,809 of record NC_090187.1, read on the forward strand.
CCCCTGCTTCTAAACCTGTTGCACTTAAATAAATAAAAAGAAGCCTAGCTGAGATGTCTGAATCAAATCAGACGTGAGGCTTTTTGACATGGAGCATGAATATGGCCCAGATTTTACCACCACAATTATTTGAAATTAGTTTTATTTTCAAATGTATTTTATGAAATGCTTAATATTTATTAAAGGGGTCATGACATGGATTTTTTAAATTATTTTAATATTTTCCTTGAGGTTCACTTTTAATAATAAAGGTTTTGCACACATTTCAAACTGCTTCAAACTGTTTAAACGCTGTTTAAACTGGATGTATCAAAGCAAATTTTCTTTTACTCTCATATATGACCTGTTTTCGTGAGTAGCTTAAGCATGTGGAGTAAGTCAAAAATTGAACGGGCATCTGTATACCATGCAAAATACCAGTAATCTTCATTCCGAGTTCACACAGAGCACATTACTGGTAATGTTACAGCTTCCCCTACTGGTAAATTGACACAACCAATTTACTGGTATTTTTGAAAAGGTCCTGTTCACACATGATCGGTTACTGGTAATTTAACAGTAAAAATGTGTGAAAGGGGCTTATGTGTATCTGATATGAATAAAACGCATCTGTAAATCATATTTGAAAGGATTGTTATTGCTTCTTCCATAGACACACACCAGTGTGTATTATACGCGCACCACACATTAAGAAACACTGCCCTACAGGCATTTGCAAATGGGACACAAATCCTACAATATTCAACATTTTCAGAGTTTGGTTACATTAATGCTTTTTTTGTTCTGGCATTTTACAGCTATGACCCTTGCAGGATGTTTCAATGGTACAAAGACGTCTTTGAAGGAAATTTTTATTTCTCATGTCATGACCTCTTTAAAACTAAATATGGTGGGCCATTTATCAGTTCTCTGCTAGAACAAAAATAATTATTGGCTGATTGACTTCAATTAGTGTTGTAGTCAAGACCACCTAACCCGAGACCAAGACCAGCGTGTGCCGAGACCAAGACAAGACCAAGACTTTGTGGGGTTGAGACCAAGACAAGACCAAGACCAGCGTGTGCCGAGACCGAGTCAAGACCAAGACCAGACCAGACCAGCACTTCTAAAAGATCCATATCTACAATCCGAGAAATGACTTGTATTTAGTTAACATATGTAATTAAAATATTACTAGCGCTGTTACCAATTTAACCACCGACAATAAAATGAATGGCACAGAATTTGCAGCTGAATTGGTACAATTACACCTTCATAAATAATGTTAAGATTAATGTAACATTAAAACATTAACATTATTTAACATTCACGGAATCAACCGATGTGTTCAAAGCAGCTGATTCATTTTAATAACGAAACGTTGGCCAATTAGTAAAGTTTAAAAATTGTCATTTAATGTTAACTTCTTGTTTCAATAAACTATGTTTAAACCGTTTATAACCGTTTGTATGAATCAATATATTTGCAATCACATTTTTATTCATGAAAACAGCTCTCTGGCTCTTGTGATATTGCCTTATTATATTCTGTTATATAAAAAAAACTACATATCAGAATTTTTTTGATCATCTATAATAAATGTGGGCTTTTTTGAGACTGCTGCATTGCTTTTGAACCCAGCAACAAAATAAATCACATTACAAATAAGTTATTGATTGCATTTTAAACAGTACGTTTTATATCAAATCACATTCATGATGTTAAGTCAGACAAAGCAGCAATTTAATGATTATTATTGCAGTCAACATTGCTTGACTGGTCTTGAGATAAAATCCCGAGTCCTCTAAGTCCGAGACGAGACGAGACCGACTACAAATGCGGGCCGAGACTGAGACAAGACCAAGACCTTAAAAAAAATGGTCTTAAGACCAGTCTCAAGACCAAGACCGGTCTCGAGTACTACAACACTAGCTTCCATATTGGTGTGCGTCCTTACATTGATTGAGTCAGTCTCACAGTTATGACTTAATTTGCCATTTTGTTCTTTCTTGGAATAAACTGATTGGTTCGTGCTTTAGGTCCAGCATTACGGCTCATCCCACCAGGAGTGGAATGGCAATTACAGCCATCGGCGACCTCAAGCCTTCATCCCGCCCACCATACATGGCCACACCTTCACTCTGCCGCATGGTAGTCCCACCCACACGGTCCATCCTCCTCAATCACACCTGAGCATCCACCCTCACACCCAGCCAACTTTACTTTCCTACCCCCATTCAGGCCCCCTGGTGACAAATGCCCCCATGGCCCACCTCTTGGCTTCACCTGGCTCCACACGGAATCACGTCTTTCAACCGGCATATGGCCTTTCCCATCCGGCGGGCCACCTCGTGCACCAGGTCACTGTGGGGCTCAACCGCCTCTTGCCCTCTCCCACCCTCCACCCTCAAGGCCAATTCAAGCCCCTGTTCCCGCCACACTCCTTCATCGCATCACCCGCATACGCAGGCTTCCCCCTCAGTCCCACCAAACTAAACCAATACCCGTACATCTGAGACTCGCTCTGCAACCCTATGGCAGGCGTAGCGCCAGGCTCTCTGCAGAAACCACAAACCACCTGGTTCTCGCACTCAAAGCCATGGCACGAGAGAGAAAGAAAGCGGTTTCTCCGGATCACATAGACTCGAGTGCAATTAAAATGAGCTTTAATAAGAAACGTTTGGAAAGTCTTTAGCATGTAGATAAAGAAAGCGCACGGTTGAGAAGCAAGATATTGGATGAATAAGAAAAAAAAAAGAAAAAAACTGTTTTGCACATTTGATCACCTTATCGGATTTTCAGATCTTCAGATTTGAGCGCTCCTCTAATGAATATCAACAATGGTGTCCAAAATCATGTGATCGTCAACTTATTTTTATACATTGCCTTTACCTTGTGTACAACACATCTTTGTTTGTAAAGACAGCCCAGTATGTTTTTCACAACTGATAAAATGTGTCTGTGTTTTTTTTTGCGTTCCAAGTATTTGTACTTTTCTCTGCGTCTTTGGTGTCGTTTGGAATGGAATCTCTTAAAAGAGTCATTCGTCACATTCTGCATGTGTTGCATGTCAGAGAGAGGCCTATAGGGGCTCTTTATGTGTCGAGAGGCTCGCTGCATTGTTGTCCCCAGCCATAGTGCCTTATATATATCGGCAGTTGTTTGTGTTCTACTACACTCTCTCTGTGTATATACAATGTGTTTGTGTACGTACGTACGTGTCCTGGACTGCAGCACTTGCAATTCAAATCAGTCCGCTCATTTTTTTTTTGTGTGTGTGTGTGTGTGTGTGTGTGTGTGTGTGTGTGTGTAATGGTTATACACACTGGTGTATTATTTCATGCATAGATAGACATCAATGTACTGCATTGCACAAACTGCAGTCCTTATTTTTGGATCCAGTGTATATTTGGGATGTAGTGAGTTACTTTTCGTTACTTCATTGGAGAACGGCATGCTTTTGCGAATGCTTGCTGTTGGTTTTGATTTGATCTCATTTTTTGTCGTTATCTTGAATTCACTAGTTGTGTAGAGATTCTTTAAATTTCTATTCAGAAAAATCTTCAAATCTAACAGTATTTGTACTGTTTAGTAAAACTGCAATACAATCTATATAGTTAAAGGTTTGTTTTTCTTTTTGTCTGTGTATTTAGTTCTTTGGGTTTGTGTGTGTTTGTGTTTTGTGTGGTGGGCATGGCTTTGACTAGATGAAGACACAAATGCAACTATCGGTCTTTGATTCAGGGTCATGGATTCATCTTAGCCTGAGCAGACCATGCAGTATTTGATGTATAGACACATATGAGTATATATATACATATATAATAGAGCTAGTTTTTTAGTGCTGAAGCTTGACACGGTTTAAGGTGTGCAATTGTCATTTATGCATGTGTGAATTGATTTTTTTTTTCTTAATTATACCATTATATCACATGTTGAAAGCTTGTTGGTGTCAACTGCATTTTATACATTCCGTCAGGGAGAATATATTGTGTGTTTATATATATATATATATATATATATATATATATATATATATATATATATATATATATATATATATATATATATATATATATATATATATATATATATATATATATATATATATATATATGAGTGTGTGCATTTTTGTTTTGAGTTCGTTCTGCTTGGTTTGTGTTTTTGCCTCTTGAATGAAGTTTGCTTGTGCATCACCAAAGACTGTAATTTGAAGGCTCTGTTCCAGAACCTAGCGATATATTTCAAAGCATCGTAGTTAAACTCACGATGGAAAGGTGTCAGAAATTCTCTTAAATGGAATCATCCTCCGTGGCTCTACCATTGGAAAAATCCTAAAGGTCAACTTGCATCGTGTGCCTCGTAAACCAAACACATTATAGCCTTTGACGTCATTGAATCGCTGTCAGAATTGTAAAACGGCAGGGTTGCCAAGTCCGCTGTTTTCCTGTGGCGTTTGGTTACTTTAAAATAGGCTTGCTGCTATAGTCGGTGTTACCGGTGTTCAGGAGCAACACCTTTTACATGACTTGCCCACCGCGGCACCGCCCCCAACATAGATACATATACATATACATATACACATTTTGGTCAGTTAGAGAACAGACAGTACAAATAAAAACTGAATGTGCCTGGTTAATACAGCATTGGCTAAACTTGAGTCGCAGCACAAACAAGCAGCAGGAGTAAGATTTCATTTACCACGAGAGTGGGGAGCTGACTGACAAGGTGACTGCGGAAGATTTGGTTTCAAAGCGAAATGTAAAAGTGCCTATTTAAGTGAGTTTGTCATTTTGTTGTGCTTTTCATTTAGAATAATAGGTTAATGACCTCATCATTCAAGCAACCCGCCCCCGAATTGCCGCTAATTCCAAACCGAAAGTAATATGCGCAGTCAGTCATTCACTGTGCGTGTCCACTGGCCCGTTTTCAATTCTTTCATATGCAAAGCTTAACTTCCAGAGGAATTCATTGAAAACTCTCGCTCCGTTATGTATGCCAGAGCGGAAAGCACATTTTCCTTTCAGTTTAGAATTAGCCATTTAAAAGACCCTGTCGGTGATACCGGTATTAGCTGTGTTTTCACAAGTCGATTAACCAATGGGAAAATTTCCTCACCGCCACGTCCCTACTTTTAAACTCTTGCTGCGGATTGATTTCCCCCCATAAATTACATTTCACTGTATTGCTTGCATTTTAAATATTTCATATTCTACCAATGATAAAACAATTTGTCACAGGGCCCACTAGCCTTTTGAGCTGTGTTTATGGTCATTTAAGATATAGTGGTTTTCAATATACAGTCACTGTAAAATATTTATTTTAGGTATGAGTGGCATATTTTAAGTTTTAAAATTTGGGATATGGTCATTAAGGCTATTGTGTGTTTGAATGGGCTAGATGTGTTACACAGACCTGGCAACCCTGTACAATGGGTCAGTATTGTTTTGTGAATACAGGATGAGAAGTGCCATAAAACGGAATCCTACAGATCACAAAATCTACTAAAAAAATTTTGTGGTGAACATGTTAAAGCTCACAAGAGTAAGAGCTGTTAGATTAGCAACATCCTAACGTCAAACTCTTTTTGCAATCAATTGTGGGTTGAGCGCCTTAACGAGAAGTTACTGCTTTTGTAGAACGTTCTGCATCGGCTGCGTATGAAGTCAGTAGAACACAAAGCAGCTCGCTAGGTTTTGGAACACAGCCGTTTCTCTGAGCAAGGTAGCTACTCTCTCTGCATAGACCTCACGTATACTGTAGTAATTATAGTCATGGGGTACATTTCAAAAATGGTATTTAAAAAATGGCTGAGGTTATGTTTAGCTTTTTGAACAAGTAATAAGTCGTATCATCTATCTTGAATGTATCATAGACAAGCTGCTATATATTGATTGCCACTTCAGATAGCTGTGAAATTAGATTAGACTAGTTCATATCTGCATTTGTTTATTTGTATAGAGTCTCTCTGATTGCCTAAACTAGAAGTGGATTTTGATTTTGAGTAACTTTAGCTTCAATGTTTGGAGTGTCATTGTAACTACTGTATTACTGATAATGGACATTTTAGAATATTTCTTTTACTTTTTTTTTCAAATCAGTATTGTATCTTCATAACCGTTCTGGCTCATCACTGCATATTAATGGATGTATATGTGTAACTTAATTTGTGTACGTTTACCTGTTTATCTATGTTTTTGACTTGTAATAGCTTGCAGGACTGATTTAACTTTATTCAAACGAAAAAATGATTCTGCTGTTTTTCAGAAATGCATACATTTGTATTTTTGTCAAAGAATTTTCGGTTAATATGAGCAGCCCCATAACCTCATGCCACTGAGCACTTATTAAAGGAACACACCGACTTTTTGGGACTTTGGCTTATTCACCATGTCCCCCTGACTTGGATATGTTCATACATACCATTTTTATCTCTGTGCGTTTCATAACACTGACGCACCCACCGCTAGCCTAGCTTAGCACAAAGACTTGAGGCACACGGCTCCATCTAGCCAACTGCTCAATAAGTGATAACAACGGCAACATTTTCCTACTTACATGGTGTGATGTGTTAAGTTGTGCAATTTTCTACACATACCAACATGTAAATAGGAAAATGTTGGAGTTATTTTGTCACTTATTGAGCAGTAGGCTAGCAGGAACTGTTTACCTCCAGTCTTTGTGCTAAGCTAGCTTAGCGGTGGGGGTGTCTAGCGTAGTTATGGCACGCACTGAGATGACAATGGTATGTATGGACTTATCTAACTCTGGGGGATACGGTGAATAAGCTAAAGTCCTAAAAAGTCTGTGTTTTCCTTTAAAAAGGCTAGTGTGAAGTAACCACATGGCCATGGTTTGATATGAGAGTACAGTGTTGTGATTTAAATGAATTTAGTGTCCAGAATATGAATCTGTGTCCAACTGAATTGTGATTTTATTAATGTTTGTCATTTGAAAATTGAGAACATGTTTTTTAAACAAATGCTCACTGATGTCAGCTGATGTGTTATATTCATGTTTGGTCATGTCTTTTTTTTGTGTTTCTTTTTCTTTTTTTTCTCAGTTTCCTTGATCAGTGTAAGCAACACTGTGTGTGCCTTGATTGAGATAATGACACATTCACTTTGCAAAAACAAATGTTCAGCTCACCCACTGACCAGACCAAATATGAGACAGAACAAACAGTATAAGTACCATTCCAGGGATCGAAATGGTTATATACACTTTTTTATATATCATAGATAATATTAATTGGACTTATCAATCACTAATATGTTTCTAGTTAATCTTAGACAGCTAATTTTTAAGATGAAAAGCCTTGTTAACATTAATTTTGATTCATTAAGAATGTTAATGTTTCGATCCCTGTGAAATGGCATTCACCAGCATTTAGCCTCAGAATACGTCCCGTGTCAATATAGAAAAGACTGTACTCAACACTTTCAATATTTATGTCAATACTATCACTATCAATATTTTCAATATTTATTATGTGTTCATGTTTGAACAAATTAATGGATATGGATGATTTCTGCTGAACTCTTTTCTAGTAACAGTATTCAGTAAACATTAACAGCATTTTTATTTCGGAAATTGCGTTGGCAAAATTACATCTGGGTCTTTTTACAGAATAGTTTTGTCTAATTTACCATTCAACCTGAATTTCACTTCCCAGTATGATGCTTTTCAATTGATTGTATAAACAAATACATGGTTTAGATCATATTTTTATCATCTGTCATAGAAGTTATTTCACACTGCAAGTTATGGATTTCATGTTTCAGTTAATTAAGAGTTGATCAAATTAAAACGTTATTCACTGTTTTGATATTTGTATACTTTTGTCGCTTTTTGTTTAGCGTTTCGTTTCATTTGCTTTGATCTGGTTTGATGCTACACTAGTCTGTCACGTAGCACTTGCACTGTGCAATATTTAACAGTATGAGGACTGGGGAAATGTAACCCTTTGGATATAATGTCTTTACAGAGTGTAATTGATGTTTCCTCTCTAGTTCTCAGTGAATAAAGATGTGACCAAGCCTTCTCTTCTTAGTCACATTAAAATGAATTTCCAGGTGACTGTTGGTGAGTGAAAAATCATCATGGTGTTTTATTGTCAAGATTCACTTTGAATACAATAAGAAAAATAAAGTAAAAAATAAAAAAATAATCTATTGTTGCAACCCTTTCTAATTGTATTACTTTTAGAACCAAAATATGACCGGTATCTTTAAAACTCAGACATGGCATGACATGCTCATCTTCATCATAAAAAAAAAAATGCATTACACTAGGAAGTTGGAAATTCTGAGTTTACATGTTGAAGGGTAATTGTGCTTCTTTGTTACCCCTCTGTAATTTCTGTATTTAATTATTATTAACATTATTATTAAAACAATTACGCCACAGTAGGCACTACTGGTGGGTATTTTTAGTGACCGTTACATTATTACAGTAGGTGATGAGTATTTTTGAGAAGGTCATTCAGAAAATGTCCAACCTTGATTTAGATTAATTTGTTATTAAGGGGACAATGCAATTTCATAAAAGCACATGCGAAACATGAGTAAAAAAAAGCCAGAATTAGCCAAGAGTCCCCTGGCCAAGATGTTAAAGGTCCTGTTCTTTGCGATTCCATCTTTCAAACTTTAGTTAGTGTGTAATGTTGCTGTTAGAGCATAAATAATACCTGTAAAATTATAAAGCTCAAAGTTCAATGCCAAGCGAGATATTTTATTTAACAGAAGTTCCCTTTCAAAGCCTACAGCGAACGGCCGGTTTGGACTACAGCAGGAAGTGCAGGGATGTAATGACGTCACTAGACTCGTTTGTTGACTAACCCTCCGCCCACAAGAACACGCAAAATAGGGAGCGTGGTCTCGTTGCTCTCCCACGTGGAGAAGAGCGCGCATTCAGTGCTTGCATCTCCCCGTTATGGTAAGAGGCGGGACCTTTCTGGACAAAGTGCGCTAAGCTGCTGTCCAATCGCAACACGGGAAGCGCTGGCCCAATCAGAACTCGTTGTGTGTTTCTGAAGGAGGGACTTCATAGAACAAGGAAATCATCAGGCCGTTTTTAGGACAGAGGAAACAGCGCTGTACAGATAAGTATATTGTGCGAAAAATACTGTTTTTTTTTTTTAACATGTGAAACATGAACTCATGTTATATTGCACACTGTAAACTTAATCAAAGCTTCGAGATCACGCGAAGAATGGGACCTTTAAGTAAATATGACAAAAATATACATAGTTATTTGGCTTTGACTGTTTTTAATATACATTTGTTGGCAAAGAAATAATTTAACTGTAGAGAGTTTTTCTTAAGAAATATGTTTTTCATGCTTCATATTAACAGCTTATTTTGCTATCTGTTGTATAAAAAATAAAACACAATTGTGCTGTTGGTGGAAACCACGTTCTCACACGTGAGAAAAACTGGAAAATTTGTGATGCAAAGCTGAATGTTCATCAGCTATTTAGTCTTCAGTCTCGCATGATCCTTCAGAAAACATTTTAATTTGCTGATATAAACTGATAATAGCATTCTTATAAATACGATCAGGCTTAACATTATGGACATATGACTAATTGTGTAAGTGGTCTCACTGTTGCCTCCAAAACAGCCCTGACCCATCGAGGCATGGAGTCCACCAGACCCCTGAAGGTGTGCTGTGGTATCTTGCACCAAGATGCTAGCAGCAGATCTTTTAAATCCTGTAAGTTGCGAGGTGGGGCTTCCAAGGATCGTACTTGTTTGTTCAGCACATCCCACAGATGCTCGATTGTATTGAGATCTGGGGAATTTGGAGGCCAAGTCAACACCTCTGTAGCGACTCAGGCGAATCAAACACACAATCGCCAGTTACATTTAACAAATATGTTTTGAAAGTTGTGCTCACTAGCATACCTTCCCCCAACACAACAGAGGGAGATTCTTCAGTCACCCTGGAAACCATCTGATAAGATCTTTTTATGGCCGGAAAGAATGTGGCCACATGAAGTCTTATACACAAAGAGCTTAAGACACAGAGCTTTTGCCTCAAATTATAGACAAACCATCTATAAATGAACATGCACCCCAGGACATTATATGTAAACACATAACTGTCTTGTAAAATGTTTATTCTGTATGGTATTTTGCCTCTTTTTGTCTTTGTCTTAACAAAGTACTAGTTCAGATAACCTCATATATGTCATGTCTCCTATCAAATTAATGCTCACTTCACGACTTACACTTCCATGTATATCACTTATTCAGAAAATGCAGTGTGTGTTTGTTGCATTAATTATAGTATGAAGAACTCAGAGACCCACTGAGTCCAACTTTTAAACAAAGAGCTATAAATTCTGCTGAGGAATTTCCCGCCGGGAACTCCCAACACTCTCATTGGTTAAGTCTAACCCTGGAGGGTGGGACTATTTCCAGACCTTAAAAAGACCAGTGAAGACAGGCTCTTCCCTCTTACCCTGTTCTCTTACTCCGCTCTCTTCACTTCTCCTCTTGCTCTTACTGTGGGAGCCAACACCCACGGTGGGGGGGCTGGCACTTAAGCCATGCCACCAATGCAGGCCCTCCAAGCAGGCCTCAGCCCTTCCAAAAATCTTCTCTTCTACAACCCGATCTTCAAGAACACGAAGCATCGCTAAAGCAAACAGCCGCTTCCCTCCCAACCTCGGAAAGGACCGCCGGACACGCAGAGACACGCAGAGACACACACACAAGCGAGAAGCCAAAACGAAACCAAAAAGAATGCAAGTATTCTTATTCTTACTGCTGTAAAGAGGGTGTGTTATTTTCCCGTTGGGATAAATTAACTCCGTGAAGGTCGTATCTGGTGAACTGAAGGAAAGTTGTTGCTTACCCTCCCCCACTCTCTTTGTCTCTCTCTCTCTCCCTCTCTTTGTCTCTCTCTCTCTCTTTTATCTCTCTCTAACTTCAGTCTATTCATTATTCTCTTTTATGTATTCTTTCGTTAATATCTATACTTCTACTCTCTTGATGCATATTTAGTATGTACTTTCTGTGTGAATTGTAGTGTTATTTTTAGTCTGTGTTTATTAAACCTTCAAAAGACATTTAATGAGTTGAATCTGTTATTCTGCCACATACACAAAGTCAATGAAACTTGCGATCTAAACGTTACCTAACTGCTTATGCTACTATGTTAGTAAAGTAAACTGTATGACCATTTGAAATATTGAACTTATCCTGATCAGTAAAGTTAATGTTTCTTATGCGCTCGTAAAGCAGTAATCCCTTTATTGAGAATTGATTTGAAAAGTCTATAACTAATTTGCAGGACAAACTTAGTAGGATAATTTCAAGCAATTTCATAAAGGGTTACTTGTATTTAATTAAACAATTTTCCCTATCGGAAAATTTTAATACGTAATGAACAACTGGCAAATTATATTCATAAATTCATGAATATTGAATATTAAATCCCTTTTGAGTTAATTATTCCCCGAGACATTAAACTCAGGAGTCGTTGTTGTTACACCTCAAACTCTTTGTTGTGCTCCTCAAACCATTCTTCAACCTTTTTTGCTTTGTGGCAGAGTGCATTATCGTGCTGAAAGAGGCCACTGCCACCAGGGAATACTGTTTCCATGTAAGGGTGTACATGGTCAGCAACAATGCTTAGGTAGGTTGTACTCTGCATATTTTGACACACTTCTTGAGCAATTTGAAGTATAGTAGCTCATCTGTTTGATCGGACCACACCACCAGCCTTCACTCTCCACGTGCATCAATGAGCCTTGGCCGCCCGTTTCACCACTGTTTCTTCCTTGGACCACTTTTGATATATACTGAGCACTGCAGACCAGGAACACCCCACAAGAGCTGCAGTATTGAAGATGCTCTGACCAAGCCATCTAGCCATGACAATTTGGCCCTTTTCAAACTAGTTCAAATGTTCGGGCAAAATGTTCACTTGCTGTCTAATATATCCCACCCACTAACGTGGGTGTGCCATGTCAATGTAGCGTGATGAAAAGATTATTATTATTTTCACTGGTCATAATGTTATGCCTGATGTAAACGTAAATGTTTCTTGTTTTATCACATTAATTTATGAACTAGGCCTACATGAATCATGATATATTTTTAATTCAAAACAGTGAAATGTCATTAAAAAAATGTAGTTTGCATCAGTCCATTACTGTCTTGCTGAATATTTATTTAGTAAAATAGTTGTCTAATACTACTTGCATCTTTTTACATACTCGTTGAGATATTAGCTGTGTATACATGGACCTTAATAATCCGATTGTAATGACTTGTGTAATCCTGCAATTCTCCTTCCACTCATCGTCTGTGAAGTAGAGCAGAACAATGTCAGTCCTTGTTTTGAACTAACCACAGAAGCTTTGCTTCGTTTTTAATGCTTGATTAGGGTTAGTTACCCCCAAAATGAAATTTATGTCATTAATGACTCACCCTAATGTTGTTCCTCACCCGTAAAACCTCTGTTAATCTTCAAAAACAGAGTTTAAGATATTTTATATTTAGTCCGAGAGCATGCAAATTATACTGTCCATGTCCAGAAAGGTAATAAAAACATCATCAAAGTAGTCCATATGTGAAATCAGTTAGTTAATCAGTTACTTTATCCTCAAATAAAGATTCAAAAGTTTATGAATTCGTGTATTGATTCATGATTCGGATCACCAATGTCACGTGATTTCAGCAGTTTGACATGCGATCCGAATCATGAATCAGTACGCAGATTCATGACCGTTTATCTTTATTTGAGGATTGAACACAAGCAAGGAAGAGAAGACAATGTTGAATAAAGTCGGGTTTTTTTTTGGACCAAAATGTATTTTCGATGCTTCAAGAGATTCTAATTAACTAACTGATGTCACATATGGACTACTTTGATGATGTTTTTATTCCCTTTCTGGACAGTATTGTGCACACACTTGGATACGCTCTCGGACTGAATATATAGCCTATCTTTATAATATCTTTATAAAATATATTCTAGATAAACAGAGGTCTTACTGGTGTGGAACGAGTCATTAATGAAATCAATTTCATTTTTGGGTGAACTAACCCTTTAATATCGAAAATACAAAGAGTTCCGTTGTTCATTCTACTACTGATGACAACACTGATAGCCTACATTTAACGTATTTAACGAGGTAACTTGAAATAACTCCCACACTATCCTGTTTTTGCATAAATATAATTGAAGAACAAATAAAAAGCTGTTTTGAACAACATGAACAACGCTACAAGTATGAGGGGAAGTAATTATTTTCCTCATCTTTAATCCATGCCATGGTGACTGTGGGGCTACACCTGAAGAGCTGGACAAAAGTGTTTTTAAAGTATGTTTATAGTATTATTATTATTATTATTATTAGGTGTAATAAATTTGTCTAATGGTAATATACTCCACTGACCACTAGAGCATGCACATGGCACAAAACAAGCCCCGCTTTCCTGCATGCGATCTCTCTTTTTTTCATTAGAGAGCTTCATTGAACAACAAACAAAGAATTACATCCCCAACATCCGATCACAATACGGGCGGTAAGGAGGAGTGTAACCCATAGATAAAACCAGTCAAAAATGCAGACCTCTCTCTCTTCTCCAGTGTCGCAGTGATGGTGGACTATGGGCATTTCCACGAATGCGTGTTCCCTCTGGCACTTGGAGCGGCGTGACCACCGCACGTCCCACTGACTCACGGATCTGAGCAGATGTCTGGTCCTGTACCGACATCGGGCCACCTCCTCTGCAAACACAAATGGCTGGTCGTGTCGCGGGAATCTGGAGAGATTTGCACATACTGAGCGGCAGCATCCTGCGCTCCGGAGAGAGGAGGAAAGGATGCTCGTGCACACACGCTTCTGGAGGAATGCGGAGCCCTAAACTCTCATCTTTAGCAATATTTCTACTTTTACTACACCCCGCACAGGCTTCTGACGGTAAGGCGACGTCTCATCTAGCATATGCTGGCCTTAAAATAGTATTTCTGACGCAAGTCTTTGAAATGCAGATCAAGCCTAAATGAGCTGAACAATAATTTTGTTGAAAAGAACATCCTGATGGCACATGTGTTGAAAGTCTGATTATGATTGATTACGTCCAAAAACGCATCAGATGGAACTTTTACACCATTAGAGCATGAACATATTTTAAAATGTGGTTAAATAGGCAGATCTTACTTTTAGCTGTTTTAGCTCTTCATTTTCATTCAACCCATTTTTTTCACCCGTTGCGTTACAATAGCTAGGCTACCTGAAACCCATAATGATTACAGTCACTTATGCTCTTATTCACTGTATGCGTGTAATAGGCAATACAGTACTTTGGCTTGACTTTTGTAAACTGTAAGTGTGTGATGTAATGTGATCAACCGCACGTGAGTGTCCAGCGGTAACGCAGTGAAGTGTGTAGGCGCGCTGATGGATACTGCAGCTCGACACGAGATTGCAGCACTCTGTTGTCTTTAAAACACACCTAAATCACTTAAACCACATCTGTTTCCTAACATAATGGCATATCATTACATGCATCATTTAATTGCATGAAATAACTATAACACACCTGTCCCGACTCCCGAAGCGTCTAATCTAAGGACTAATCATGTTTTGAGACCATATTGCACAGTAGGCGTCATAAATCAACCGGTGCAAAGGAGCATTAAAGCTGTCCACAGCAGCATGGTCTGATTTTAGATGCTGAGGTTTGCAGGTTTTGGAAATACTGGAAAAGCATCTGCAAATATCCTGTTGTTCTACATCATGAATGGATTTTTAGGTGGGGGGCATGTCTACGAAGATTCACATACATTGTGGAGAGCAGCTAACAGTTGATTAATGGATTAATTCTAAAAATAAAATGCAGAAAGGTTGGAAAATGTCTTTAGCTTAGTAAAAAATGTCCAGTTCAGTGGGGATCTGCTTTAACTGGGTCACTGTGAGTGAGGTAGATCAGTGTTTGACCTGTTTGAATATTTCTTCCAATATTCACATTTATAAAGCAGAGAACGGTTGGTTGGCACAGGGTTCCAGTAGGGTTGGTTTGGGGTTATAATTTGGCGCTGTCACACAAATTAAGCCCCCTTGTATGGAGCTAGAAATATGACTAAATGATCTGAATTTGAATTGTATAAATCTGAATTATTGACAAGTGTAATCTAACAAAATTGAATATTATGTTGCATTTTACATAGTTCTGAATTTGAATTTTTTAAAATGTTGAATATAGAACCTTTGAAATTGAACACATCTGAAATGTTTTTGTGTCGAAATTGTTTAGACATGTATTTTCAAACAGCAGATATTTTGTTCTGAATTAATCGACTGGAAATATTCAGTTTTTGAAAATACAGATTCAAGATTTCAGATGAAAAATAAATTCAGATCATCAAATTCAATATTCTAAAATTCAGATCATCAAATTTAATATTCTAAAATTCAGATCATCAAATTCAATATTCTAAAATTCAGATCGCAGAAATTCAGATCTTACAGAAAGTAGGCCAGAGGTCATCAGGGAAGAGTAAAGGATGTCAGAAAAATCCAACGGAGCACCATATCTGATCATTTCATTTCCTATTTGTAATGGAAGAAAGAGAAAAGATCAAACAACCCCTTTATACTTTTTTGTTTATTTTAGATTAATGCACAGAAAAAGAGATTTCGGCTAGATTTCTCATTTTTCGTGTGGTTTACCGCACAAGGTTGGGTACTGATTAATATTTTATATATCAGATAAACTTTTTTTTCTGTGAAACGGGTTAAGTTGCACAGAAAAGTTGCCTGATCTAGGACCTGCCCAGTACAGTTTAAGAAGCGGTAGTCTTCTACTGCTATAAGACTACTATTTTGTTGAACAGACCTGGGCTGAATCTGAAATCGCCCCCTATACCCTCAATACCTGCAAACAAGTTTCAAAATCCGGCCTATCAGGTAGAGTACAGAGTAAATTGTATGTACTGTACAGTGTATTGGGGGGATTTTTGGTGGTATAAATATATTGATTTTGTAGTAATATTCTCATCAGTGTTCTATCAGCTTTTACATAGGCCTAATTAAATCTGCATATTTGTGATATTTACCCCAGGGCGTTTTGTCATTTTATAAAGGCCATTTTTAAAATCTTATTAAATGTATGCATTTCATGTTCAATTCTTACATTTGATTAATAAATGCAGTTATATTAGTAAGACACTAGGGCTTTTACCAATCAAATTAATTAATTTAAACTGCAAAAATAAAACAGCAATGAATAATGTTATGAGATTGATGTTCTAAATGTTTGAATATACAAATAAAAAAATGCAATGATACTTTTAAACATGAAACTAAACCGCCAATAGGTGGCAGCAAGTGATCGTCTTAATGAGTGAGTCATTGAGTCGTTCATTCAAATGATTCATTCAAAACGCTGATTCATTCAGTTCAAAACACCGCGCTGAGTGTTGTTCCTTTGGAACTATATTCGTCGGTGAAATCATAGTTGAAATAGAAAAAAAAAGGTTTTTGAGTCTAAAATGTAAGTACCTAATATTGAATTATGCTACACAATTCACGATTGCAATGTAGCTTTTTGAAATCGTTTAGATTGCTGCTCACTTGTTTTGATTTCTCCACGAATGTCTCACAAAGAGATAGGCAGCGCCAGCCTCAACGCGACTTTGTTACCAGAGATACACTCCATTATCAGTCGCTGTTTACATTGAATATAATAATAAATAAATTATCTGGTTATTTTAATGTTTTATTTGTCCTGTCGGGAAAGTAAAACCCTCTTTGATTTGTCCCAGACAAAGATAATGTGGAGCCCTTACAGTCAGCCCTGTGTGTTCATTCATGATTTCTCTCGTGCTGTAAAGCGGAGGTGATTGGTTCATGTCATGAGCGCTGCCGTTTGTTTGAACCGAGGGCTACAGTGATCTGTGACTGTCACGCCATAGACTGTTAAAAAATAGGTCACGCATCATTAGAGCATTTCCCATTATTATTGTTAACAATTTCACCCCCCACCCCCAAAAGAAAACTCATTCATCTACATTCATTCACTTGTTCGAGTTAACTGTATTAGTGGACTAAAGTAGGGAATAGTGAGGGTTTAGGGGGGCGATTTTGGATTCAACCCTGGAGAACGACAGATGACGTCAAACGCTTAGATTTTCTTCACTAATCAGCGATTTGTAAATCACGCACGAAAAATGAGAAATCTAGCCGAAATCTCTTTTTCTGTGCATTAATCTAAAATAATCAAAAAAGTATAAAGGGGTTGTTTGATCTTTTCTCTTTCTTCCATTACAAATAGGAAATGAAATGATCAGATATGGTGCTCCGTTGGATTTTTCTGACATCCTTTATTCTTCCCTGATGACCTCTGGCCTACTTTCTGTAAGATCTGAATTTCTGCGATCTGAATTTTAGAACATTGAATTTGATGATCTGAATTTTAGAACATTGAATTTGATGATCTGAATTTTAGAACATTGAATTTGATGATCTGAATTTTAGAATATTGAATTTGATGATCTGAATTTTAGAATATTGAATTTGATGATCTGAATTTTAGAATACTGAATTTCTTCTTCATCTGAAATCTTGAATCTGTATTTTCAAAAACTGAATATTTCCAGTCGATTAATTCAGAACAAAATATCTGCTGTTTGAAAATACATGTCTAAACAATTTCGACACAAAAACATTTCAGATGTGTTCAATTTCAAAGGTTCTATATTCAACATTTAAAAAAAATTCAAATTCAGAACTATGTAAAATGCAACATAATATTCAGTTTTGTTAGATTACACTTGTCAATAATTCAGATTTATACAATTCAAATTCAGATCATTTTGTCATATTTCTAGCTCCATACACCCTTGACCCATAATGATTAGCCTAAATCAAGACATTTTAAAAGTCAGAACCTGTCACGTTAAAGACAAATGCCCAATTTGTCAGTAAAAACTAACAAACAAAAAACATTTATATGTTTTATAAGATTTGTAAACCTGTGATAATTGGCTGATCACTTTAAGAAAAGATAGCAAATGGGGATAGATGTGTACTTGATTTGGGGTTGGTTAACTGGCAAATGGTAGCCTTATAAATCTAGACGCACCCTAGCGGCAGAAAATCTAATCTGCCACGAGTATCATCTAGCAACTCTCAATACACTTCTAAACTGTAAAAAACAAACTCTGGTCAGGCCAGTCACATTGTGTATAGAGTCGGTTGGCGGGCTTAACATAATGACGGTAGAGTTGCGCTTGCGTGCTTCTAGTAAACACAGAAACTGGCGAACGGCGGTCTTTCGAATCAGCTTTGACCATGACTGTGGAAGACTTGGAGTTAAGCTTTTCTCTGAGAAAAGAACAAAGAACGGCACTGAAGTCATTCTTAAAAAGGGAAGATGTGTTCTGAGTTTTGCCAACCGGATACGGTGAAAGTTTAATCTGTCAACAAGCTCTGCTTCACGTTGCTCTGGTTGGTTGTAGCGCTATCCTATCGCGTGCAGAGGGAGTTTGAAAGACAACAGTTTATCCCGCCCCTCGGATTGAGCCCTGTCTATGGTGAATTTCCAGACCAAACATCTTGATGTGGGTCTGGCATGTCAGGCAAGGCAAATGGAGTATAAAATAAGAATAATCCATAATTTGTTGTGGATCTAATCATGTGTTCATTAATTTATTTGTATTTGTTTGTTTATTTATTTATTTTCTCAGTTGCAGTTAAAAAATACATAATGCTTTTTAATGTTATCCTTTAGTTTGTAGTGTATATCTGTATGTGCATGTATAAGATCTGCAAAGTTAGAAAGCTCATAGTCTCCCACAAAAGGATTTACTAACAGTACACTCCTCCAGACCTGCCTATGCTTTGATCAAAGTCCAGATATTACTTCCGCAAAACTACATTACACTGTAAAATATTACCAAAATGCCCTCCCAAAGGCATATGCAAAGAAATAATCGGAGGCTTAAATGAATTATAGTGTTGACGCCATTGTTGCCGGGACACTGTGTTTCAATGTGAAAGCAAAACCCTTTTGTTTGGCTTCCTGAATCAATGGTTCTTTTTCAGTCGACATCTCACGATGAGAAACAACACTTGCATTGCCATACATGAAACTTTAAACACTTTTAGCATGGGATTAGTATTATCTGGGGCCCTTTGGTGATTTGTAATAATTGCAGAGAATGTTGAAAAATGAAAAATTCACCAGCAAATTACCTACCATATTTCGCTGTACTGTGATAAATAGTAGTTTGTGCGAATCGGCATCTCTGTGATTTGGTCAGGATTAGGCGGGTCTTATATCATTTTAGCAAGGTTTTTGTTTCCTGTGCACATTTCTATCTTTATCTTTCACAAAGAATGTATAATGGATTGATAATGCGCACTGTTATGATTTCTAATTTGGGAGCAAATTGCTTGAATGGTGTGTTTAAAGGGGTACTTCAGCGCTGGAAAGATGAATCTGTATTTAAAATGGTTCATTAATGTAGTAGAAATGTAAAATTATTTTTGAATTTGGTGATATCTAGACTGAGAAAAGACAGAAAATGTATTTTTGTCTAATGGGGATGAAAGACTACAATTCCCAGAATGCTTCGCTACTGGATTACTGTGACTGAGTTAGAGAACAAACACTACAATTAAATACTGAACGTGTCTGTTCAATATAATGATCGAGTCGCACTAACGCTGCAGGAGTCAGATTACATTTAACGTCATAAATGAGCTGATGAGCACACTCGCGGCATACATTCACAACGCGTGTTCGGTCTGGCGTGTTTTCAGTTCATGCCTTTGGAAGCTTAACTTTCATAGAAATTAATTTGAGAAGTTAAAACATGTACATTGCTTAGCATAGGTCAGTTTAAATTAAAGGGTCACTTCAGCGATTAGCATATGGCCTTGTATCAGTAGAAATCCTAGAGTATATTCAAATGATTGTGCTTTCCCCCCTCATATCCCCCTGAGACAAGAGATTTATGCATTTTATTTCTGAAAAAAATTCCTTCTATGATGCAAATTGACGATATTTGCATCATAGGAGGAATGTTTGGCCAAAGGCTAAAGACTACAGCCAGAAGAGGGAGCCATTTCCGCATGTTTTGAACCCGCACATGGGGGATGGGAGATTACACTCAGAGCTCAGCTCGCAGCTACAGGCACTCATTTAAACGGAGCTATGGTGAGAAATGTAAGTCTTTTAACTTCAAAAATTAATTTCTATGAAAGTTAAGCTTGCAAAGGCATGAACTGAAACGCGCCAGACTGAACTTGCGTTGTAAATGTATGCTGCGAGTGTAGTCACGATTACCTCAGCTCTCATCACGAGAGCTCAGCTCATTTATCTCACTCCTGCAGTTAGTGCTCAGTGCTGTGATACTCACGCGGTGACTCACTTATTATATTGAACAGACACGTTCAGTTTTTAATTGTAGTGTCTTCTCCAACTCAGTCACAGTAATCCAGTAGGTGGCTCTGGGAATGGCCTCACAGGGCAGCGAAGCCTTCTGGGAATTGTAGTCTTTCATACAATTGAAATGGGGGGGGGGGGGGGGGGGGGGGGGGGGGGGGTTGTTAGTTGGCGCAGACTGAATGGAGCCCACTTCTTTTATGGCCATGGATTGTTGATTTGGGGTCTGGCGTGTTGAAGTGGTTTTTGTGTGGAATTATGTTTGAACAAACCATCTGGAAGATTAATTTTTGTCTGGTACACCCTCAAAACCTACAGTTGTATGCATATCTGGCCATGGAAGTGATTGGAACACCTGAATTCAATCATTTGGAGGGGTGTCCCAAAACTACTTTGGGCAATATAGTGTATACTCTGCTAAAGTCTAGGTGGGATGCCTGCATATTGGGCGTTATCCAGTGTTTCTCAACCAGTGGGTCGTGACACACTAGTTGGTCGTGGATCATTTTATAGGAGGTCGCGAGACTTTCTATGCTTTCTCCTATTTTCGAATTTCGTATGTTGAATCATTATTGCAGTAACTTTCTAACGCTGATTCTAAACTGTCCTATCACAATAATGTATCACTGCTGCGAATGACTCTTATTGGACAAGGTCCTACTCTCCTTACGCAAACAGTTTACCCCATTGCTTGGTAACGACAGCGCGCTCAAGATGCCATACCTATACTGTATGCAGCCACGGCCTGTTAGCTTGAGACCTGAATTCCTTCTGGATTCAAACCAGACACGAATATCCAGAACTCGCAGATCACGTAACAAAATTTCTCTTGCCATTCAGCATCACCTATCTTTGTGAGTCGGAATTATCAACAGTGACTGCAATGAAAACAAAAAGCAGGAATAGACTGACAACAGCTAGTTTGAGTGCAACACTACGAGTGGCCCTTTCCCCAATTCCACCACGTTTGGATATCATCGTTTCAGAGCAGCAGTCTCAAATGTCACATTAATGTGAGTAAAAATAAATAAATCAGTTTGCCTCATAGTCTGCCTAATTATTGAAAATAATAATAATAATAATAATAATAATAATAATAATAATAATAATAATAATGGTAAAACTTTACAATATGGTTCATTAGTTAACATGAACTAATAATGAACTGCACTTTCAATATTTACTAATGCATTATTAAAATCTTGTTAAGATTAGTTAATGCACTGTGAACTTACATGAACAAACCATGAACAGCTGGATTTTTATGAACTAGCCTAGGTCTAAAATGTATGTTATTTATTTCCAGCCTTAGTGGGTCGGATGACTGGCATACACAAAAAAAAGTGGGTCGCAGTAGGCAAAAGATTGAGAAACCCTGATCTATATCCCATAGTGAGATGTCGAGCAAGAAAATGTCTTTATGTTTGTAACCATGTCTGTAATTCATTTACTCGGTGGAGCTGTAAAATATAAACATTTTTGGCCAGCGCTGCTGCTAATATAGGATGGGGATGGCCATACAAGAGGCGTTTCCTCAGTTCCCTTTAGAGAACTAAAGTTATAACAATAACCACATTTTATCATTGTTCCTGAGCAGTACAACCCAAAAGTTTGCTTGGTTTAAAACATAAATAAAATAAAATATGTAACTTACAAACTTTCTGCTTAAGTCAGGCTTGCAAAGTTAGTGCTCCCTAGGCCGATGATTAACTATGAGTATGGTGCCGTTGGAGAAACAAACAAACTAGTCACGACGGTTTCACAAAACCATAGTAACATGGTCACACTTTAATGCAGTTTTAAAACCTGATTTGTGTGATTTTGCTATTTTATAGTAATAAATATTAAATGAACATCAACATTTAATAGAAACATTTGGGAAATTAAAAAGAGCCGTAACAGAGCCTTAGAGGTTGATTTGGTAAACCCTGTCCCTGTAAATTTTTCTATTCTGCTTCCGTTACAAATCTGCGGGGACCAATCGCAAACCTGCTTTTTCACCTGTCTCGCTATTGGCGGGTTTACCATGATGACAGATAGAGAAGCGACGGATTGTTGGTCTGATTGGTTGAAAGACTATCCAATTGTGTACAGAGTCATTTGAACTATGCCCGGTAATCACGCCTCTTGTGGTCTGATTGGTTGAAGGACTATCCAATTGCATACAGAATCATTTAAACTATGCCCTTTGATCACGCCTCTTGTGCAGTAGAAAATACAGAGCATACTTCCCAGACTAATGTTCAATCTTAAAATCTTAAAATATATAAAAATACCTTTTCTATATATATTTCTCAGGAATTTTGTCAATCTACTGACAAAATCTATTGTGGTTTAGGTTGGTGAGTTTAATGTACATAGACCAGTAAGAGCTGTGCATGTAAATCTGTATTAGCACACCTGCCTCCCAGTAGTAGGATCTGTGACATTTGTTGCAATGACTTGGATGGGAGTTAGGTTTAGGGGGTTGAGTGGAACAAATGTAAGACAGTAAGAGCTAAGCTTACCTTACTCTCCTGGTTTCAAGAGGCGTTCAAACGATAGACGGTAGAGGCTGCAGTCTTTAGCAACCTTGTTAGCATGCCTGCCTCCCACTTCGGAGGAGACCCCGGTTTAAATCCCACTCATAGTGGGTCGAGTAGGATCTGTGACATTTGTTGCCGTGACTCAGATGGGAGTTAGGTTTAGGAGGATGAGTGTAACGGATATAAGATAGTAAGAGCTGAGCTTGTAAACCTGACTAGCAGGCGTTCTTGTATTAACATTTGACTCCCTTGTTCTCAAGAGGCATGCTAGGAATTGACGCTAGAGGCTTCAGTCTTTAGCGTCCTTGTTAATGTGCCTGCCTCAGGCCAGAGACCCTAGTTTCTATTCTGCTTGGTACAGTAGAGTTGGACTGGTTACAGTAGCACAACGTTTCAATCAAATGTGAAGAAAAAAATAATAATGAGGAGAATGGTAGTGAATGACTTCCTGGGTCGCTAAAGACCCGAGGTATGCATTTAAGGGTTAATGTGTTGTTGTGAATGATTGTTAGGAATGAATATGTGGTAGGATATTAAATTACCAAATAATGTATGCTGATAAAGGATAAATATATATATATATATATATATATATATATATATATATATATATATATATATATATATATATATATTTTTTTTTTTTTTTTTTGTCAAGAATATGTACCACTCATATTTCACCCACTAAAACATTTCAAAGAAATCAAAATTTAATGAAGTGTATGTAAGATTGTGGCCAAAACTGGTACTGCAGTCACTTTCAAATTGCTGTAGAGCGGTGTATCCCCCCTCTCCCTCCCCCCTGACTCGAGGTTGCCAGATATGCTGTAGGATCCAGCAGGAACGTTTGTAGTTGCAGCTGTATTAACTAGAGCAGAGCTGGCAACCCGGATGCAGAAACACTACTGACTTTGTGATTGGTCGATAGGTGGAGGGTGGCGCTTCAACCCAAAACACAACATGTCAACATCAACATCAGTTGAGGGCTGCAACAACAACTTTTATAGGACAATATCCTGGCCGGATTATTGTTGTCAGTGATATAAGTATTTGAAATGAACATGATTTCTTAAAGGGGGGGTGAAATGCTGTTTCATGCATATTGAGTTTTTTACACTGTTAAAGACTTGGATTCCCATCCTAAACATAGACAAAGTTTCAAAAACTAATGTTGGACGTTTGATGGAGTATTTCTGTGTTAAAAATACTCCTTCCGGTTTCTCACAAGTTTCGGAGAGTTTTTTTTTCGAGTATCGCCGTACGGGCTCTTCTCCCGGTAGGGTGCGCGCGTGCGTGACTAGAGCGAGAGAGGAAATGCACGCCCATAAACACTCTCTCAGGTGCAGATCCAGTCGATCCAGGCGCCGCGCTCCACTTTATTCCTATGGGTGATTTCAACGCTTCAGCACAGAATTCCGGGAAGGCAGCGCTGCATTTGACCCGATTTGAACGCAGAAATGATGGGAAGCTTCACAACATCGCTTCAGTCACGTCGCAAAAGTGGATCTCCACCGTTCACTGCTGTCAGGACTTCACCAAATCATACCAAAGAAGTGTGTTTTAGACGGAGCGGTCCCAGGGATAAAGGTTCGGTCCTGCTTTGGAAGCAGTCGGTGAGTAAAACTGCTTCAAAAGTCTGTGCTGTTGGCTCGTCGCGTGAGTAAACATCAGTAAACGACACGATCGCGTGCTTCGTCGTATTTAGTGGCCTGTCAACATTTGTGTGTCTTTACTCGCAGTTTATGAGGACATGATTCGGTTTATGGACTATTGTATGCGATTAAACCTTAGCAGTAGCAAGCAAAACGGTTTTGCACGTCAGACTAGTGTACATAGAACAACAATAGAGTCCGTTAGCGTATTTGAATGACGAAGCACGCGGTCATGTCGTTTACTGATGTTCACTCACGCGATGATAGCCAGCAGCATAGACATTTGAAGCAGTTTTATTCACCGGCTGCTTCCAAAGCAGGACCGAACCTTAATCGCTGGGACCGCTCCGTCAAAAACACACTTCTTTGGTATGATTTGGTAAAGTCCTGTGACAGCAGTGGCCGTGGAAATCCACTTTGGAACGCGACTGAAGCGATGTTCTGAAGCTTCCCGTCATTTCTGCATTCAAATCGGGTCAAATGCAGCGCTACCTTCCCGGAATGCTGTGCTGAAGCGTTGAAATCGCTTGATGTCACCCATAGGAATAAAGTGGAGTGCGGCGCGGAGTGTTTATGGGCGTTTATTAGCTCTCTCGCTCTAGTCACGTGCGCGCGCACCCTACCGGGAGAAGAGCCCATACAAGGACCTTCCGCTTTATTAACGTCAAGCCGACCCATACTCGAACCCCCCCTAATGTCTAATGACATATCAGGGCCATTTTATGTTTAATTGAA
This sequence comes from Pseudorasbora parva, assembly GCF_024679245.1. Lineage (NCBI taxonomy): Eukaryota > Metazoa > Chordata > Actinopteri > Cypriniformes > Gobionidae > Pseudorasbora > Pseudorasbora parva. Next base: position 12,857,114 of record NC_090187.1, read on the forward strand.
ATACATTTCTTACATACAGTTCCTTTAAAAAAAGATTAATAAAAAAAATAGTTTTTGTAGTGTCATGCTTTCATGCTTTTCCCTAGCATGAAAAGCAAAAGACTTTAGTGAACTAAGTTTTCTTTGTGAATCAGAAACATTTGCAGTGTGGTGAGATATATATATTGTGTGTGTGTTTGTTCCTCGCTAGTCACTACATCGAGAGAAAGAGAGCAATGTCAAATGAGGTTGTATTAAAACACTGGAGGTAATGTTTAAAACCCCTTTTCTAGTGTACCTACATAGATTGAAAAGCAGATTGTCATTGGATTACCAACAGCTTCTGCTCAACGTGTGTTCATGTAAAGAATGTCGCTTTGAAATGGGCTTATCTGTGACTATTTAAAGTGCTTATAGAGTATTTGGCACGCACAGTTTTATTTCTCAGGGAAGTGTGCAGGATATATTTCTGCATGTACTTTTTTTTCTCAACGCTATGAAGACAATTTACTTTGCTCCTTTGTGAAGTCCTTACAGGAATTACAAATTTAATTGCTTTTCAAAGGCAGGCAAAAAAATAAAAAAAATAAAATACGTAATGGGATTGAATGAAATGTAGCCTTGTTGGAATTCTTATCCATGAAATGAGGAGTGAGTATACAGCCGGTTTACAGCAGAGGCGTTAGTGTTTAGGTGTGAGAGATGCAGATGGTTGCTCATCTCGTCTTTCTTTCTCTGTGCATGTCATGCTTTGCCACTGCTTATTATTTTATTCAATAAGATTGGCCTGTAGTCTCAATGTCTGATGACAGGTTGTGGAACCTTTATCACTATGCAAACTCATGCAATTATTAGAGATACGGGTGACAGGAGGATCCCCAATTCATACTGTATGAAAAATGCTAATTAACCCATGCTTTCAGGATATAGGGTTGTACAATATGTGTGTAATTGTACTTCATGCCGATATATAAAGGCACAGTTCACTCAGAAATCAATCAAACGATTGGCCGGTAGGTTGACCACTCAATCACCGGTCAAACTGGTCTAGGACCCATCACTAGGACCCATTTCTCAATACTTTTCTCAACCTCTTCCCACAGTTCTCCCATACAACTTTCAGCTTGGCACAGCAGTTAATTTCACATTCAAAATGTAATAAAACTCGCGTTCTTACCGTCACGTCAGGGTCTGAGCAGACGTATGCACTTTTCCTTGTGGCTGAGTCGGAGTACTGCAAGTATTGGAAATCTAAAAGCAGCAATAATAATTATAGTATAGCCTAATAATTATTATTTTTCTTCTTCTTCATAGTATTATTATTATTATTATTATTATTATTATTATAGTTACTGTATATATATATATAACATATATTACATATATATATATATATATATATATATATATATATATATATAAATATGTAATAAGTTCGTGAATGTAAGGAAGGAAGAGGACACGGGGGTCGGCTGGACGGTTGATGCTTTTCTTTATTTTCAAACTCAAACTCAAAGTAACACGCACACAACGGTGTGTATTCTCATCAACAACGATCACTTCCGGGTCGGCACTTCCGGCTTCCGGTAACTCACCCTGCGTCCCAATTCGCATACATCCTAAATAGTATACGAAAATAGAATTAGTATGTCCCAAATCGTAGTATGTTGAAAAGAGTATTCCAAAGATTCCCGGATGGTTTACTATTTCCGGTCCGAATTCACAGTATGGATCGATGGGCACTCTAACGGCTGATATTGCCCACAACCCATTGCGAGTTGGACGAGGATTCGATTAGAACTACAAACGCGGATAAAAAGCGTTAAAAACTACAAACATGACGGATGTGCGAGTTCGACGGTTAGAGAAGTTTAGATAAAGGGGTTTGAGTGACCCTATCAATATTTAACCTGACAAAAATATATTTATTCAGTGTTGTCCACATTATATTTCACCTGCAGCAGCATTGTGAACTTTTGTAATGACATGTTTGGCCATTAACTTTTAAATGCATCATTATATTCAAACTGCAAACACATGAGGAGAGTCTCTGCATTAAAGACCCACAAATGGCAGATCAACGAGCGGCTACATTTCTCTCCGATACGGTAGGAGATTAAACTGAATGTGAAGGATTTGAACTGTGACGAATCTGACGATGATTGACAGGGCAGATAAATGCTGCATCACCCTATATTCCTGTCTACTTTCCTCCGTCCTCTCACTGTCCCACTTCTTCCTAGCTAACTTCTTCCTCTGGATACTCTCCTGGACTTCCTCATTCCACCACCAAGTCTCCTTGTGTTCTTTCCTCCTTCCAGATGACACACCTAGCACCTTCCTACCTGTCTCCCTGATCACTTTGGCTGTAGTAGTCCAGTCATCCGGAAGCCCCTCCTGACCACCTAAAGCTTGCCTCAACTCCTCCCTGAAAAACACACAGCACTCTTCCTTTTCCAACTTCCACCACTTTGTCTTCTGCTCTGCTTTTACTCTCTTCATCTTCCTCACCACCAGAGTCATCTTACACACCACCATCCTATGCTATCTAGCTACACTCACCTACCACTACTTTACAATCGCTAATTTCCACTAAATTACAGCGTCTACATAAGATATAGTCCACTTGTGTGCTCCTGCCAACACTCTTATATGTCACCCTGTGTTCCTGCCTCTTCTGAAAGTACGTGTTCACCACAGCCATCTTCGTACTTTTAGCAAAGTCTACCAACCTCTGTCCTTCTGGGTTCCTTTCCTGAAAACCAAACCTGCCCATCACTTCCTCGTCCCCACTATTCCCCCCTATTCCCTTCCCCAACATGTCCATTCAAATCTCCCCCTATCACTACTCTCTCACCTCTGGGAACAGTCTGCATCACTTCCTCCAACGTGCAAATATTGAGTTATCTTTCAAGACTTGCGCTTAAACAGACAAACTTACACAAGAAGTATGTCAACATGTCCATCTTGATGAGTATCCTAGAAGACAAGCCTGTATATGACTTAATACAGCCGAGAAAGACGACACATATACCTGCATAAGGTCTTAAAGGGGCAGTAGCCTTTACTGCTGTCTGATTAATGTCAACCAAAAGATAAGGACATCACTCACTGCTCTTGAGTGAATAGCTTTTGTAAGTTTAATAAGGATTAATCTTTAATTTAAACTGTTAAATATGCAGTTATTTTACATTTAATTACTTTATTCAATACTGCCACTCTTAAAAGAAAAGGTTCTATCGGCGCTATGTATGTGGAACCCTTAAAAGGTTATATATAGTTAAGTATAGTTGAGTATACTCCAAAGACCTTTTGCAAGTTTAATAAGGATTAATCTTTAATTTAAACTGTTAAATATGCAGTTATTTTTCATTTAATTACTTTATTCAATACTGCCACTCTTAGAAGAAAAGGTTCTATCGGCGCTATGTATGTGGAACCCTTAAAAGGTTATATATAGTTAAGTATAGTTGAGTATACTCCAAAGACCCTTTTATGCTAAAAGGTTTCTATATTGACAAGAAAGAACCCTTTGGCACTTAAAAAGGGTTCTATATAGAACACTGCAAAAAAAATGCATTTCTTATCAAAGAAAAAAATCGCATTTCTTATCTTAGAAAAAACTCTCTTAATTTTGAGTTATTTTTTCCCAAAATAAGACAATTACTTTTGCTTGTCTAGTAAATACTTCTTGGTTTAAGAATGTTTAGATGTTTGGACTAGAAACAAGAAAAAAATACTGAGTAAGAAAAGGGGTTCCAACTACGTAGCGCCCATAGAACCTTTTAAGGTTCTATATAAAACCTTTTCTTCTAAGAGTGTGAAAACTAATATTAGACCTACCTGAAAAGCATTGTTTATTTTATTATGCTTCTGCTTCTATTTATATTATTTATTCTTACTTTCTTTATTTTTATTTGACAGTTTTATATATCTTTTTTCCCTGAACATAGCAAATACCAAACCATACTGAAACCATGGCCCTAAAACCGTAATACAAACCGAACCGTGAGCAATGTTTACCGTTACACCCCTAGTGTAATGTATGCGAGGGAGTGCCACAAAATTTTGAACATTTTCAAAGGGTGCTATAAAAAAGGTTGGGTTGCTTTTCAAAAAGTGCTTTTCATTGGTTAAATATTTGTCAAATCCACTGACAGATGTAAAGGGTGACCAATAGCATTGCTTTATGAAAAGAATTGTAACAATTAATAATAATGTTCAGTTATAAGTCACTTATTATTTAATTATGAACTAGTCATTTACAAACCATGATTATACATTCATAAATTATTAATAAGTAATATGCTCAAATTTTATGAATGTTTTGTTTATTCAGTTATAAGTCATTTATAAGTCTTCCCCTTGAAAACAAATCAATTTCTGATTGGTTTTAAATAAAAATTATGTTTTAGCAGACCTGCATTTGTGTGCTTTTGAACACAGACCAGCTTATACTGATCATTTACTAATGGTCTGTTCAAAATTAACCAATGTTTATTGAGATGATACTAAAACAATTTTGACAAAAATACTTCAATGATATGTTATAAAGTATCATCTAATAACGCATCAAACATCTATTGATCTGTTTTGATTTATTTCATGATTGAATTATTTTTAAGATAACAGCACATTTGTAAATTGTTAAAATGTCATTTATTGATGTTAAGTGACTTATAACTTATAACGTTATTGACAGCAACAAAATTAGGGGCTTTAATATAAATATTTGGCAGGAATAGCAAGAGTATATGCTAGTAGGCTAATCTGAATTTAACCAGGGTAGATCTCGACACACTGACAAATTGAAAAGTATATCTTTGTTCAAAAAAGGTTGAGCACCCCTGCTCTAAATCTACAAAGACACAATGCAGCTCTTTCTGCCCCTTTCTGTACTTTTCCATTAACATTCTAAAAGCAAATAATGCATCTGTAGTGCACTTTCTTGGCATGAAACCATACTGCTGCTCACATATGTTCACTTCTCCCCTTAGCCTTGCTTCCACTACTCTTCATTGTATGGCTCAACAGCTTAATACCTCCACAAATCAATAGTTTCCACAACTCTGCACATCTCCCTTGTTCTTAAAAATCAGCACCAAAACACTTTTCCTCTATTCCCCAGCATCCTCTGACACTTCACCCTTTCTACTTCCTGCTCAACAATATTTGCCTCTTCAATTCTTCTGTCCCTGTCATTTTCCACATTCATCAGTTCCTCAAAGTACTCCTTCCATCTTTCCCTCATCACCCTGTCACCTTTCAAAACATTTCAATCTCTATCTTTAATCACACTAACCTGCTGCACAACCTTTCCATCTCTATCCCTCTTCCTCGCCAACCGATACACATCCCTCTTATCTTCCTTACTATCTAATATTGCATTTATGTCCTCATACGCTTTCTAGTTGGCCTTTGCCACCCCTATCTTAACCTCACTCTGCATCCCCCTATACAGTCTTGTTCAAAATAATAGCAGTACAATGTGACTACCCAGAATAATCAAGGTTTTTAGTATATTATTTATTGCTACGTGGCAAACAAGTTACCAGTAGGTTCAGTAGATTGTCAGAAAACAAACAAGACCCAGCATTCATGATATGCACGCTCTTAAGGCTGTGCAATTGGGCAATTAGTTGAAAGGGGTGTGTTCAAAAAAATAGCAGTGTCTACCTTTGACTGTACAAACTCAAAACTATTTTGTACAAACATTTTTTTTTTTCTGGGATTTAGCAATCCTGTGAATCACTAAACTAATATTTAGTTGTATGACCACAGTTTTTTAAAACTGCTTGACATTTGTGTGGCATGGAGTCAACCAACTTGTGGCACCTCTCAGCTGTTATTCCACTCCATGATTCTTTAACAACATTCCACAATTCATTCACATTTCTTGGTTTTGCTTCAGAAACAGCATTTTTGATATCACCCCACAAGTTCTCAATTGGATTAAGGTCTGGAGATTGGGATGGCCACTCCATAACATTAATTTTGTTGGTTTGGAACCAAGACTTTGCCCGTTTACTAGTGTGTTTTGGTAGCCTGACAAGCCAGACCCACATCAAGATGTTTGGTCTGGAAACTCACCATAGACAGGGCTCAGTCCGAGGGGCGGGATAAGCGATAGGATAGCGGTACACCAACCGGAGCAACGACGGTGAAGGGGAGCTCGCTGACTGATTAAACATTCGCCGTATCTGTTCGGCTAAACTCCGAACACATCTTCCCTTTTTAAGAATGACTTCAGTGCCGCTCTTTGTTCTTTTCTCTGAGGAAAGCTTAACTCCAAGTCTTCCGGAGGCGCGGGCAGAGCTGATTCGAAAGACCGCCGCCGTTTGCCAGTTTCTGTGTTTACTAGAAGCACACAAACGCAACTCGGCCGTCGTCATTATGGCCCCGCCCGCCGACTCTGTAGCCTACCTACACGATGTGATTGGGTCGTCCAGATTCTGAGGAATACAGCTCAGATAGGAATTGAGAGTTGCTAGACCACACTTGCGGGCAAATTAAATTTGCTGCCGCTAGGGTGCGTCTAGATTTCTAGGCTAGTGTTTTGGGTCATTGTCTTGTTGAAACAACCGTTTCAAGGGCATGTCCTCTTCAGCATAGGGCAACATGACCTCTTCAAGTATTTTAACATATGCAAACTGATCCATGATCCCTGGTATGCGATAAATAGGCCAAACACCATAGTAGGAGAAACATGCCCATAATCATGATGCTTGCACCTCCATGCTTCACTGTCTTCACTGTGTACTGTGGCTTGAATTCAGAGTTTGGGGGTCGTCTCACAAACTGCCTGTGGCCCTTGGACCCAAAAAGAACAATTTTACTCTCATCAGTCCACAAAATGTTCCTCCATTTCTCTTTAGGCCAGTTGATGTGTTCTTTGGCAAATTGTAACCTCTTCTGCACATGCCTTTTTTTTTAACAGAGGGACTTTGCGGGGGATTCTTGAAAATAGATTAGCTTCACACAGACGTCTTCTAACTGTCACAGTACTTACAGGTAACTCCAGACTGTCTTTGATCATCCTGGAGGTGATCATTGGCTGAGCCTTTGCCATTCTGGTTATTCTTCTATCCATTTTGATGGTTGTCTTCCATTTTCTTCCACGTCTCTCTGGTTTTGCTCTCCATTTTAAGGCATTGGAGATCATTTCAGCTGAACAGCCTATCATTTTTTGCACCTCTTTATAGGTTTTCCCCTCTCTAATCAACTTTTTAATCAAAGTACGCTGTTCTTCTGAGCAATGTCTTGAACGCATTATTGTTGATCACACTAGTCTACTCTAATGATTCACCAGGAATTTTGTTTTGAAACTTTTATTTTGTAAAAATATGGCACATAGGTATTTTAGTCTGGTATCGTATCGAAGTCATAATTTTGGCATCGTGACAACACTATATCATATATTGTCATCATATCATATTATTTGTAATACTATATATGCATAGTGCTTTGAAATATATGGGGTCAGAAAAGGTTCATGTATTACATAAGAGGCACTTGCATTCAATATGAAAATACTCACTCGCTCAGTCTTTTAGAACAATCTGGCATTCTCCCCTCTTCTCCTCCCACACACTGTACTCTAAATACCTTCAGAGCTGTGTGAGCTAGCAAAGAGTCTAATATAGTGATATTAATAGATTATAGCTTATATTTCATAGCCTTCTGAACAGAGCATGCTTACAATGCCTCATTACTGGCCACATTATTGCTTTGTTAGTAAAAAAAAAAGTATGCACAATAGTCTAGTTTTCATGCCAATATTTTTTACCTGACCGTTCTTTTAAAGTAATAAAATCAGTAAAAAAAGAAAAGAAAATTGTGATCAAAAAGGGCACTTTCACTTTCAAAGGGGCAGGGGCTAATGAAACAATAATGCACAACATCTGACTAGAAAAAAATGGCCAAGGAGAAAGGTAGCCCAGCATCCATGAAGTCTCCCTCAGATTTAACAGATTGCCTAAGTGTCAGGATTCAGCTCAATTGTTAAACTCTGCAGTGGTCATGGATATAGGCCTATCCGACACATAGGCTTATCACTGGACTGCTTCAGGCCTGTTCTCTTACTCAAATTCATCATGGTACCAAAATAGGCTAAAGTTCTGATAGATTTATTTTATATTATTTAGGTCAGTGTACTGTGGCACAGATTCCACAGTGGTGATGTGCAGTTCCTTCATGGAAGAGTCTCTGCTGGATTTAGAGTTGAGCTAGTTTCCATCGCAAATCTGTACATTGCTTTTTGATCCAACTGTCCATCCCCCATATTGTTTAAAGTAAAGTGATATATATAACTATTGCTCATATTAGGGATCTCTTACTAAATTTCTTTATTTTATTATTACCAAAAATAGCTTTAACATACCTAAAACATCTCCCAAAGAAGGGGAATCTTTTGTTCAGTACTCTGGTGTGTATTCATCGCCACAGTGCTAATTACTATTATTACATTTAGCTTAGAGTTTTATTCAAAGTGAATATACTGTATTGCACGGATCTATATCTATGTATAATGTTACACATCAGATGTTTTTCCCAAATGCACTTAAGACATAACAGATAATGTTTGCGTGAATACTTGCCAAGATGGATACATTATGAAATACTGCTTATGTGGATATCAGGATTGTGCCCTGTCTGAGGTGTATTTGTGCGCACACATCAAATCTGTCAGCCAGCACGAGTAAGATACTTTTTTACAGCTTAATTTTTAATAAACAGCTGAGCCATAACTCTTTCATTTCAGCTAGTTGAGCTAGCTATCAATCTACTACCTTCTGTCCCAGATAGCAAATAGTGTCTGGCCAGGCCAGATCTGGGACACTATGTTGCTGTGTGGGGTTTACCTGTCATAGAGATTTAGGTTTGTAAAGTTTATCAGTGTGTGTGATCTATCAGTGTGTGTGATCTGTTATGGAGAGTCTGAACTCCAGGGTCTTAATGGTTGAACATTTTCTTACTGAAAGAAGATGATGATACATGGCAGAAATACTTTTTGTTCATTAGTTCATTTTCAAGCCAACAAGCTTGTCCTCCCTGAAGTAATACAAAAGGGATTATGTGGGAAATAGAAATGCTTGGAGACTGAAAAAAAAAAAAAAAGATTTACTGAAAGAAAGTTTTATTACTCAGAGGTGCTATTTCATTACTTAATGGGGTTTTCAGATATATTCCAGTCAGTGATGAGGCCTAAAATCTACAAGTAGTTGGACCGTGGTGATTTAAGGTGCACATCTATTCTTTGTTTCCTTTCAAAGCTATTTTGAAACTGTAACTTGTCAATATTCAAGCTACAGTACTCATACATTAGTTAAACTACAATCTAAGTCAATCAATCAAACAACTACAAGCTAAGTACTATTTTGAATTAAAAGTACTAAAAGTACTATTTTGACAAAACGTTAGCTACCCTATTAATATCCAACTATCCAAATATAACTAACAAAAAAATGCTAATTGAACTGAAAAGAACTGAAGAGTCCGAAAAAAATAAAAAGATTTGTATATGTATATGAACAACCCATACAAAGTGATTCAGCTTTCTTTTCTTTTCTTTTTTTTTACAGTGATTCATTGTTAAACCATTCGTAAAATAATTTTGCAGAAGTGTTGCCACAGGCACATTATTCAGTGTAATTACAGTGTAATTACAAATAATACAAATAAGTAATATTTATTAACAACATTTAGTCAGTGCTTGGTAAAAAACACAAAGAAAGTACTTGAATAAAAGTACAAATATAATTTATATATCAATATGAAATGTCAAGTAGCCAGCACTAGTTAACAATAGAGGTTAGATCGGGCTCAAAAAATCAAGCCCGGCCCTACCCGAGCCTGTGCACGTTGTGTCCGAGCTCGGCCCGGCCCGACACATTAACTTTAATTATGAGCCCGAGCCCGATTTAAACCCGACCATTGTTCAATACATGGGCGTTTTGAGAACGAGCCTGTGTAACGGATTCACAGAGGCAGGATTCAATTGCAAGTAACTCAGTTTATTTTGACAGAAGTGTCACAGAAGTCAAAACTCAGAACACTGAAGAAGTCCGGATAAGACGGAGCAGTGAGAGAGGCTCTGTTGGCGACACGGGCAGGCTGTGAGCAGCTGTGACTCGGGAGGTCGGTACAGGTAATCCGGGAAGGGATCCAGCGTTTCACAGAAGGGGGAAACGACAACCAACACGGAGACACAAGGGGAAACATCCAACAACGCTCTGACAAAGACAAGAGAGAAACAGAGAGACTAAATAGGGTGAAGGTGATGAGTTGCAGCTGGTGCAGGTGATCAGCCACAGGTGCGTGATGAGCCAATCCCAGGCTCCGCCCTCACCTACATTCAACACGCACCCAAGAGTGAGACAGGGAATCCATGAACCGTGACAGTACCCCTCCCCCTAGGAGCGTCCCCTGACGCTCCCAGCCGACCTTACCTGTTGATTGTAATCATCAATAAGGGAGTGATCCAGAATGTCCCTAGCAGGAACCCAACTTCTCTCCTCCGGACCGTAACCCTCCCAGTCCACCAAGTACTGGAAACCGCGTCCCCTCCGTCTAGAATCCAGAATGCGATTAACCGAATAAGTTGGTTCCCCATCTACGAGTCGCGGCGGTGGGGGAACCGGGACTGGCGGATTAAGGTGGGAGTGAAAAACAGGTTTGATTTTGGATACATGGAAGGCGGGATGAATCCTCCTGTACGCCGGAGGGAGTTTGAGGCGGACTGTCACCGGACTAATGATCTTGGTGACAGTGAACGGGCCGATAAATTTGGGAGCAAGTTTATTAGATACGGAGCGGAGAGGAATGTTCTTGGTAGAAAGCCACACTTTTTGACCGACGACGTAAACGGGAGGCTTAGACCGGTGGCGATCGGCTTTAGCCTTGGTGCGCGCTCCCACCTGGAGCAGAGTCTCACGGGCTCTGGTCCATGTGCGATGACACCTCTGGATAAAGGCGTGAACAGAGGGGACCGCGACCTCGGAATCCAGACTAGGAAAAATAGGTGGCTGGTAACCTATACTACACTCAAATGGCGAAAGGCCCGTAGATGACACTGGTAACGAGTTATGAGCGTACTCAACCATAGAGAGTTGCTGGCTCCAGGATGAAGGATTCTTGGATACCAAACATCGCAACACTCTTTCCAGATCCTGATTGGCTCTCTCGGTCTGACCGTTGCTTTGGGGGTGATAACCCGAAGACAGACTAACCGTGGCTCCTAGTAATTTACAAAACTCCTGCCAAAATTTGGACACAAATTGGGAACCTCTGTCGGAGACCACGTCCATCGGGAGGCCATGTAACCGAAAGACGTGGTCTACTACAGATACCGCTGTCTCTTTGGCTGAGGGTAATTTGGGCAAGGGAATGAAATGTGCTGCCTTCGAGAATCGGTCCACGACGGTCAAAACGACCGTCTTGCCCTGGGAGGGCGGGAGGGCGGTAACAAAATCTAGAGCGATGTGGGACCAGTGTCTCGAAGGAACAGACAACGGCTGAAGTAACCCATGGGGAGGTTGGTTAGATGTCTTACCAACCGCACAGACCGAGCAAGCCAAAACAAAACTGCGAATGTCGCGAGCCATAAGTGGCCACCAAAATCGTTGCTTTATTAAACTGCCAGTGCGGTTTACCCCTGGATGACAAGCAATGTTGGAGCAGTGACCCCATTTGAGGACCTCGGATCTTAACCCCTCCGGAACGAACAAACAACTCGGTGGGCCGCCGGGCGGGGGCATTACCCCTTCTAAGGCCACCTTGACCTTCGATTCGATCTCCCATGTGAGTGTAGAGATAACTATCTTCTCTGGCAAAATACACTCGGGAGTAACCGGGCGTTCGGAAGCATCAAAAATACGAGATAAAGAGTCGGGTTTGATGTTTTTAGACCCGGGGCGGTACGAGAGAACAAAGTCAAAACGTCCGAAAAAAAGTGCCCACCGAGCCTGCCTGGAGTTGAGTCTTTTAGCAGATCTAATATATTCAAGGTTCTTATGATCCGTCCATACAATAAAAGGTACCCCCGACCCTTCAAGCCAATGACGCCACTTCTCCAACGCTAACTTGACGGCCAACAACTCTCTGTTACCAATGTCATAATTGCGTTCGGCAGGAGAAAGACGATGGGAGAAAAACGCGCACGGGTGCATCTTGTCATCTGAGGGAGAGCGCTGTGAAAGAACCGCTCCTACCCCCACCTCTGACGCGTCAACCTCTACCACGAACTGACGTGTGGAATCAGGGGCGACTAAGATGGGAGCCGAAACAAAGCGGCTTTTCAGTTTGGCGAATACAGCCTAGGCTGTATCGGACCACCTGAACGTCGTTAGGGGAGAGGTCAAGGCAGTCAGAGGTGCGGCTAGTTGGCTGAAATTGCGAATAAAACGCCGATAGAAATTGGCGAACCCCAGAAACCTCTGTAGGGCCTTACGGGAATCTGGACTTGGCCAATCCATCACAGCCTTAACCTTGTCGGGATCCATGCGCATTCCCTCCGATGACACGATGTACCCTAAAAAAGGAACAGACTGTGCATGAAAAGCGCATTTCTCCGCCTTGACAAAAAGCCCATTCTCTAGCAACCTCTGAAGCACTCGTCTGACGTGTCGAACATGTTCCTGGAGAGACGAAGAAAAAATCTAAATGTCATCCAGGTAGACATATATGAATTGGTCGACCATGTCTCTCAACACATCATTGACGAGTGCCTGGAAAACCGCTGGGGAGTTGGAAAGGCCGAAAGGCATGACCAAATATTCAAAATGCCCCCTGGGGGTGTTAAATGCGGTTTTCCATTCATCCCCCTCCCTGATGCGAACCAAATGATAAGCGTTACGTAAGTCCAACTTCGTGAAGACGGATGCTCCCTGTAACCTCTCGAAAGCTGAAGACATCAACGGCAAAGGATAGGTATTCTTTACCGTGATGTTATTCAGCCCTCGGTAATCAATGCAAGGTCGCAGAGAACCATCCTTCTTCCCCACGAAGAAGAACCCCGCCCCCGCTGGAGAAGAGGAAGGGCGGATGAATTTGGAGGCTAGAGAATCAGAAATATATTTCTCCATGGCCTCCCTCTCTGGAATAGAAAGAGAGTATAGTTTGCCCTTAGGCGGAGACTTACCTGGGAGTAAATCTATAGCACAGTCATAGGGACGATGCGGAGGAAGAGAAGCAGCTCGGGACTTACTGAACACTTCCTTCAGGTCGAGGTACTCCGGAGGCACGTTAGACAGATTCACCGTCTCACTCTGAAAAACAGAACGAGAAACAGACGAACAAGCAGACACCAAACAAGACTCATAACATTTATCACTCCACGCAGACACAGAGTTTTGTCCCCAGTCAACCCTTGGATTGTGTAACTCCAGCCAAGGGTGACCGAGGACAACGGGAGCCAAAGGGGAGTCCAGGATGAAAAATGAAATGCGTTCCGTGTGGTTGCCGGAAGTGATCAGTGTAAGTGGTTCAGTGGTGAATGAAATGTCAGGGAGAACTTGTCCGTTGAGTGCGTTGACAGAAATGGTGTTCTTGAGTGCAATGGTGGGTATGTTGAGTTTGTGAGCAAGGGCAGAGTCAATGAAGTTACCTTCCGCTCCCGAGTCGAGGAGGGCGAGGCTGGAATAATCCTGAGCTGCCCACAGCAATCTCACCGGGAGGAGAGTGGAGGATGAGGTCTTTTCCACTGAGATCCCGCCCGACAGTAGCCTTCCTTTTACCGCCGGGCGTGGTCTTTTACCGGGCAGGAGTCTAGCAGGTGTCCGTTCCCGCCGCAGTACAGGCAAAGACCACGGGATCTCCGTCTCGCCTTCTCCTCCCGGGAGAGCCGAGCTCGACCCACCTGCATGGGCTCCGGGTCGAAGGTGTAGCTGACCGCATCCGTAGCGCTGGCCTGAGGGCATTCGACACTCCCATGCTGAGGCTCCATCCTGGACCTCAGCCGACTCAGACGAGCGTCCACCCTCAACGCAAGATCAATGAGACCGTCAATCTTTTCCGGAAGGTCGATGGTGAATATCTCCTTCTGGATGCGGTCAGCCAGCCCATGCAGGAACATGTCCCACTGTGCCTCCTCGTTCCACTTGCACTCGGCGGCCAGGGTGCGGAACTCGATGGAATAATCCGAGACCGAGCGGTTACCTTGGCGGAGCTCTGCGAGTTGACGTGCCGCTTCTCTTCCGGTCACCGCTCGGTCAAACACCCTTCTCATCTCTGCCGCCAGCGTCTGGAACGAGGAGCAGCAAGGATGTTGATTCTCCCACACCGCCGTTCCCCAAAGTGCGGCTCGTCCGGAGAGCAGGGTGATGACGAATGCCACCTTGGATCTTTCCGTGTTGAAAGTCTGCGGTTGAAGAGCGAAAAACAAGGAACACTTGGTAAGGAAGGCTCTGCAATAATTGCTCTCACCGGCATAACTCTCGGGGGTAGGCAGACGTGGTTCCGGTTGCCGCGATGCAGATGGTGTGTGGGGAATTGGCGGTGGGTCGGGCACAGTGGGACCGACGAGTTGTTGCATCTGTTGGGTCAGCTCGGCCACCCGTGCCACCAAGGTGTGTACTGCCTGTCCTGTGGCAGTTAAGTTCACCTCTTGCTGGTCCAGTCTCTCGTTGCTGCTGGTCAGTAGGGCGTTGATACTCGCTGAATCCAAGGTGGGTCAGAGCGTTCTGTAACGGATTCACAGAGGCAGGATTCAATTGCAAGTAACTCAGTTTATTTTGACAGAAGTGTCACAGAAGTCAAAACTCAGAACACTGAAGAAGTCCGGATAAGACGGAGCAGTGAGAGAGGCTCTGTTGGTGACACGGGCAGGCTGTGAGCAGCTGTGACTCGGGAGGTCGGTACAGGTAATCCGGGAAGGGATCCAGCGTTTCACAGAAGGGGGAAACGACAACCAACACGGAGACACAAGGGGAAACATCCAACAACGCTCTGACAAAGACAAGAGAGAAACAGAGAGACTAAATAGGGTGAAGGTGATGAGTTGCAGCTGGTGCAGGTGATCAGCCACAGGTGCGTGATGAGCCAATCCCAGGCTCCGCCCTCACCTACATTCAACACGCACCCAAGAGTGAGACAGGGAATCCATGAACCGTGACAGCCTGTAATGAGCAAAGCGCAGCGAAGCGGACTGGTGAGGCTCATGATAAAACTACATTTAGTTTTCAGTTTTCTCCACAGCGACTGTACAGCCGAATAACATTTTGTTGCAATATTTTCATGTTTAACACTTTGAAGCTGCTTTGAAACAATCATCATTGTAAAAGCGCTATAGGCTATAAATAAAGTTGACTTGACTACGCTCAATAATCCGCAGGCGCGCGCTCATGATCCGCTCACCGGTAAACTGATGTTTGCTCAAATCCAGCTCAGACATTTATCTGTAGCTTACTTTGTTGTAGCCATTAAAAAATGTGTTTTTTCCTTCATATTTATGTTTAAATATTATAATATTATTTTTACATTTCATCTGATTATGATGAGTGAAAAGATGCGAGTGGGTCAGAAATGATTTTGGTGGTTATATTTAGTTTAATATTAAGTTTTGTTTTGTAAAAAGCATTTATTTCGTTTTGTTTAAATTGTATCTTAATTTTAAAAAAAGGTTTCTTGGGCCAATTGTCTCAAAAATAAACCAAAACTCAGCAGGCTATACTTGCCTCACAGACATGACAAATATGCGTATAGAAAACTTGAAAAGTCCACTTTTAAACGAAACGATTCAAAGATATTTAATTAAGCAAAGTGCAGTGTTCACGCGAGCAGCTCTTGACTCAGGGCATTTCTGTTTATAATGCTGCGCTCCATTACTGCACGAGCTGTGAGTTTAACACGCATTTTTACACTAATCCTGACTAGTGCAACTTTGTAGCCTACACATTTGTTTCTTAGTTGTTGTATTAGTTCTTACTTTGCTAAATATACATATAATTTCTGATCATAGCATAGCTTTCTGCCCACCCAATTAGACTAGTAAAGTAGGCTAATGATTAAAAAAACAAACGCTTGATCACGGGCCCGGCCCTACCCGACCCGAGGATAGTGCAGGGAAATCTCAGCCCGACCCGGCCCGCGGGTCGGTTCGGGTCAGGTTCGGGCTCGGGCTCGGGCTTGGGTAGAGAATCTAAACTCTAGTTAACAAACAAATGGCAGTTGGGATTTACACATGATTCTCTTTTAAAATTCGGCATTAGTACCGCACTTTTTTGCGCCATCAGTAACGTGCACCCTCTAATCTCCTGTTCTTTGCTCATTTTGAGTCAGAATTGTGAATTCAGTGAATTGTTATTTGGAGACTCGCCCTGACCGGATCATTTGAATCAGTGAGTTGTTGACTCAAGAACAAATGCAATCGGCTACTCTTTTAAGTGAGGGCACTATTAGCAATCACCATTTTTGATTCACAGTCATGATTTCTTGCTGAGCAAAGTAGCAATTTGTCACATTAATATAGAATACAATGGATGTTGAGTCCAATGCTGTCTAGGAGAAACAACTGAGCAATTAAAAATATCTAATTTGTAATTTTTCTCCCCTGTGGGTTTTGTCATTATCAGAAACTTTCAGTTAGGAATGTATTTTTGCTAGCGAGTGCAGTGTGTTATAAACTGCAGAGAAAAAGCACACTCCACAGGGAATTGGAGAAGTGTGTCAGCTAATGGTGTGTGAAGTATGGGACAGAGGGACACCATGACCTTCACTGTTCCTCAGCCTATGTAACATGACTCTGAGCAATGGAACCTTCTGGGCTGATTGCATAATCACCAACCCGAGCTCTCCAATCTTCAACTCTGGTCCATTAGCACCTACAGGTGTCCTCTAGAGGCAGCAATTCAACTGAAAATTCAACTTCTGCCAGTATTTACACAACCTCTGCTGTTACCAATGAAAATGTTTTTTTTGTTGTTTTTTTTTTGTTTTTTTTTAATGGGGGGATTTCATTGGTTATGTTAAGTCCTTTCACTCATTAAGACTTGGGTTCTGTGTGCAATTTGTGGGATCTAGCAATAATGTGTAAAGTTGCAGGTGCATAACAATTAAAGCTTCAGTGGAAGGTAGAACTCCACACAGTGCTTATAAGTCTGTAGCTGTGTCCTATAGTGAAGTGTGTGCACTTCGAAGACCGCATTTGAAGTCCGATTATGTCACAGCGGCACTACAAAGGCACCCACATTTGTCATGACTGGCTCAAAGCTGAGACAAATTTGTGGAGGACAGAGTAAGGTTGGTAAGGAACCAAATTCAAAGTAATAGCAAAGGTGAAAAAAAAACGAGAAAAAAAAAAACAAACAAAAGATGAATGGGAGCGGACCACTCTCACAATGCTCTCATGATGACACTATTTATAAATATCCCAAAGAGGATTAGCATATCACTAATACCCCATTCCCAGTTCCTCTCCTTCATGGTGGACGGGAGCAGGCTACAGTCTATGACAAACAGTGGCGACTCCTCCGCTCCCTCTCGGACGGCAGCTGCCCCTCCAGAATCCAGACGGACATCAGCGGGTTTGTCTGTCACTCTGGCAAGTCTCTCCTTTCCACCAACCCGAATGTCCATGGCGGCAGACCCTGCTTGCTCAATGGCACTGTGGATTTCCCCACAGTGACGAGGGCTCTCTGGTATCTTTACCAATGTAACTAAGTTTGTTCATAGGGAAGAAGGAGACAGGAACTGGTGAACATTCAACAAAATCAAGCATAAAGTTAGTTCTGGTAGGTCACGTTGGTCAGGCTCGCATCAGCTAATCCACATCATAATACGACACCTATTACCGCATTCTTATATATAAATAGTTCATTCAGTATTATCAGCAGGTTTATCGAGTTGTTAAGGGGCTAATTACCCTCCTCAATCCCGAGCTCTTCCTCTCGTCCAGTCAGAAATTAAGCATTGTGTCAGTTCAGTCAGGCCACGTTAGTCAAGCTCGCATCAGCTGATAGCCAGCTTTTCCTGACGTGTACCAATCAAGTCTTAAAACTATCACTGCGGCCATTTATATTCCCATTTCTCAGCAATTCTCTATCGCATCGCTGCATGCACATACTCCCTTCCCCAACTCCACTTTACCTGTGCTTAATTTGCTTTGTTTCTTTCTGTAGGTCTCTACATGGCAAGCTTTTCTCTCATGTATTGTCTCCATTCACATAATGTGAATTTGTAGTTACATATGCGTATACTGATTCCATTCTGTACCCCGGGTAGGTTGACTTGCTGCTCACCCTGCTCTGTCCAAGCTGGTGCATGGACAGGCGTGGAGAGTTCTTGCCCGGAACAGAACCATACCACCAACACTAACTGTATGCTTTTATTGCCAATAATAATAATAAACAATTTACTTGATGAAGTGGTCTTGACTGAACTGGGCTTTCTGAAATTCTGAAGTTACATACTCCACAAGAACAGAAAAAAACGTTCTCGCTCCCAGGGCTGCGAGAACAAAATGACGCAATTTTGTTCTCGCAGCCCTGATTTGGGAGCTCTTGCATCTTGTTCTTGATGCGTCATCTGAGCAGAACTTTTTTCTTGCAGTTGTCCGAGAACTGTTGTGTCATTGGTCAGAAATTTAAAGAGGACAGGGTTAATGCAGTGAAACGGAGTTATTTGGCCCCCTGCTTTTCTTGTGACGGGTATGGAATGTACTATGTTCTTGTTCTTGCCACCTCGAGAAAATTACCAAATTTCTTTGTTCTTGCAGAGTGTGTCCCAAGCTTTTGTACATTTAATTATTGTCATTAAGAAAATTAATGGTATTGCAATACTTCGGTTCTGTTCTGTTTACACTAAGGTTTTTTTATTGCTGCTCTCCCTGCTCTTATCCATGCTAGGCTGCAAGGATACTGCAGCAGCAGTGTAGCAGATCTGCCAGGACCAAATACATTAACATATCCATTACCATGCCAATCTCTCAGAGAGTTATCATGTCAAAAATACAAAGTTCTGGCATTAAACTCTACATGGTGCAGGCTGATAGGTCCTTAACTCAATTTGGTAGCAATCACATCGTTAACTATATTACATTTTTTTGCTTTTGCATTAGCAGCCAATGAGCTGCAGTTTAACATTCAAATACCAGTATCTGCTATGGGAGTTATTTCATGTTACATGTGCAGCAGCATGTTTTACATGCTAAAAGGCAATAGCAAGTCTCGGTTCTGCAGCAGCATAGCAGATCTATTCCACCAAGACCAAATACATTAACATTGCCCTTTCCATTAGCATGCCAATCTCTCAGAGAGTTGTCATGATAGAACTTTTAGGGAAAAGGGATTGTAACTTTAAAAGCAATTGTATTTTTGTTTGTTTTTGTTTTTTAATGTAATGTTTATATTTTAACCCTTTTATGCGAATGATTTATGACTGTATATCTTGGTATTTTTTATGAAGCAGGCTAAATGTTGTTTCTTTTCATATGGCACACCAAATTCTATTTTATTTATTTTATTTTAATAAATGTCATCCCTCATCCTGTGCAATGTTGTGCTTAAAACAATGCAAAAAAAACAACAAAAAAACCCACAAAAAAACAAGTGAATGTATCCACGCAGCTATACGCCTATTTCATTTATTAAAGGGATAGTTCTCTTTAAAATGAAAATTCTGTCATCTTTTGCTCACCCTCAAGTTGTTTCAAACCCATATGAATTTCTTTCTTCAGCTGAACACAAGGGGAGATATTTTAAAGAATGTCAGTAACCAAACATTTAACTGGAACCATTGACTTCCATATAAATGTTTTTCCTACTATGGAAGTCAATGGTTCCAAGTTGGTTACTGACATTCTTCAAAATATCTTCCCTTGTGTTCAGCTGAAGAAAGCAATTCATACAGGTTTGAAACAACTTGAAAGTAAGTAAAGGATGACAGAATTTTCATTTTAAAGTGAACTATCCCTTTCAGGCAAAAAATACAGAGATATGATTTTTGTTCTATATCACCCATTCCTATTGTAAAGGACTGCTGACATGTTATATTACAGCTCTTATTAGTTGAGCATGTTATAGTATTTATGAACTTATCAATACTGCTATTTTATAGAATTTCTGTCAGTCATTTCTCCCATTATTGTATGCTACAGAGGAACTTTAGCATGCAGTTTGTGAAAGAGTCAGGTATTCATAAAGAACTAATTTAACACAGTCTGAAGAATATGTAGGACTTGCTGATTCCTGTAAATGAATCATACTGGCCTCCAGATATTGAGAATATCAGAATGATGAGTGGGACTGGCAAAGTAATTGTGGATGGGTGCCAGCAAAAGTCCTTTGAAAAGTCTAAGTTCAGTCACTATATAATTATGAATTTTATATCAGCAATTAATTTTTTAGCATCTACTTTATGGTGACGCTTATACTGTATCCAATGTTTTATATTGTAACCAAAATTAGGTTTCATTACCATTTATCTTCAATGAATAGGTGTTAAATGTACAGGTAAAATGTATTCAATGTATAGGTATTAATGTATAGGTGTTAAATCTAGGGGTTGAACAACTTCAGATTTTTTAAAGTCGACATTTATATGGTTAAAGTCGAGTCGATGGTTAAAGTCATTAACGACTAGATGTCATTACACTGCAAAAAAATGCTTTTCTTACTTATTTTTCTCTTGTTTCTAGTCAAAATGTCATCCAATTCAATTACTTTTGCTTCTCTAGTAAATACTTCTTGTTTTAAGAATTTTTAGATGTTTGGACTAGAAACAAGTAAGAAAAGTGTAACCTCGCGCTGAGATTCTTTTGTCTTTGGGTCATTATATTTCATTCTATAGTTCACAGATTTTGGTTCTTTCTAAATCAGGTACAGATTTAGTATCACAGTAAATATTAGATTTTTATGAATTAGGTGACCCCTAATAGTCGAAGATTCGATGCATCGATATGCAGGACCGGATTTGACCACTGATCTCATGGTCGAATCTTCGCGGGTGTTATAAAACGAGGATCATAATATTTTGGCAATATGGGGGTGCTCAATAATAGTGTTATAAAGACATGTCGCCGGACTAGCGGCGCTGAGCGATCGCCCCTTAATATGAAGTACTATACTAACAAGCTACATGTTAGCTATATGTCAACTAATAAGTGAGACATTTGTAGGTTGAGTTAATTTTAAGTGTGCTTATGTAAATTCTATTGAATTATTAAATCAACACAATTAGATTCGGCTGTACAGCCACTCTGGTGAAAACAGTGATGTTCTCCAGCTAATTTAAATGATCAAAATAATGCCAATGCTGGCAGATCGGGAATATAGTTGAAATATAAGTGTCCCCAACTGAGCAAACCAAAAGCCTAATGTGATGGTGGCAAGGAACCACAGCACTCAGGGCCAGAATGGAGGAAAAAAAAAACTTGGGAGAAACCAGGCTCAGTCGGGGTGCCAGTTCTCATTTAGCTGACAAACAAACAGTGTATGCTTATGATTCTGGCAACATTACAAGTCAGAAGTCATATTAGATCAATAGATATTTGTAAGATTATCGTTGTCACGCCGGAGAAGGGTTTAATGAGGATGTCGTGTCAATGCAGTGTTTACAGGGGGAGTTTAATTGATACGCTGTCTGCAGACATGTCAGCGATGCGTTGGTCATGTCCAGGAGCAGGTCCACCATCTGATCTGGATACAGCCCAGATCCGGCTGACTGCAGTAAACCTCGGGATAAACAGAGAGAATAACAATAGCGTAGATGCCATTCTTCTTATGAGTACATCAGGTGTTATGGGATGTGTTCCCAGTTCCGGCTGACCTAGTTAATGCAGCCTAACAATCATTTAACTAATTTGAATAATATAAATTAAAATGTTTTATGTGTATGCCATAGTAAAGAGATATGTTTTTAGTCTAGATTTAAACTGACAGAGTGTGTCTGCTTCCTGAACAATCCTAGGAAGACTGTTCTAGAGTTTAGGTGCTAAATAGGAAAAGGATCGACCGCCTGCAGTTGGAGTTATTAGAATTATCTGCAAATAAAGTGGCTGTATTTTGCAGTCTTGTGTCATACAGACAGAATTGACGCAAGTTTTGGGCGTTACTATTTGTTTGAAGACAGTATTTGAGAAACATGTTTTTAAAAAAGTGATATATATATATATATATATATATATATATATATTTTTTTTTTTTTTTTTTTTTTTTTTGATCAAAAAAAAATATTTAAA
Organism: Pseudorasbora parva; assembly: GCF_024679245.1. NCBI lineage: Eukaryota > Metazoa > Chordata > Actinopteri > Cypriniformes > Gobionidae > Pseudorasbora > Pseudorasbora parva. The sequence goes on from NC_090187.1 coordinate 12,879,264, forward strand.
CTGATGCATGGTTAAATTCAACATGCTAACATCATAACGTTTTTGAAACAGTGGTTCCAAACTAATAACTGAGTAAGTTTTGTATAAATTTTGACCGATTGACATATTAATATTTTTTTATCATGGAATTTTGGGAGATTTCCAGCCCCATATGTTACACAACCTTAATCTTTATATGAGACTGTTATGTCGTTCTAGTGTTCGGCTTTCTTTGAGGATCAGTGCATTTATTGGTGTGTTGAAAAGTCTTTTGTATTGTAAAAAGTTTGTTGAGAGTAATTTCGAGTGCCTTAATCTCCCCGAGGATACTATTTCTGAAAAGAGAAAATGAAAATCACAGCATGGAAATGTTTACCTCAAAATGAACAAACTTTGATTCTAAAGAGGGGGATTTGAGTGCCCTGGGACACATTTATATAATTCTCTTTTTCTCTTTTTAGATAACTTGAATCATGAAGCCTCTGGATCATTTCTGGATGTGGCCACTTCACCCTCCTCAACCCATTTACTGGCTGGCTTCCTTATGACAGACAGGAATCCAGCCTCCATAGTCCAAGCTGATCCCACAGGCTCGTCAAAGGGAAGCAGAGAACAACCAGCATTTTCCTCCATACTCGCATTACTTGCCAGCGCGGCCCAAAAGACTTCTGAACACTCATCCAAAATTACTGCGCGTGACAACAAAACACATCAATGGCCTTCGAACGGGTCTTTGGAGAGATTGGAGTCATCATTCACTCTTCCATTGTCTGTGCTGGTCAGCAATAAATCCACCAGCTCAGGTTTGTTTCCCAGCATGCAGAAGGTTTGCATTCCCTCAACTTGGCATTACTATATCTTACAGTTAATGTAGCTGTCACTGGGGATACGCGTCAATCAGGGATGCATTTCCACACACGCATGCATGTTGCACGCACACACTTCATTTATATATTCAATATATATCTACAACTAGCATATTTGAAGAGTGCACGTGCATGAATGCGTATAGAAGCCCTGGAGTGTGACGCAAGTGGGATCCTTGAATTGATCAAACTTGAATAAAATAATGAAAAAGTAAAAAAAAAAAAAAAAAAATTGAACAAAAAAGTGAAGTAGTTCTCAGATAGCTTGTTGATTACATTAGCACTTTAGAGAAATTACATTGTGGAGAAAGCTGCTGATTGAATAAACGGCATATGGCAGTAAACTGTAAACCAGTTACAAACTGCATATTAATATGATTTATTTTACAAAATGTGCGGTTTTCTTTTGTCTGTGCAATTACCTATAATAGCCTGGCATTAATGTATTATATATCTTAAATCGATTACATTTTAAAGTTATCTGCACGTGATGTTATTAAAAATCTTATACTGTTGAGACAAAATGGTTTGAACTATGGAGGTTACAATGGTTTTGGGAAACGTTTGTGGCTAATAAGTTAATTCCTCCAATTATGCATTGTACCATGGTGGTTAAAGGTGCCCTAGAATGAAAAATTGAATTAACCTTGCCATAGTGAAATAATAAGAGTTCAGTACATGGATATCACATACAGTGAGTTTTACGCCTGTTTCACACATACTCCGTCTGCAGTGCGTGTGCGATGCGTATTTTTTTCAGTACCCATGTTAACGGATGACAGCTTTCACACTGCACGCGGATGCGGTCCGTCAGTCCGTTCCAGGAGCGTTGCGTCTGCAGCAGTGCACGGATCGTTTTCGTACCGATCGTTTTCTATTTTTTGCTGCACTGCGTTGCTGCATTAAAGTGATAGAGCATTGTTTGCATTAAAATAAACATGCACTGACGCGAAAATCTAGTAATTTCACCACAGATGCCTATCATTTAAACTATACTCTTGTTTCAAAGTCAACACATGGCTTTTTTTCTCAAGTAAAGCAACAAAACGACACCTTTACCTGGCATTTAGGTAAAAAAATGTGCCATAATGGATAGCACTCGTACTTTCTTGGAAGTGAAAAGCTAAGTTCTTTTTGACCTGCAGGATTTCTTTTAAAAGGGTGTAAAAACGAAATAAAAGACGAGAGTTGGCTGTTTTTGAATAGACTATTGTAAGTTTCTAATTTAAAATGTTTGTGATTTAAGGCTATAACCTATGTTTAAATGTTTTGCCACTTGTGTGAGCTTTCTCTGGTAGAGACTTGGCTCAAATATTCAAAATGGACATGCTGTCAGGACCACAAAGAGAAAGAGGGGTCATTGAACACTTTGGACATTCATGCTGTTTTTATATATCACATAACTCTTTTCAAAATATCACACAGAAGAGTAATAGCTGAGCTAGGATTCCATGACAGCATTGCTATAAAAATGTAAATAGTTAAATTAAGTTGGAAATGAGCATGTTTGCTCATTTATTCTAAGATGAACATGCCTTTAACTGATCTTGTTACTGTAAATGCAACATTTGGTATTCTGAAGTGACACTGAACACTTTTACAAAAATTACTGTGAAGCCATTTACAGTGATTTTAATAGGTTTTGGGGGTATTAGATGCTATGTGTTGTGCCTTACAACAGTTCTTGGGGCTTATGTTTCAACTATATTAATTACATGAAACCAATATTCTATGTACCTAAAAGGATTCAAAAGCATTTAAGTTGTTCATACATATAATGTACACGTAGTAGATGTTGTCAATAAATTAAATACATTTCAGTGTCTATGTGAACATATTAAAGGTGCCCTAGAATGATTTGAAACAATATTTTAATTTATTGGTGTTGTCAGATCATCCACGCACGAGAAAGAGCTCGCGTTCATGCAGTTGCCAGATTTCAGTAATTAAATCCCCCAAACAGAGCTTTTCTGTGAAAAAAAACCTGTATGATATGCAGTGTTATACCTAAACATGTCTAATCTGGGAACCATATGCACACAAGCTCTCTCTCTCGCGCACCGGTGAACTAAAAACACCAATAAACAAGTAAGCTGCATTTTATCAATCTCCATTTGAAATATTCTGCTTAAAGTGTGTCATTCAGCCTACATTTTAAACTTGTCTTTTTTCGTGAACGATATTGCTTGTTTATATAACGCTAGTCACAATGTAGGCTAACATTAAGCAGTGACTGTGATGTAGCCTAATCTGAAATACAAATAGGCAAAAACATCATAGGAAACACCATACTTTAGTTCTCAAAAATATAAATATATAACTTATATTTTTACAAAATGAATAGCCTTGTCAAATGACTATCGTTTTAACTTATATGGTGGAAAAGGTGACGTTTGATAGAAGGATCGAGTGAACGATCCAAGCAAAGTATCTACGGTTGTATTTTGTAATACAAAATAATATTACCCTTTGACATTAGACACACTATTTAGTTTTCTATGGTACTTGGTGTTTCCTATTGTTACTGTAAGCATCTTGTGTTATCTAGACAAACTTTCAATTTAATCAGAAATTGTTTAAAATCGCTACTTACTGCTTGCAGGAATATAGTTGTAATTGCCCCTTTCTTCAGTTTAAGACGCTGAGCGAAGCTTGCTTGAAATGGGCCGAACAAACGAACGATCTTGAATTAAATTGTTGTGGTATCGGATTATAAACATCAACCATGACTGTTGACATTTTTTATCCGTGGGAAGGGTAGAAAAGTATCCTGCACAGCCTGAAACATGAAGTGTGTCGAGCAGTTTGTTTTGATGATTCACTCCCATTTCCGCCTGACAATGCACATGTTTGGACAGATGCAAATGTTGGGGGCGTGCATATAAATGATCCCCAACGCTTGCGTCACGGTTGGTTTTATGTTGATAAGCTCTTTTTTTCCGTTGTGTTATGGATTCATGAGATTTACATAAGTAGGAGGCAATGATGTTTGAGACTCACAGTATGTGATGTCCATGTACTGAACTCTTATTATTTCACCATGGCAAGTTTAATTCAATTTTTCATTCTAGGGCACCTTTAAAATAACTTTTCTATTTTAATATATTTGGAAATGTAATGGCAATGCTGAAATTTCTGCAGCCATTACACTAGTCTTCAGTGTCACATGATCTTTTTTTCATTATTCTAAAATGCTGGTTTGATGATCAGCCCTATGAGCATAAGATATTTCTTTTAAAAACATGAAATAAATCTTAATTATTCCAAACTTTGTACTGGTAGTGCTTGTTGGTAGAACCAGATTTTTTACATAAAATACAAACCTGATTCCAAGAAAGTTGGGACACTCTACAAATCGTGAATAAAAACAGAATGTAATCATGTGGAAGTTTCAAAATACATTGATGAGTTTCAGAATATATTGATGAGAAAATTTGAAAAAAAGTTGATTTTAAATTTCATCAACACATCTCTAAAAATTGGGACAAGGTAATGTTTACCACTGTGTGGCATCCCCTCTTCTTTTTATAACAGTCTGCAAACATCTGGGGACTGAGGAGACAAGTTGCTCAAGTTAAGGAATAGGTTGTCCCAGTCTTGTCTAATACAGACTTCTAGTTCCTCAACTGTCTTAGGTCTTGTCGCATCTTCCTCTTTATGATGCGCCAAATGTTTTCTATGGGTGAAAGATTTGGACTTTCACCCATAGCTGAAAGCTCAAGCAGGCTGGCCATTTCAGTACCTGGATCCTTCTTCTACTCAGCCATGATATTGTACTTGATACAGTATGTGGTCTGGCATTGTCATGTTGGAAAAGACAAGGTCTTCCCTGAAAGAGATGATGTCTGGATGGGAGCATATTCATCCATCCATCCATTATCTTCCACTTATCCGGGGCCGGGTCACGGGGGCAACAGTCTAAGTAGAGACGCCCAGACTTCCTTCTCCCTAGCCACTTCCTCCGGGGGAACCCTCAGGCGTTCCCAGGCCAGCCGAGAGACATAATCCCTCCAGCGTGTCCTGGGTCTTTCCCGGGGCCTCCTCAAGGTGGGACGTGCCCGGAACACCTCCCTGGGAAGGCTTCCAGGAGGCATCTGAAATAGATGCCCGAGCCACCTCAGCTGGCTCCTCTCGATGTGAAGGAGCAACGGCTCTACTCTGAGCTCCTCCCGAGTGACCGAGCTTCTCACCCTATCTCTAAGGGAGCGCCCAGCCACCCTGTGGAGAAAGCTAATTTCAGCCACCTGTATCCGGGATCTTGTCCTTTTGGTCATGACCCACAGCTCATGACCATAGGTGAGAGTAGAAACGTAGATTGACCGGTAGATTGAACGTAGATTGATCGAGAGCTTCACCTTACGGCTCAGCTCCTTCTTCACCATGACAGATCGGTACATCGCCCACATTACTGCAGATGCTGCACCGATCCGTTGCATCCTGAACAAGACTCCAAGATACTTAAACTCCTCCACTTGAGGCAAGAACTCTCCACCAACCTGAAGTGAGCAGCTACCCTTTTCTGACTGAGAACCATGGCCTCGAACTTGGAGGTGCTGATTCCTATCCCAGCCGCTTCATACATGGCTGCAAACCATTCAAGTGCATGCTGAAGGTCCTGGTCTGAGGGTGCCAACACAACAACATCATCTGCAAAGAGCAGTGACAAAATGGCGTGGTCCCCAAACCGAACACTCTCCAACCCTTGGCTGCATCTAGAAATTCTGTCCATAAAAATTATGAACAGAACCAGTGACAAAGGGCAGCCCTGCCGGAGACCAACATGCACCAGGAACAAATTTGACTTACTCCCGGCAATGCGAACCAAGCTCCTGCTCTGGTCGTAAAGGGACTGTACAGCCCTAAGCAAGTGGCCCCAGACCCCATACTCCCAGAGCACAGGGTGCCATGAGGAACACAGTCAAATGCCTTCTCCAAATCCACAAAGCACATGTGGACTGGTTGGGCAAACTCCCATGAACCCTCCAGCACCCTGTGACGGATATAGAGCTGGTCCAGTGTTCCACGACCCAGATGAAAACCACACTGCTCCTCCTGAATTCGATGTTCCACTATCGGCCAAATTCTCCTCTCCAGTACCCTGGCATATACTTTCCTAGGGAGGCTGAAAAGTGTGATCCCCCTATATCCCCCCTAGATGCTCTCCGATCCCCCTTCTTGAAAAGAGGGACCACCACCCCGGTCTGCCAGTCCAAAGGTACTGTCCCCAACCGCCACGCGATGCTGCAGAGGCGTGTCAGCCAAGACAGCCCCACAACATCCAGAGACTTAAGGTACTCAGGGTGAATCTCATCTACCCCCGGCGCCTTGCCATCGAGGAGCTTATTAACTACCTCGATGACTTCAGCCCGGTTGATGGACGAGATTTCGGGCTGAGCCCGGCCGGGCCCCATGGGCGAAGGCCTGGCCACCAGGCGCTCGCATATGAGCCCCAACCCCGGGCCTGGCTGCGCCATGCCGGGCGACGTCTCGGTCCTTGATTTTAAGTTGGTCATAGTGGGCTTGTGAACTGCTCTTAGTCTGACCCGTCCCAAGGACCTGTTTGCCTTGGGAGGCCTTACCAGGGGCATATAGCCCCGGACAACATAGCTCCTAGGATCATTCAGGTACTCAAACCCCTCCACCACGATAAGGTGACAGTTTAAAGAGGGGATGGGAGCATATGTTGTTCTAAAACTTCGATATACCTTTCAGTAGCCTAGAAATCTAGACACACCCTAGTGGCAGTTAATCTAATCTACTGCGAGTATAGTTTCGTAACTCTCAATACCTTCTGAGCTGTAAAAACCAAACTCTGGTCAGGCTAATCACATTGTGTATAGAGTCAGTGGGCAGAGCTTAACATAATGAGAGCAGAGTTGCTTTTGCATGCTACTAGTAAACACAGAAGCTGGCGAACGGCGGTCTTTCGAATCAGCTTTTACCGCGACTCTGGAAGACTTGGAGTTAAGATTTTCTCTGGGAAAAGAACAAAAACGGCACTGAAGTCATTCTTAAAAAGGGAAGATGTGTTCTGAGTGCCGACCAGATACAGCGAAAATTTTATGTGTCAACTAGCTCCGCTTCACGTTGCTCTGGTTGGTTGTAGCGCTATCCAATTGCGTGCAGAGGGAGTTTAAAAGACAACCATTTATCCCGGCCCTCGGATTGAGCCCTGTCAATGGTGAGTTTCCAGATCAAACATCTTGATGTGGGTCTGGCTTGTCAGGCTAACCTATCAGCAATGATGGTTAGCCTGACCTTTGCAGATGTGTAAGCTGCCCATGACACACACACTCATGAAACCCCATACCATCAGAGATGCAGGCTTTTGAACTGAGCGCTGATAACAACTTTGGTTGTCCATGTCCCCTTTAGTCCGGATTACATGGTGTCCCAGTTTTCCAAAAAGAACTTCAAGTTTTGATTCATCGTATCACAGAACAGTTTTCCCCTTTGCCACAGTCCATTTTAAAGGGTCATGAAACCCCAAAACACTTTTTTTGAGATGTAAACAGATATGTATAGGCTGCACATCATTGAAAACACTAAGGGTACTCATTCATTTTATTCATATGTGAAAAAAAAGAGTTATTTTTGCATTTTTCAGAGCGATTTCTGTCTTCCGGTTTGAAAAGCTGAGTCGGAGCAACGTCACAAATACTGATGTCACCATGTGCTTTCGGTTCAAGTATGGGCTGCTGGCGACATGCTGACGTCGACCGTTTCGAGCGATTCACGATATATATTCATGACATAAAGCTCATTCAGTCCAATCACTGTCCTGTAGTATGCATACAAGATAATTTGGTTAATATGCATGAGACAGTCACTTCTGTCAGGCTCGTCTTCCATAATTATTGTATGTTAGTGAAGTTTTGAAAGCAGAGTGCGGAAAAGTCAAGGAGGAAAGTGAGGCGTTATGCTTATACGAATTAATGTAATGGCGCCGAGCGCGCTGTAACCGGGCGCCGTCTGTGGAAGCCTTTGCTACAAAGGCACGGTAAAGTAAAAATAACTTGAAGAATCGCACACTGAACCTGCAAGTGTTGACTATCTAGTCAGGAGAGCAAAATAACCAATCTGTAGGCTAAGAATCTACAAGAATCCAAAGCCTTTTTGTTTTATTGGTGGTCATAAACATGCACTAAATTGCATGTGTTTGGGCTCTTAAAGGGGGGGTGAAACACTCAGTTTCAGTCAATCTCATGTCAATCTTGAGTACCTATAGAGTAGTATTGCATCCTTCATATCTCCGAAAAGTCTTTAGTTTTATCATATTTATAAAAGAAATATGGGCTGTACCGAGTCTTTCCAGGAAAAAACCGAGCGCCTGGAGACGTATCGTGTGGGCGGAGCTAAAGAATGACGAGTGCAAACAAAGCGGTGACGTCCTCAAGCGTGGAAAAGCCCATCTATCTCAGCTAATACAGATAATGATCCACAATCAAATCTGAGGCAGAAATAAATTGAACAGGAGAAACGGCAACATCAGGATGTCCGTCTCTGTGGTATGTACTGTATTCAGGGGCCTTTGTGTGCAGTTTATGAGGACATGATTCGGTTTATGGACTATTGTATGTGACTAGACCTTAGAGGTAGCAAGCAAAACGGTTTTGCACGTCAGAGTCAGAATAGTGTAACGTTATACAGAACAACAATGGAGTAACCGTTAGCGCATTTGAATGACGAAGCACGCGATCGTATCGTTTACTGATGTTTACTCATGCGACGGTAGCCAATAGCAGAGACATTTGAAGTTGATTTACTCACCGGCATCTTCCAAAGCAGGACCGCTCCGTCAAAAACACACTTCTTTGGTATGATTTGGTGAAGTCCTGTGAGTGACCGTGGAAATCCACTTTGCGACGCGACTGAAGCGATGCCTTGAAGCTTCCCGTCATTTCTGCGTTCAAATCGGTTCAAATGCAGCGCTGCCTTCCCGGAATGCTGTGCTGAAGCGTTGAAGTCGCTCGACGTCACCCATAGGAATAAAGTGGAGCGCGGCGCGTCATAAGTGTTCACGGACGACTGGATCTGCACCTGAGAGACTGTTTACAGCGTGCATTTCCTCTCTCTCCCTCTAGTCACGTGCGCGCACCCTACCGGGAGAAGAGCCCATACGGCCCATACAAGGACCTTCCGCTCTATTTAACGTCAAGTAGACCCATACTCGAAAAAAACTCGCCGAAACTTGTGAGAAACCGGAAGGAGTATTTTTAACACAGAAATACTCCATCAAACGTCCAACATTAGTTTTTGAAACTTTGTCTATGTTTAGGATGGGAATCCAAGTCTTTAAAGGTGTAAAAAGCTCAGTATGCATGAAACAGCATTTCACCCCCCCTTTAATGAAACGGTGTGCATATTTGGACAAATAGAAATGTAGTTGCCGAGTGACAGCGTGGATCATCAAGGCAACCTAGTGCGTTTCGCTTTGTGCTTCAGATGCACGGTCGAGACTATGAAACCTCAAACCCCTTCGCTTTTACCCCAATCTGCCTTCATGTGCCATTGGAAATTTGATCATTCAGACTTCTGAAGTCGTGATTACTAAATTATTGCATTCAATTTTCAAACTGTGGGGCGTTCATGTGCAAATTTTACCTAAGAAACTCGTATTTACGATAATTCCGAGAGCACCTGAAGGCAGCATTACACCTCTATCGCATTTTCTAGCATGTTCGTGAGTGGTTCATGTTCACTTATCATGTCGGTGCGTTGTTCATCTGGCCAGACAGCGTGCATATTTGGACAAATATAGTTTAATTATCACATGTTTGCAATATATTTCATCATACAGAATAACATTTATTTTCATTTCTCACTGAATTATGCTGATTTGAAGAGCTGAAAAACTTGCGATCTCCGCTGCACGCCACTTAATGTCTCAGAGCTCTCTCATTTTCTGCACTCATCCCTCATTTAATCTCACTGTTGTAAACAATGCCAATGAACCAATAACTTTTCTCAGAACCGCTGTAACAGCTGCTGTTGACATTGTTAATCTTAATGCACCTATGACAGTCCCCTATTTATGCAAACCATTCCCTCTTTCCACACAATACCCATCCCACCTTTTCACAGTCGACCACTCCCCTTTTAAGAAGCCTTTTCAAATTGAAGGTGTGAAAACACACAGCTGCAGCAGGGGGGTTTCATGACCCTTTAAATAAGCCTTGGCCCAGATAAAACACCTGCACTTCTGGATCATGTTTAGATATGGCTTCTTTTTTTGACCTATAGAGTTTTAGTCTGCAACAGCAAATGGCACGGTGGATTGTGTTCAGTGACAATGTTTTCTGGAAGTATTCCTGAGCCCATGTTTTGATTTCCAGTAGCATTCCTGTATGTGATGCAGTGCCATCTAAGGTCCTGAAGATCATGGGCATCCAGTATCCAGTTTTCCAGCCTTGACCATTACGCACAGATTCTTCCTGATTCTCTGAATTTTTGGAGGATATTATGCACTGTAGATGATGATAACTTCTAACTCTTTGCAATTTTTCTCTGAGAAACTCCTTCATGATATTGCTCCACTATTTTTCGCCACAGCATTGGGGGAATTGGTGATCCTCTGCCCATCTTGACTTCTGAGAGACACTGGCACTCTGAAAGTCTCTTTTTACACCCAATCATGTTGCTAATTGACCTAACAAGTTGCACATTTGTCCTCCAGCTGTTTCTTATATGTAAATGTAACTTTTACAGCCTCTGTAGCTCACATGAAATCCAAAATGAGACAGTATTTGGCAAGACATTTCAAAATGTCTCCCTTTCAACATTTGATATGTTATTTGATATGTTATTGTGAATAAAATATAGGTTTATGGGATTTGTAAATTATTGCATTCCTTTTTTATTCACAATTTGTACAGTGTCCTACATTTTTGGAATCGGGTTTGTACCTATCTAATGTTTATTAAATTTACATCCTTATTACATTTGATATACTTCATAGCCATTGTTACTATCATCGCCATTCTCACCATCATCATCTCAATCATTGTCACCATCAACATAATCATCAATTCACATTCACCATCTTCATTGCTCTCTACATTCACTTTCTCACCTCAAATGTTTTGTTGTTTCAGAGTCTGAGTGGATATCAGAGCTGGTGGAACCTGTGGTCACATCCAGAGTTGCAGACCCTCACCATAAAGCCAGTGATTCTAACATATACCTATCTGAGCAGGAAAACACAGCTCCACTCAGTAGACCTTCACCTATAGCTGTGGACACACAACAAGAACAGCCAGGCATTACTACAACTATCATATCTCAACCTATAACATTTACCAGCAAAACTGTTACCACAACCAGCAGTCCTTTTACAAAAACCCCAGATCAGATTAGCACAACTAAATCATCGGCTGCTAAACGGCACCCTAAAACACCAAGGACCACTATTAGAACTACAACTTCTCTCCCAGAATCTCCCAAGACAACACCTATAATCCCCTCTGCCTCCACCTCACAGAGTGCTAAGTTGGACCCTTCAAGAAGCACTTTAGGTCCTCCAAGAGCTGCTGCTACTGAGGACACACTGCTGAGATGTAACATCACGGATAAGATGTGGATAAAAACAGGTGTGATTATTCATAAGTCACTGAAAATCCCCACTTTGCTTACATTTTAATAACACTTTATTACTGTGGTTCACTTTAGACATTATACTAGCTATATGTTGCAAGTACATGTCAACTAGCAATCATTAAAGGAACTGTATGTAAGAAATGTATTTCAATTAATCATAAAATGGCCACGAAATGTCACTAGACATTAAGAAATCATGTTAATTTCAAATACTTATATCACTGACAACAGTAGTCCAGCCAGGATATTGTCATTTAAAAGTTGTTGTTGAAGCCCTCAACTGATGTTGATGTTGACATGTGTTTTGGCATGAAGCGCCACCATGAAGTCAGTAGTGTTTCGGGATCCGGATTGCCAGATCTGCTCTAGTTACCACAGCTGCAGCTACAAACGTTCCTGCTGATCCTGCAGCCAATCTGGCAACCTTGAGTCAGGGGGGAGAGGGAGAGGGCCAACACCTCTACAGTTATTTGAAAGTGATTGCAGTACCAGTTTTGGCCACAGTCTTACATACAGTTCCTTTAAATATTAGTAGACTTTCACTGAATGTTTGAATGAATCTGCTAACGCTTTATTTTGGTCCCCTAAGAGACATTTTATTGACTATAAGTAACTGCAACTACAAGTCAACTTATTCTGCTTACTTGAACCTCTAACCCTAACCTAACAGTCTACTACAGTCTACTGATGTTGTTGCAAACTTATAGTTAGAATGTATGAAGTGGACCATCAAAATAAAGTTTAACCATTTTTTTCTCATTATATTTATGGTTTGGTTAAAATCCTGCATTTTGATTTTATATTAATAAAAAAAAATGTTTTCCTAAAAGTGAAAAAAAAAAAATACAAAAAGATTGTACTTTTTCGTGTTTAGTCGAGACCAGCTCATTCAAGTAAAAAACTGAGATCAGAAAGGTCGAATCCAAGTTTTGGACTGTCTTGTCTCGAGTAGAACAATATTCAGTATCATTTGTGACTACTGCTGTCATTCATGCTTACCTTGATTAAATCATCTGTACAGTTACTGTCAATTAAGTAAGGACTAGTTGACGACGGGTCAACGTGAAGCGGAGTGGCCATTATATCTTGGGTGTGCAATATTTTCTAATAATTTAACGGCCCGGAGTCAATTATTCTGCTTATACTACAGTTACCACATCTCAAGACATCGGTCCGATGATATATTTAAAGGGATTCGTCTGGTTTTTGTACTAAAATCTAGCCTGACGTGGTCATACTCAATTCTAGTCAGAATATGAGTCTGAAACTGCTCCATTGGGCTGATATTATGAGGCGTGTTTCAACCAAACCAGGAAAGACATCAATTGGATAGACCTCCAAACCAATCAGAGCAACGAAGCGACGCATTGTCAAATGTCAACAGACAGAGCTCAACTGCACTGTGTTGCCAAGTCCGCGTTTTTTTCCGCGGTTGTTTTCTATGTCCAAGGGTTGAAGCGACTATTATGTGATATATAGACCCATGAGTGCTAATTTTAGCTGGCAACCTTGCCAAAATAACACGTTTTACCCCCCAAACACCATTTTCCCCCCGGAGAACCCCCCAAAAAGTTTAGGGCTAGTAGTTGGCGGATTTTGTTGTAAAAACTTGGCAACCCTGTCTGCACACGCGCTGGAATAAACAATCTTTGCCGGTGTTGTAAAAAAATAAAATAACGTATTGATACACAGAGTATTTACCCAACATGATCATCATCTTTGAGAGAAATGATGAAGGTGAATGCATATACAAACAAGCTCTCCGTTTAGGATTCGAGTAAATATAATCGAAGCTCCTTTGATGACGTGTATGATTAGGTTACTGTTTATAATCTGTCCGTCATCGTCTAAAGCCCGCCCTGATGATTTCATTGGTCCGAACAGTTTCTGTTCGGAGATAATTACTCCTCTATGGAGCAATGCCAGACCGAATTGCCCGACCTAAAAATGTTGTGGGCGGGGCTAATTTCGGCTGGCATCCAGGCTAACTAAAATCGCTATTGTGAGTAGAACTATTTATTTCATGTCTCATCCAACAGCTCTTTTGCTAGTTCCGAGATGTCAATTTAAAGTTGGTAACAGAGCCTTGAGCTGTTGATATCAATCTACTGCAGTTATTAATGAAGTTATTAGGAGAGAGAGAGAGAGAGAGAGAGAGAGAGAGAGAGAGAGAGAGAGAGAGAGAGAGAGAGAGAGAGAGAGAGAGAGAGAGAGAGAGAGAGAGCTTTTGCGAGTTAGGCTACCTCTGTGTGTCTCTAAACAGCGCTGTTATGATGTCGTGTAGCCTTTAAGTTGCTTTATGTTGTTTTTTAGTCCTTTAATTTCCGCTATTACAGTTTACTATAAGTGATATGGAACTGTAATGCGGTCAAGAGAGCTGCCTGGAACTACGTTCGCTGTACATTTCCCAGAAAATAATTGCACACCTCAGAACGTTCATGAGCCAATGAGATTCAAGCATTCAACGCCCCATAGTATAATGTATAATAATGAATAATTAATTCTATTTGTTATCATGACAGTTCGTGTATGAGCTCAAGAATTAACTTCAAAGAGCATATTTCCATTGTCTTCACTTGTATCCGAGCCTCTTTTTGTCTCAGTCTTGACTTGGATGAGTTTTTCTTGACGAGAACACTGCTGTAAATTTTCAGTAAGCAATATAAATACTGTAAGTGTATGCAAGTGCCTTAAAATATTACCTTACACAAATGTACCATGGTAAACATAGTTCCGGCAAAGTATCACAGTTAAATCTGGAGAACTGGATGAGATTGAAACGTCATATACAGGTCCTTCTCAAAAAATGTCCATAATGTAATGATAAAAATTAAACTTTCATATATTTTAGATTCATTGCACACCAACTGAGATATTTCAGGTCTTTTATTGTTTTAATACTGATGATTTTTGCATACAGCTCATGAAAACCCAAAATCCCTATCTCAAAAAATTAGGATATCATTAAAAGGTTCTCTAAACGAGCTATTAACCTAATCATCTGAATCAACTAATTAACTCTAAACACCTGCAAAAGATTCCTGAGGCTTTTAAAAACTCCCAGCCTGGTTCATTACTCAAATCCGCAATCATGGGTAAGACTACTGACCTGACTGCTGTCTAGATGGCCATCATTGACACCCTCAAGCGAGAGGGTAAGACACAGAAAGACATTTCTGAACGAATAGGCTGTTCCCAAAGTGCTGTATCAAGGCACCTAAGTGGGAAGTCTGTGGGAAGAAAAAAGTGTGGCAAAAAATGCTGCACAACGAGAAGAGGTTACCGGACCCTGAGGAAGATTGTGGAGAAGGACCGATTCTAGACCATGAGAGACCTGCGGAAGCAGTAGACTGATTCTGGAGTAGAAACAACCAGAGCCACCGTGTGCGGGCATGTCGAGGAAATGGACTACAGGTGCCGCATTCCCCAGGTCAAGCCACTTTGGGCTACAGAGAAGCAGCACTGGAATGTTGCTCAGTGGTCCAAAGTACTTTTTTCGAATGAAAGCAAATTCTGCATGTCATTCGGGAAATCAAGGTGCCAGAGTCTGGAGGAAGACTGGGGAGAAGAAAATGCCAAAATGCCTGAAGTCCAGTGTCAGGTACCCACAGTCAGTGATGGTCTGGGGTGCCATGTCAGCTGCTGGTGTTGGTCCACTGTGTTTTATCAAGGGCAGGGTCAATGCAGCTAGCTATCAGGAGATTTTGGAGCACTTCATGCTTCCATCTGCTGAAAAGCTTTATGGAGATGAAGATTTCGTTCTTCAGCACGACCTGGCACTTGCTCACAGTGCCAAAACCACTGGTAAATGGTTTACTGACCATGGTATTACTGTGCTCAATTGGCCTGCCAACTCTCCTGACTTGAACCCCATAGAGAATCTGTGGGATATCGTGAAGAGAACGTTGAGAGACGCAAGACCCAACACTCTGGATGAGCTTAAGGCCGCTATCGAAGCATCCTGGGCCTCCATAACACCTCAGCAGTGCCACAGGCTGATTGCCTCCATGCCACGCCGCATTGAAGCAGTCATTTCTGCAAAAGGATTCCCGACCAAGTATTGAGTGCATAAATGAACATAATTATTTGAAGGTTGACTTTTTTGTATTAAAAACACTTTTCTTTTATTGGTGGGATGTAATATGCTAATTTTTTGAGATAGGAATTTTGGGTTTTCATGAGCTGTATGCGAAAATCATCAGTATTAAAACAATAAAAGACCTGAAATATTTCAGTTGGTGTACAATAAATCTAAAATATATGAAAGTTTAATTTTTATCATTACATTATGGAATATAATGAACTTTTATCACATATGCTAATATTTTGAGAAGGACCTGTACAACTGGAGAAGTTGTCTGGTAGTCATATTACAGTATATGCCCTGACAGATTGAAATGATTGAAATTTCATTTGATTAGATTAGAAACGTAAAACTTATATTCTTTAAAGCAACTACAATAACTCTTCATTTTTCTGTCTATGACAGTGTTGTCCGTACAGTTACGAAGGAGTCGTCTAGACAGTATTTTGAAGCAGAATCTCCCTCGAGGGTTTACTCAAGCTCTGAAGAAGGCCTTGAACGACAGCACGGTTCAGGCTAAGGTTCAGCTATCAAATATGCACAAACACAAATTACATTCTGCTTATAAGTCATATTTGCTGTCTTGCTAAAACTTTCACCAGACCTAGCCACTGAATTTAACCACTCCACAAATTCCTTCAATCACACATCCCTCTCTTTGAAATATCCCTCTCTTAATGCAAGCAAACCTAGACTACAGGAGTTTTAATAGACCATTTTTTAACCATTCACCTTAAGCTATAAATTCCATGCAATTTATCATAATTGAACTGTAGGAAAATTATGTTTTGACACTGTTTGTCTGATGGGGTAAGACCATAGACTATAAAAAAAATATGGGTGTAGTGTCCGTGACGTCACCCATAGGATTCCGATAAGCCGTTCTGAAGCTTAAAGTAGGGGTGAGCTGAGCATTGCCATCTTGCGAGCGCGTCATCTTGTGTCACTCCCGGATAACAGAAAATGGGCAAAAAAGCGGGATGTGGGTGGAGCTGAGGTGACGCAATGACTACAGATGGTGGATAAATGGCTATCCACCTGTCACTCAATGTAACCACACCCTTAATTATGCAGAAAGTAAGGCTTTATATAACGTAAATTAATTAATTATATAAAAATACACTCACCTCACAGTTGTCATGAGGGTCAAATTTAGCTGTATAGACCAAAACCACAATTTGTACCAGGCTGTAAACATGTTTTTTTTTGTTCTGCTGTAAAGTTGGGAATTTTAACATGAGGCTCAATGAGATTCTGCTCCCTTATGGAGCCTGTGTGGCCCTAGTGGCCAGCTGAGGAATTGCAGTTTACATTACTTCCGTATTGGCTTCAAGAGAGATCGCGGGAGGATGCCGCTTGGGTAAGACACATGATAAATTGGGTGGAAATGGAAGTGTATGTAGTGTCCAACCAAAACGATGGGGGTTCCCCTTTGTAGCCACACCCCCTGACATACAGGTATATAAGGCGCTGACACAGTCTGAATGTAAAGCTGAGTTGGCAGCAATGCTTACCTGGGCCACCCACAGGCACTGGATGAGAGTGGAATTCCCCACCCTGTGCTGAGTGTTCACAGTTGGATGGTTTCTGGGTTCGGGGCCCGTCTCATAGCCGTGCCCCACCCTGGTGCCTTTCTTCCTGGAAGTGCATGAAGAGCTCACAAAGTATGGAAGGTAGATACTGACAAAATCCACTTCTTTGGCCTCATGACCCTTGATGCTGGGGCGGCCAGGGGCCACACGGAAGTTCCCCAGGTGAGCATGTGTTCTAGTTGCACACATGCTCATACCCACAGAACGCTGCCACCTGGTGGAATTCTCCTAACTTCCTTCCATGAACTGTAAGACTACTTCCTCCCATGGGATGAAGGGTTAAGCCCAATTTATACTTCTGCATCAAGTGGAAGCAGAAGGTATGCTGTGCCATATGCATAGACGCGTTACATACGGCATACCCTTCGCCGTACCCTGACGTGCACCTCTCCAAAAATGTAACAACGCATCAATTCTATGCGGACCGCAAACGCCGTGATTGGTCTGCCAGAACCCCTCCCTCAGATCTATAAATAAAAAAAATATGCTTTAGGAGAGCGTGTGTCCAGAAATTATAGTTTCATCTGCTATATAACACAATATTTTGTAGTGCTGATATTCTTTATGTTATTGAATGAATATAAGTATATATAAGTATAGTTAGTATAGTTGTAATAAGTATAGTTGATTTATTTTCTGATTAAAACAAAAGATTTTAAATTAGATTTTAATCTTGCCACAGGAGGTCACACGCCAGTGTACCTTTTTTGCCGGTCCCAAGCCAGGATAAATAGAGAGGGTTGTGTCAGGAAGGGCATCTGATGTAAACATTTTGCCAAATTCATTATGCGAATCACGAATATGACTTCCATACCGGATCGGTTGGGTCCCGGGTTAACAACAACCGCCATCAGTGCCATTGACCTACAGGGCACCGGTGGACATTGGGCTACTGTTAGTCTAAGAAGGAGAGGAGGAAAGTGTGTTAGAGGAGGAAGGCGTTTCCGTAGGCAGCGAGAGAAGAGGAAAAGCAGGAGTTTAGGACTGAAAGTAGGGACTTTTTGAAATGTTGGTAAAGGCAGAGAACTGGTAGATATAATGCAGAGGAGGAAAGTTGAAATTCTGTGTGTCCAGGAGACCAGGTGGAAAGGGAGCAAGGTTAGAAGCATTGGAGCAGGGTTTAAACTGTTTTATAATGGTGTGGACAGGAAGAAAAATGGAGTTGGAGTGATCCTGAAGGAGGAGTTTGTGAAGAATGTTCTGGAGGTAAAGAGAGTGTCAGATAGGTTGATGAGTCTTAAGCTGGATATTGAAGGTGTGATGTTGAATGTTGTTAGTGCCTATGCTCCACAAGTAGGTTGTGATGAGCCAATCCTAGGCTCCGCCCTCACCTACATTCAACACGCACCCAAGAGTGAGACAGGGAATCCATGAACCGTGACAGGAGTTGAGACAAGCTTTAGGTGGTCAAGAAGAGCTTCTACAGCCAAAGTGATCAGGGAGACAGGTAGAAAGGTGCTAGGTGTGTCATCTGGAAGGAGGAAAGAACACAAGGAGATTTGGTGGTGGAATGAGGAAGTCCAGGAGAGTATCCAGAGGAAGAGGTTAGCTAGGAAGAAGTGGGACAGTGAGAGGACAGAGGAAAGTAGAGAGGAATACAGGGTGATGCAGCGTGAGGTTAAGATAGAGGTGGCAAAGGCCAACCAGAAAGTGTATGAGGACATGTATGCAATGTTAGATAGTAAGGAAGGTTAGAGGGATGTGTATCGGTTGGTGAGGCAGAGGGATAGAGATGGAAAGGATATGCAGCAGGTTAGAGTGATTAAAGATAGAGATGAAAATGTTTTGACAGGTGACAGGAGGGTGAGGGAAAGATGGAAGGAGTACTTTGAGGAACTGATGAATGAGGAAAATGACAGGGAGAGAAGAGTTGTAGAGGCAAATATTGTTGAGCAGGAAGTATTAGAAAGGGTGAAGTTAGGAGAGCTTTGAAGAGGATGAAGAGAGGAAAGGCAGTTGGTCCTGATGATATACCAGTGGAGGTATGGAAGTGTCTAGGAGAAATGGCAGTACAGTTTTTAACTAGGTTGTTCAACGAGGTTTTAGAGAGTGAGAGGATGCCTAAAGAATGGAGAAGAGTTTTGGTGCCGATTTTTAAGAACAAGGGAGATGTGCAGAGTTGAAACTACAGAGGTATTAAGCTGATGAGCCATGCACTGAAGTTGTGAGAAAGAGTAGTAGAAGCAAGGCTAAGGGGAGAAGTGGATATTTGTGAGCAGCAGTATGGTTTCAGAAAGTGCACTACAGATGCATTATTTGCTTTGAGAAGTTAATGGAGAAGTACAGAGAGGGTCAGAAAGAGCTGCATTGTGTCTTTGTATATTTAAAGAAAGCATATTACAAGAGAGGAGCTGTGGTATTGTATGAGGAGGTTTGGAGTGGCATGATAAGTATGTTAGAGTGGTACAGTATATGTATGAGAGCAGTAGGACAGTAGTAAGGTATGCTGTAGGTGAGACAAAGGACTTCACGGTGAAGGTGTGACTGCATCAAGGATTAGCTCTGAGCCCCTTCTTGTTTCCGGTGGTGATGGACAGGCTGACAGATGAGGTCAGACAGGAATCTCCATGGACTATGATGTTTGCGGATGACATTATGATCTGTAGTGAGAGCAGGGAGCAGGTGGAGGAAAGTCTAGAGAGGTGGAGGTTTGCTCTGGAGAGAAGAGGAATGAAGGTTAGTTGCAGCAATACAGAATACATGTGTGTGAATGAGAGAGAACCAAGTGGAACAGTGAGGTTACAGGGAGAAGAGGTAAAGAAGGTGCAGGATTTTAAGTACTTAGGGTCAACAGTCCAGAGCAATGGAGAGTGTGGAAAAGAGGTGAATAAACGTGTGCAGGCAGGTTGGAATGGGTGGATAAAAAGTGTCAGGTCTGTTGTGTGATTAAAGAGTACCAGCAAGAATGAAAGGAAAGGTGTACAGGACAGTAGTGAGACCAGCCATGTTGTATGGTTTGGAGACAGTTGCACTGAGGAAAAGACAGGAGGAAGAGCTAGAGGTAGCAGAGCTGAAGATGTTGAGGTTCTCTTTGGGAGTGATGAGGATGGATAGGATCAGAAATGAGTACATCAGAGGGACAGCACATGTGAGATGTTTTGAAGACAAAATAAGAGAGGCCAGGTTGAGATGGTTTGGACATGTTCGGAGGAGGGAGAGTGAATGTAGGATGCTGAGGTTAGAGCTGCCAGCTGTCAAGAGGAGGACCAACGAGGAGGTTTATGGATGTAGTGAAGGAGGACATGAAGGTAGTTGGTCTGAGAGAAGAGCATACAGATGATAGGACTAGATGGAGGCAGATGATTCGCTGTGGCAACCCCTGAAGGGAACAGCCGAAAGAAAAAGATTTGAATCACTGATTGTGTATATCAAGAACAAGGACACATCACAATGGGAGTATTTTGTTTAGTGATTTCAACGGAATGAATAGTCTCCGCAACAGAAGCGCTAGTCAGTGCATGAGCTCTGCATGATTTCACAAATGCATTCAGTGCCAGATCGCCTCATGTTAATTTACTATTCAACTAGAGATGCTTCATTTGTATTACATACAACAACTCAACTCAAGAAAAGCCGCTCTCTGCCACCAACACTGCTGATACTTTGGGTTCCAAGCTCACTTATTCTCTTATACTTATAAACAAGTCACTTTTTCAGCTTTTGCCTTGAAACTGGGGTTACCATCAGCATGTCCACTAGCAGCCTGCATGTGTAATTGCACAATGGAAAACAACGCAGAAATACAAATGAAAACCAATGCGTAACTTGAGGCATAGAGGATACGGCGTAGGTCCTCTGCCCTGCATACCATGGACTATTCCTTTCGGACCCCAAAACCAGAAATTTTAAAAATAGTCCTGCCCGCGCTCCTTCCTATAATGGCAGTGGATAGCGACCAGGTTAAAACATTACAAAAAATATACAAAAGTATGTGTAATAAAGTTTGTCGATGGGAAGCGAGGATGGAGGCGGGAACCGGCGAACGTTTAAAAAAGTCAAACAGTCAAAACACTGAGTTCGGCCGTTACTCTGTGCACGTTCCTGTAATGACTAGTACGAACCGTCAGCAGGCGGGGCGCTCATACTCATGCACTGTTGTCATGACAACCAGTACACAATATTCATTTCAGGATGTTTTATTATTAGTATTGTATTATTTATTATCATATACTGTATAGAAATGACATTTAGACTGTATAGAAAAGACGTCACATTTTTTTCTTCTTTTCTATTGAGTCTGATTTCTCAAAATGTTGTGTGTGTGTTTATCTTGGGTGCCATGACAACAGTGCATGAGCATGAGCTCCACGCCTGCTGACGGTTCCTACTAGTCATTACAGGTGCGCACAGAGTAACGGTCGAGCTCAGTGTTTTGACTGAATAATAGTTAATGTCTCCCAAAACTTTATAGTGTGCCTCCTGGACACTTTCTATATATATAGGACGTGTCTCACTGTATAATTGCGTCAAACTTTTGTATAATTTTTGTAATGTTTTAACCTGGCCGCTATCCACTGCCATTATATGAAGGACACCTGCAGGACATTTTTGCTTTTGAGGTCCGAATGTGATAGAAGGACATAGGGCATTGAATCAACAGCAGGGTGAGTAAACGATGGCTTTGATTTCATTTCAGGGTGAACTAAGAATTTGGGAGTTAACATGGATTCGGCTTTTGTTTTAGAAAAACAGGTCACTAGTGTTGTTAAGTCTGGATTTTATCACTCATTTCTGTCCTTTAAGGACCTGGCAACTGTTCATTCATTTGTATCATCACCCATTGGTCACCAAAAGGTGATAGAGCCTTCTCTGTGGCTACTCCACGCTTATGGAACCCTATTCAAATGCACATTAAATCTTCCCCATCTGTGCTTTTAAGTCTAGTTTGAAGTCATATCTTTTTAGTATGGCTTTTAGAACTGATTAGAGTGAACTTGGTTTCATTTTGTTTGTGTGACTGTATGTAATTGCTTTTTTGTATTAATTAGGCTGGAAAGCACTTTGGGTAATGGCAGTTGTTTAATATGTGCTATAGAAATAGCATTTGTATTGTATTGTATAAAACAAAGTGAATAAAACAGGAATACATTTTGCTGATAGCAGTGTTTATTTGCATGGACTGTCTGCATTAATGAACTTGATTTCCTAGAGAAAATTATGCAATTCAAGTAACAAACATATTTCGGCCACATAATCCGTGCTAATTTGCTCTGAGTAACTCTCGATCATACAGGCTGGTTCTGACTATAGGGTGTGGAGGATGTAGCAAAAAAACTGTAAAAACTGCAAAAAAATCTGGCACACTTTACTGGGACTGCACAGCACCACTTCTGTCCACACACTCATTATTTGATGAATTCAATCTATGAGGTCTGTTGTAGTCCCTTAACCTGCAATAATTCACAATGCAATAAATGCAAAAATAATGCAATAAAAAACGAGACATTGTGTTACAACTCCTCTTTTTGCGATCAAGCAAATACTTTCAAGCAGTCATTCCCAAACAGCACTGATGCAGAAAACACCTGGCCGATTACATCAGAGATGGCAGTGAAAAAATTGTGACTCACGTTCAGTTTTTAGTAAATTATGAATTCCAGTGTGTAGAGAACATATTTAACTTTACATGTATTTCACAATGCATAAACATTTTAAATGAGTGCCATACTACTGAATGCAACTTTAATATACATGTTTCTTCTAAATGTATTCACCTTCCTCAGATTGAGAGCATCTCCAGTGTGCCTAATGTGACAGTCGGTTACTATGTGACCCGTGGAGAGATGGTGTACACTGCCTCAGTGGTGGTGGAGGCTCTTAGCATCTATGGTATTGAGAGATTGATGGCGGACATCCGGCAGTTTGTGCCGCTGGTGCAGGCGATTCCCATCCCAGCAGTCCCCTGGAAACCCAGCCCTGCCATCTCATTGATGCTGAAGACAGGTCAGGCTCACTGCTCAATCTCTGTCATCTAACTAATGTGGAACATGCCACCGTTTTTAGAAATAGGGCTTATTCAACTTCTTTTATAAATTTAGATATGTGGGCAAATGCATCTTTGTCTCAGTGCATGCATTGTTTTAGTTTGGCAGGGTCGCCGCTAGCTTAGCTTAGCATAATGAATGGAATCCTATGTTGCCAGCTAAAATGTCCTGAGTAAAAGTGATCCAAAAAAAAACCCAAAACACTCACCTAATTACTTCTTGTGGCCTTGGAATACAAATAGTGATGCAGGTTAAGACGAGGCGATTTCCTAGGCATATATTGATTGGGACTATATTATGGGGAAGCACAGGCGAAACACTGCTACTTGGGCGCAGAGATCTCTCGGCTCTCATCCTCACATCCTTCGGCTGTTGAGCGATCGCAATGTTTTGCATGATATCTCTGCCCCCAAGTAGAACTGGATAACAAGGAACTAAACAAGATACAGATGATCAACATAATAAGTAACCATATAAACAAATTTGGACCTAATCAAAAAAGCAAGGAACTTTAATTAGGGTTGGGTACCGAAACCCACCCAGAGGAAAAAACTATTTGCTCATTGGTTGCTTTTTCTAAGCTCAGGAGACATAGTTGTGATTCTCCCATATTTGGGCATTCTCATTATTGTGTTTTTTTTTTTCCTTTCTTTTTTTATGACATTGGGTTTTTTCATCTTTAATGGAAAGGACCGTACGATAAGCAACCAGAAACAATGGGAGAGGTGAGAAGGGAACAGGAGCTGGAAAGTATACCTTTAACTGGGACTTGAACTCGTGCTGTCTGAGGTGCTGCTGTGCCTCAATGTTGATGTGCTGTCCACAAGGCTATGGCTCTGACAGAGCTTTCCCTAAGCTCATGATAATAAGGGCTTATTACCTCTTATATGTCTCATTTAGGTATGACTTTGTCAAGTTCCTGAGTTACTATGCAATTATGCTAAGTAGTAGTTATTTGGTTAAACTAAGGGCAATCAATCTTAGTTTTCCAATTTAAATTAAATTAATTTAACTGACTTAAATAAGTTATTACCAGGCTTGGGGAAAAATATTCTTGACTACCTTTTAAGATTAGTCTAAGAAGTTTTTCAACCAACCCCAGATGTCTTAAATTTTATTTTAGGATAAACTTACATTTTACATTTTTACTAATATTGTAAATACTAAAACTTTCATTCAAAAAGCATTATGTGTTTCAGAATATCAAGGTTTATTCATTAAAATTGATCTTCAATGCCCAGAAATTAATATGCAGTGCTTATTCCAAACAATAATCAGACAAGTGTATGGTGTTTAGTCTAGATCAATTATTTCTTTATAACACAAGTAATACTATAGTGTACCAGTGCTTCACAGCTGCTGCTTAACTTTTTTGTTCTTCGTTTAACATTAGACATTTTATCTTGTACAACCCATTTTGCATGCATGTAAACATAGGTTGATTTGTCTCCTTTAAAGATTTAGAAGAGATCTCAACAACATCACACACTGTGCTCAGACTTTTCTCCTTAGTGAGAATCACTGGAGCTCTCACACCTGTCTTCTCTGAAGATTCATAAGAGATCTCAACATCACACACTGTGCTCAGACTTTTCTCCTTAGTGAGAATCACTGGAGCTCTCACACCTGTCTTCTCTGAAGATTCATAAGAGATCTCAACATCACACACTGTGCTCAGACTTTTCTCCTTTGGTGAGAAACACTGGAGCTCTCACACACGTCTTCTCTGAAGATTCATAAGAGATCTCAACATCATAACATACTGTGCTCTGATTTTTCTCCTTAGCGCGAAACACTGGAGCTCTCACACCTGTCTTCTCTGAAGATTCATAAGAGATCTCAACATCATCACATACTGTGCTCAGATGTTTTTCTCCTCAGTAAGACTCTGAAGCTCTCACATTTGTCTCCTCTAAAGTTTAGAAGAGATCTCAACAACACACTGTGCTCTGACTTTTCTCATAAACTCTGAACCTCTCACATTTATCTCCTCTATAGTTTTAGAAGAGACCTCAGAAAATAAGGGTAATTGTTGACACAATAAGAAAGCTGTACAGCATAGGGCACATCATTTGTTTGACAAATGTGGGAGTGCCAGAGTCTTTAACTAAGGAGAATATTCTAAACACAATGTGTGATGTTATTGAGATATTTTATGAAACTTTAGAGGTGACAAAAGTGAGAGTATCTAGCTGAGGAGAAAAGTTTGAGCAAAGTGTGTGATATTTCTTGAGATCTCTTCTGAAACTTTAAAGGAGACAAATATGGGCAATCCAGTCTTTCTAGCCAAGGGAACAAATCCAAGCACAGTGTGTGATGTGGTTGAGATCTCTTCTGAAACTTTAGAGGAGACAAATATGAGCCACCCAGTCTCTCAAGCCAATCCGAGCACAGTGGGTGATGTTACTGAGATCTGCTATAAAGCTTTAGATGACATAAATGTGAGAGTGTGAGCGTCTCTGGTTAAGGAGAATAATCTGAGCACAGTGAGTGATGTTACGAAGATCTCATATAAAGCTTCAGAGGAGATAAATGTGAGAATGTAAGCGTCTCTGGTTAAGGAGAATAATCTGAGCACAGTGGGTGATGTTGCTGAGATCTCTTATGAAGCTTTAAATGAGATAAATGTGAGAGTGTGAGTGTCTCTGGTTAAGGAGAATAATCTGAGCTCAGTGAGTGATGTTACTGAGATCTCTTATGAAGCTTTAGAGGAGATAAATGTGAGAGTGTGAGTATCTCTGGTTAAGGAAAATAATCTGAGCACTGTGAGTGATGTTACGGAGATCTCATATAAAGCTTCAGAGGAGATAAATGTGAGAATGTAAGCGTCTCTGGTTAAGGAGAATAATCTGAGCAGTGCGAAATGTTACCGAGATCCCTTATGATACTTCAGAGTAGACAAACATGAGAGAATGTCATTTTTTGTCTCAAGAGAAACATGTGAGAAGCAGGAGACTTAGCCTTATGTCTCAATTTTATGTTCACTTGATCTCATTTCTGTCTAGGAGAAAGATGTAAGTTGAGAAGGAGAGCTCATGTTTGATTTTCCTTTCCTCTGGGCAGTGCCAATATAGCACTGGTACCTATATAACCGGTATGTACTGGACCGAATCAGAACGCAGATTTTGGTGCCTCATTTCAGTGCCATCAAGCGTGCTTTCACGCATTTTTGGCTGTCGCTGAGCCAGAGACAGAAGCGCTCAGCGCTCATCACATATCACAACGATTCAGTGTTTTCAACCACATCATGTTTATTTTAGGTTTCAGACATTTAAATGCATATAAGTAGCAGCAAAAACACGCTGATGTCTATGGGAGAAACTTTTAATAAATTGTTCAATTTAAAGAATAAAATAAAAAATCGGTTCAGTATTGGTTTTAAAGTATCGGTTTAGGCACATGTACCGTTTTAAAAGTACTGGTTTGGCACCGGAATCGTAAAAAACCCAAACGATACCCAACCCTAAACTTATAGGAACTATAAACATAAATGTCTCAAACGGAATTAGAATATGACAAATTGGTTCTCAAGTGTATTGTAAATTAAATCTCATCATGTGAAGTTGCCATGTTTTATTTGAGAACAGTGGTGAAGATTTTTAGTGAATAATGATTTTTGGTCTGTTCTTCAAAGAAGCAATGTCTTCTCATATAGTGTCTTCTCTGTGCATGTCTTTATGTATTGTGTGTAGTTCTGAGGTTTGTAGGGCCAGGATATGACCTCAGGTCCTGCAGATTTACTCAGATGATGGAGCAGAGACTGGGGAATGCTTTTGCTGAAGCCGAAGCCATAGTGTTGAATTCTCACAGCGGCCTCACTGTACAGGTTGGAAGGCCTTAACTTTCAACTACCTTTATTAACCTTCAAAACTAGTTGTATGTCAAATGAGGTTTGTCAGACTTTATACGTTCGCATTATTTGGAGGAATATTTTTTTTTATCATTCTCTTTCAATTTTTGTCATAATTCTTTAGTTTCTTTCTTCTCTTTCTCACAGATCTTGAGCACATCTCAATCTTTGGGTTCTCCTGCTGTATCTCTGATATATGTCGTGCATAATGGCAGTGTCTGTCTCAATGGCACAACAGCTAGTAACCTCCTTAGCCACCTGACTGCTGAGCTTGTTGGCTACTTCCTGTTTTACCCTCCACTGATCACTGCTGAGCGTAAGTGCTTCCTGGCGTTCCTCACTTATACAAATGATGTAACATTTGCAATTGTTACAATTTGTATTACCTTTTTAGATAGTATACTGTAGTATGGTATTGTATGCAAACCTGAAAAAACTAAGAATATTGCATTATAAATACACGCCACTGATCTGAACTGTCACATGTTAATTAAAACAAACAACCAAAAAATAACTGCATGTTTACAGCTACACTGTGTAACTTTTTTAGCTTATTCTTAGCTAAAAACACTTAGTTCTTTCTAAAATATATGTGCTCATTAATGTATATTTACTTCTTTCACGTAAGAAAGTATTCTCGTAAGTTTATAATATGCCATTGAAAATACATACGGGTGAGGGGTTCGAATGCCGGTCGCCATGTTGGCCCTCCATCTTGAAAGTACATTAGCCAAAGAGGGACATACCCGTAAATTCAAGCTTCGCCTTTCGCGTTTTAACACTCAATGGCACCGTGTCGAATGTGAAGAGGGGGATTGCCATGTTAATCTTGGACTAAATCGGCCACCGTAGGAGTTAAAATGAAATCGGAATTGAGAGGAACTGAAACTAATATTAACTGGATGGTCATATACCTTTTCACCGCTAGATCGGGGAACATATCACACAGTGTAGCTTTTACATTAATGCAAAAAAGTTTTTTAGGACATCTAAACATGATAGAGGCATACTAACATTGATGATTCTCTTCAGAGAGATAAAGCATTTCCTGTTTGGTTTGTGGTCTTCACAGGTTCATGCATACGTGGGCCAGGGAACAGCAGGCACATCAAAGCCAATTACAAGAAAAAATAATTAACAGTAGGGAATCCCAGATACACTTGTGTGTGTGTCTGTGTGGAAAGAAACGGTTCCACTAGCAGCTGTAATGTGATGGAGAGAATATCACACACCTCACTGTCACACTGTTGCTCATGCTGACTGTGAGGTTGTTTGCTTTCTCCCCGCAGTCCATTCTCTTGTCTGCTTTGTCTTTGCTTTTTTGACGTTTTTATTTAACTTTTTATAAAGTGAAATGCATTTATTTAAAGATACTGTCTGCCAGGACAACCGCAACCTCAAATAAGAGAACACTATATAAAACAGCTGATTAGAGATCATGGAAGTTGGAACATTTCTAAAAAACAACGCTTACTATTTATACAAATGCAAATCCTAAAAAATTTAAAAAAAATACCTGCTGTGCCATCTAAGAGAGAGTGAGAAAAAAAGAAGTTATATCGCGCAAGGTTTAAAACATTTCAGTAAACAAGTAATTGTATAAATATAAAATCAAGTAGTAGAAAATGTGTATGATATATCTTAGTTGATATAACTCATCAAAGCTCTGATTTCTGAGAGACACAAAATGACGAAGCGGCTATATTTGATTTGTGATCGTGCTATTCTTAATTAATTAATTAATTAATGTAACACTCATTTGTGCATCATATCATACAAGGTTTAAAACACATACATAGACATAGCAAATAGTAGAAAATGTGTATGATGTAGTATTTTAATTTATATTATTACATGGCTCTGTAAAAATACTTGATTCTGATTGGTCAATTGTGCATTCCAGTGGTATGTTATTCCTAGATAACAACCGGCAAACTAAATAACACACCGCTCATCCGGGTACTACGAGTTCTTGCCTGGTACTACTCATATGCTTAACCTTTCACTCCGCTGTCGTCGACTGTCTGGTGCCATCTTGTGACTGAAAACTAACCAGCACGGGTTACAATGGAAGTAGACTTCAAGGTGTTTTACTCATGATTTACTCACCCTCGAGTCGTCCTAGGTGTATATGACTTTCTTCTTTCAGATGAAAAAAAATCAGAGTTACATTTAAAAAGTCAGGTGGCGAATCCAAGCTTTTTAATGGCAGTAGATGTAGCTCTGTTTTTGAAGTCCATAAAAAATGCATCTGTCCGTCAAATAACGTGCTCCACACGCCCCTGGGGGGTTATTAAAGGTCTTCTCATGCAAATTGATGAGTTTGTGTAAGAAAAATATCCATATTTCAAACTTTATAATTTAGGGGGGGGGGGGGGGGGGGGGGTGAAACACTCAGTTTCAGTCAATCTCATGTCAATCTTGAGTACCTAGTATTGCATCCTTCATATCTCCGAAAAGTCTTTAGTTTTATTATATTTACAAAAGAAATATAGGCTGTACCGTGTCTTTCCGGAAAAAACAGAGCGCCTGGAGGCGTATCGTGTGGGCGGAGCTAAAAAGTGACGAGCGCACAAAGCGATGATGTCCTCAAGTGTGGAGAAACCCTTGCTATCGATCTCAGCTAATACAGATATATGATCCGGAGGCTGAAATAAATTGAATAGGAGAAACAGCAAAAGCAGGACGTTCGTCTCTGTGGTATGTACTGTATTTAGTGGCCTGTCAACATTTGTGTGTCTTTACTCGCAGTTTATGAGGACATGATTCGGTTTATGGACTATTGTATGCGACTAAACCTTAGCAGTAGCAAGCAAAACGGTTTTGCACGTCAGACTAGTGTAACGTTATGTATATAACAACAATAGAGTCCGTTAGCGCATTTGAATGATGAAGCACGCGATCATGTCGTTTACTGATGTTTACTCACGCGACAACAGCATAGACATTTGAAGCAGTTTTACTCACCGGCTGCTTCCAAAGCGGGACCGAACCTTTATCGCTGGGACCGCTCCGTCAAAAACACACTTCTTGGAGTGTGGAGATCCACTTTGCGATGCGACTGAAGCGATGTTGTGAAGCTTCCCGTCATTTCTGCGTTCAAATCGGTTGAAATGCAGCGCTGCCTTCCCGGAATGCTGTGCTGAAGCGTTAAAGTCGCTTGATGTCAAAGTGGAGGAATGAAGTGGAGCGCTGCGTGGACTATAACTGACATAAGTGTTCACGGGCGACTGGATCTGCACCTGAGAGAGTGTTTATGGGCGTGCATTTCCTCTCTCGCTCTAGTCACGTGCGCGCGCACCCTACCAGGAGAAGAGCCCGTACGGCCCATACAAGGACCTTCCGATCTATTAACGTCAAGTCGAGCCATACTCGAAAAAAACTCTCCGAAACTTGTGAGAAACCGGAAGGAGTATTTTTGACACAGAAATACTCTCTCAAACGTCCAACATTAGTTTTTGAAACTTTGTCTATGTTTAGGATGGGAATCCAAGTCTTTAACAGTGTAAAAAGCTCAGTATGCATGCAACAGCATTTCACCCCCCTTTTAAAGTTTTGGCCGATTGCCTTCCGTATTCAATTTATGGGAAACAGTGTTGAAAGTGCCTCTGGTCATCAGATGTAGTGCTGCGTAAGCATCTTGAATTACGAGAAGGCACTTTCAACACTTTTTCCACGGAAGGTGATTGGCCGGAGCTTTGAGTTTTAAATATGGACATTTTTCTTACACAAACGCATTGATTCGCTTCAGAAGCCCCCAGAGCCACGTGGAGCACTTTATTTGATGGACAGGTGTATTTTTTATGGACTTCAAAAACAGAGCCACAACTAACTGCACTTATAATGAGACGTTTAAAGAATCCATTTGTCCATTGTTTATTTATAAAGAATCACGACAATGCATAAAAGGCTCCATTACCTTGTATCTTACACTATCGCCCCGTAGAAGCTGTTTTTGTAAAAATAGGCTAACGATTACGTCATAACCAACGCGACTCTGTCGCACAGTTAAGAAATTACCGTATAGACCTGAGGAGACGCTCATAAACAATCTTTTACTGTCAATGAGGCAGTCGGGGGGACGTGGAGACATAAAGTCTGATAAAGTCAAGGGGGAAGAATGGGGAGAAGCCCATAGTGAGCCAAAAGCAACGGGAGAAAATATTCAAACAACGTGATTCAGATTTTACTTTCCACAACTACTAGAAGACCTACAACTGTCAGACAGGTTGCTTAAGTCACATCTACATCGTTAAGCTCAGTCTGAGCCTGTGCGGTAAGCTCAGCCATCAGGAAGTGAGTGCTTCTTGATTGACCTCATTTTCCGCCGTTGATGTCTATGGGATCGCTCCATTTCTTTTACTGTCTATGGTTTAAAGGAAGTGTATGTAAGATTGTGGCCAAAACTGGTACTGCAATCACTATCCCCTCTCCCCCTCCCCCCTGACTCGAGGTTGCCAGATATGCTGTAGGATCCAGCAGGACCGTTTGTAGCTGCAGCTGTGGTATATGAGCAGATCTGGCAACCGGATGCTGAAACACTACTGACTTCATGATTGGTTGATAGGTGGAGGGTTGAGCTTCAGGCCAAAACACAACATGTCAACATCAGCATCAGTTGAGGGCTGCAACAACAACTTTTAAATGACATTATCCTGGCCGGACTTCTGTTGTCAGTGATATAAGTATTTGAAATGAACATGATTTCTTAATGTCTAGTGACATATCAGGGCAATTTTATGATTAATTGAAATACATTTCTTACATACAATTCCTTTAAGTTATTTCAACTTAAATTATGTTCAACTGACTTAAAAAAAAAAGTTACATCTTGTATAACTAATAAAACAAGTTTAACATTATTAACTTATTTTCATTGATGAGTTAAAACAATGTAAAAACAGATGTTGTCATAACTTATTGAACATATACTTTTTTACAGTGTATGTCTTTCAGCATTAATTTTAACATATTTGGTAAAAAAACACAGCAATAGATAAAGGCTTAAAGTAGTTTGGAACTTTTCTTCGTGAAAGTTTGGAAAAAAAGTTTGGAACTGTTTTTTTGTCGTTCTTCTTTGTGTAAGAGCTAATAAAATATTTAAACTCAAGACAATATTTAATGTCTAATTTACTTGAGACAAGTAGCCGTGTAATAAGTGGCTTTGCGTCAGGTCCTAATCACTGTGTCAGGGTTTATTATGTGATAACAACCGCTGGGTGTACATTATCTCATCTTAGGCTAATTATTGACAAAATTGTATACATGAGGACACAGTGCAGCATCAATGTGTCGTGATACATCCTGATATCGAATTTAACCGAATCGATCGCATGATAATCGAACCGAACTATGAGACCAGTGTAGGTTTACACCCTTATTCTTCATACAAGACACTTAAAGGAACACTCCACCGTTTTTAGAAATAGGGCTTATTCAACTTCTTTCCTAAATTTAGATATGTGGGCAAATCCATCTTTGTCTCAGTGCATGCATTGTTTTAGTTTGGCAGGGTCGCTGCTAGCTTAGCTTAGCATAATGAATGGAATCCATTGTGGCCAGCTAGCATGTCCCATAGTAAAAGTGATAAAAACAAAACAAAAAAAACAATTACTTCTTGTTGCTTGCGTGTTCACGACGAGTAAAAATAGTGATGCAGATTAAGACTAGGTGATTTCCTAGGCATATATTGACTTGGGACTATATTATGGGGAAGCACAGGCGAAGCACTTCTACTTGGGCGCAGAGATATCACAGCGCTCATCCTCATGTCCTCCAGCTGTTGAGCCATCGCAATGTGTTTTGTGATATCTCTGCGCCCAAGTAGCAAAGAAGTTTAATAAGCCCTATTTCTAAAAAAAGGTGGAGTGTTCCTTTAAACACCACCACTACATTGTTTGATCCTGCTTTGGTAAAAAAATTTCATTGGCTTTAATCATTGTTTTGGTCATAATTTTGGTCATTTTTTAATTAATTAATTTATTATAATAAAAAAGGGACATGTGACCCTGCAATGGATACAGCAGTTTGAAGAATTGGTGGATGGGTAAAATACATTTTATATGCATAATTATATGCATGTAAAAATTAAACACTGGTTAAAACACTTGTTCTTCAGATTAGACCTTAAAAGACCTTGGTGGAGTAATTCAACAGCTGTTGGAATTTTAAAGGCTGCTTAGTGATTCTGCCTTGAAGACAGGATGTCAGCCAGAGCCTTTAATCACACTGCCAGTATGCAATTGAGTAAAGGTTTCATTTGGGGAATGCGGCTTGTCTCTCTGTACTGTCTGTTGGAGAGTAGATGTGCTTAGCTAAGCCTCTGGACCCATGATCAAAGCAATGTCTTTGGAAACAAGCTTTCTTATCTATTCTTCCTCTCTATAACAGTTTCTCTTGCTTTATTTCTCTCCCCTCTCTCTATCTTTCCTCTGCAGCTCTAGAGTACCATAACCTCAACACATCAGTAGCAACTAGACCATTTTGGATAATCACAGGTAATCATCTTATTGACAAATGTGTGTTACAAGCCATACAAGTGAAAGAACTTAATTTAGAAGGTAGTTTTCCTTTCTTTTCTGTTTGCTCTGTTGACTTTTCTGCCCTTTGTTCTGGATAACTGAGATTTCCATAGTTCCTTCAATATGTAGGATGATTTTCACTCCATTCCTATTATTTGGAGTAATGTAATGTGTTGTAAAATCGAAGTTGGTTTCGTAGTTTTTTCCAGATCTATCTCCTTTAACATTCTTGAGTAGGGGAGAGCAGGGCACAACCTAACGCTTTTTGACTGTCTCAGCTTGTGTAAATCCACTTGAGGTTCAGATTTTTTTTCCCCACATTAATTTCCTACATGTCTAGTACAATTATGTGGTTTTGTTTGATTAATACAGTGTATCATTTTTCTTGATTTACCCCAAACGAATGGAAGTGAAATGTGACAACATGCCCTATAGGTGGGGTACATTGTAACATGATCAAATGCCATCTTAAAATTTTATCTGATATAATAAAATATATCCAAGACAAACTAATGTATTTTGTCAATAAAATACATTAATTAACTTTTTAATATAAATAACATAATGGCATTTTTTAATCATTAAGAAATAACATTTTTGAGTCTGCTGTCAATAAACACATTGTTAAATGCAGCATAGTTAAAAACATAATAATTATTCATAATTTCTGAACACTATCATTATTCATCCTTTTCTCATGGCTTCTCAATAGAATTCGTAAAAATTATATAATGTAATATAATAGTTCTACAACACACCCCATCTGTGCAACTGGGATTTAAACTCCAGCTCGTGTCTTCTGCTGTTAGATCAGCATTAAATTATGACCTCAACTGACAAATAACAGATATAAGATTGCAATAATATCAGATTTTAATAAACACAAATAAACAGAGATGAAAAATAAACTTAAAGCTGCTGTCTGTAACTTTTTGGGGTTTAAAATTATTTAAAAAATAAATCAAAAATTTGAGCAAGTACATAACCTGCTTACCGTAGCTCGATTTAAAACAGTAAGCTTGTAATAATGTTTTTAATTCCAGTGGTACTGGTGGATTTCCGCGGGAATTTCAAGCATATCATTGCGTCACATCTGTACACATGAAGGAGTCCCGGTTAGCAGGTTATACTGCACCATTTCCGATTCATCTGTTGTAAAATGCAAAAGTCTTCGGACTTCGGAGAGGCTACAGAAAGAATAGACTTCAACTGGGCCGATGCAAAAACAAGGATAAAAGGGGCTTTTAAAGGTTTTGAATGGGTTTTTCAGCTTTTTTCCTGCTGGACAGGTAAGACATTTGAATGGTTGATTAGGCTATGTAACAGTAGCACACTTTTTTTGCATAATTCATTCAGTTACGGAGCTTTCTTTGCTGTGCCTTTCTCGTTTTGCTATGTGCAAAAAATGTTTTGGTATATTAAACCAAAAATAATTGGTAAAGATCAATTATTTTGTGCTAGTTCTGAGAGGAAGCAATTCACCTCTAACATTATTCCACATTGCACAGCAATGGAAACTGAACTACTGGTAGCCTTAATGGACATTAAATGTAGTCACGCATTGATGATGTTAACATTAACATTTTGAAAAAGTATAATTTGCAAAAAAAAGTAATTTATTGCAATGCTTTTTCCCCCTTAGTTGGTCAGAACAAAAGTGGTTGTTGGCTATTTACGTGGTCAGATGGCATTATTATGTCGGTCATAATTTCAAACAGTAGAGTCTGTGTTTCTGAATGACAATATCCACACCGGCGCGGTGACTGACAGCTGCACATTCTTCTCTAAACGTTGGATTCCTCCGTGCTGTGCCGACTGAGTCACAACTTACGTAAAGTTGGTAATTCCGTGAATTAATGCAATTGCAGTTTTCGAACAGGGATGGCGACAAAGAGGAAAAATACAGACTGCAGCTTTAAGAAATTTACTTTTGCTATGGTTAAATAAATGCTCAGTAATATCTTCCAAAGATTTTTACACTTTGGACTTTGGAGCAATTTTTTCTCTAAATAATGTTAAAATGGCAACTAGTAAATACACAAAGCTTCGTCATCCTGGCTTGTGTGGAAAGTTTTAAACCATGCGTGTTACAACTAACCCACGTTAAGTTGTTCCCCTACTCCTAAAAGCTCACAAACTTTTAGAATGTGTGATTTTTTTTTTTGTTATACAAATATTTTCACACAGCAACAACGAGTTTCTATATGTATGTGGCAAGCAGTATGAGGCAGAGGGCGAGGCTTGTTCTTACAGTCCCTCTGCCTCATTCTGCTTGCCACAACATACACTTACCTAAAGGATTATTAGGAACACCATACTAATACTGTGTTTGACCCTTTCGCCTTCAGAACTGCCTTAATTCTATGTTGCATTGATTCAACAAGGGGTTAAAAGCTTTCTTTAGAAATGTTGGCCCATATTGATAGGATAGCATCTTGCAGTTGATGGTGATTTGTGTGATGCGCATTCAGGGCACGAAGCTCCCATTCCACCATATCCCAAATGTGCTCTATTGGGTTGAGATCTGGTGACTGTGGGGGCCATTTTAGTACAGTGAACTCATTGTAATATTCAAGAAACCAATTTAAAATGATTCAAGGTTTGTGACATGGTGCATTATCCTGCTGGAAGTAGCCATCAGAGGATGAGTACAGGGTGGTCATAAAGGGATGGACATGGTCAGAAACAATGCTCAGGTAGGCCTTGGCATTTAAACGATGCCCAATTGGCACTAAGGGGCCTAAAGTGTGCCAAGAAAACATCTCCCACACCATTACAAATCCACCACCAGCCTGTACAGTGGTAACAAGGCATGATGGATCCATGTTATCATTCTATTTACACCAAATTCTAACTCTACCATCTGAATGACTCAACAGATATCGAGACTCATCAGACCAGGTAACATTTTTCCAGGCTTCAACTGTCCAATTTTGGTAAGCTTGTGCAGATTGGACCCTCTTTTTCCTTTTTGTAGTGATGAGTGGAACCCGGTGAGGTCTTCTGCTGTTGTAGCCAATCTGCTTCAAGGTTGTGGGTGTTGTGGCTTCACAAATGCTTTGCCGCATACCTCGGTTGTAACGAGTGGTTATTTCAGTCAAAGTTGCTCATGTATCAGCTTGAATCAGTCAGCCCATTCTCCTCTGACCTCTAGCATCAACAAGGCATTTTCTCCCACAGGACTGCCGTATACTGGATGTTTTTCCCTTTTCACATCATTCTTTGTAACCCCTAGAAATGGTTGTGTGTGAAAATCCCAGTAACTGATCAGATTGTGAAATACTCAGGTCGGCCCGTCTGGCACCAACAACCATGCCACGCTTAAATCACCTTTTGTGTCCGATTCTGTAATTCAGTTTGGAGTTCAGGAGACGGTCTTGACCAGGACCACACCCCTAAATGCATTGAATAAACTGCCATGTGATTGGTTGATTAGATAATTGCATTAATAAGAAATTGAACAGGTGTTCCTAATAATCCTTTGTATGAGTGTATAATAACATGCTGTCATTCTAGCTAAATTAGAGATCATCTATATTTCTTTCTATTATTATACCATCTCCTATATTGCCTCAGAAATAGTCAGTTAATCAGGAGTGTGTTGAAAAATGCTGGTATTCATGAATTGGCAAGGGACGCACAACGGTTGATCATGTTTTGACTTTGTTTGGAACCATGTTCCCTGTAGGAGCACAAATATATGAAATGATAAAGTAAAATGTAGTCATTTTTGTCATCCGTTTCATCATCGTTTTGGCCATAATTTTCTTAGTTATGTCAACCAAGTACAACATAATTGAGAATTAACTATTGGGAGCAAAGCTCTACAGCAATTGTTCAGCAGCATCTCTGGTCCTCAAGGTCCTCGTCCTTAAGAGTTTAGCTCCAAACCTGATCAAACTCATCTGCCTGTGAGTTTTTGGTAATCCAGAATAATTGAATAACTTGTTCAGGTTTGTTTGATTAGGATAGAACCTAAATTCTGCAGACGGGCCAGAGATGAGAAACCCTGCTCTACAGCAAGACTCCTTTATTTAATGTCTCTCCCTCTCCATATCTCTCCAGTTATTCAGGATGTGGAAAACTCCTCTCTGGAAGGACAGTACCAGAGTTTTGCCAGTCTGATGGAGGAGCGGTTGGCTGAGCTCTTCATGGTGGCCCATCAGCAAGGCGTTCGCTTTAAACGGGCAACAACAGTGGGCAGTTTCACTGTCCAGGTACAACCTAATGGAATTTCCATGTGCTAATTCATTAAGCAAATGTATTGCGAACAAATAAAGAATTATTTGAAAAAAAAAAAAAATCTGCAAGACAGATTCACATACCCTACATAATAAATTACCATTTTCTTACTTTAATATGTTGTTAGATGTGGAAATATCATAGTTATTTGATAACTATGATATTTAATACCCCCCCCCCCCAACCGTATATTGTTTGATGGAAAAGGTTTTACATTAAGATTTACCAAATAAAACTGTGTCTACATGAAGTGATCAAGCTGTGTTTCATTGCATTCAGATGGTTAGTATCAGGCGTTTGCATGGGCCAAAAAACCCAGCTGAGATGACCTACTATGCCCAGCAAAATGATACCCCACTGCTTGGCACATCTGCAGCCAAGATTTTGAACACAGTGGACTCACAGACCATGGCGCTCACACTGGGATACTTTGTCCAAATGCAGGCTGAAGGTCAATATTACATTTTATTGAAGTTTAAGTTGAATTATAAAAATGTGACTATAAAAAGTTATATTAGTTACAACACTATGAATATGTAACTAAGGATACTTTTTTCCAACTGAGAAATAAAAAAAAAAACAAAAAAAGATATGTGTGCTTATGGTAACACCCAACTTATCAAACCAGAATATTTCTTTAAAGACTCGTAAAAGAAATGTTTTACTGCACACAATTTCCTGTGGTGATATATTTCCCATTAACCAGAACATATAAATAGAAAATAACTTTTTAATGACATCACAGCCATCTTAAACATGATTTGCCACTTGCTTTTACTAGTTAGTGTCAGGCGAGGGTCAATAATTTGCATGACCCTGTTCACCTTTTTGCAAATACAGACATATTATTTCTCTGTCAAGTGTATTGTGATATACTATGACAAAAAAAAATAAACAAAACCTTAATATATAATTAGCAATTTGTTAAGCCAACGATGTACTATGATCTACTGAAAGAAGAACAATTATGAGTACTGCAAAGTTGCTAATGTAATCAATAACATAATTACTGTTGTGTAAACTAAATATTCTTCCCACCATGCAGCTGTGGTGAAGAATCCACCCAACAACCTGTGGATCATTGCTGCAGTGCTAGCACCCATCAGTGTGGTGACTCTCATCATCATCATCATCACCACGGTGCTGTGTCATAAAAACAAGAGCGATTTCAAAAGCGATCCGATCGGCAACTTTAACCCCCGAGTCAAGGTATGACAGTGACTGGACGAATATCCCACTTGACCATTTCCTATAAAGCACTGCTTTGCTCTTTAGCTCTTTAACTCTTTCATTATAACTCATTATGGTATTTAGCACACTCAGCTTATTTTAAATGCTTCATCAACAATGTTTTCTCAAACGCTTGCATGCTTTTCTTGCTTGCCTCTGGGAATACATCCCGAGAGAGCGTATGAGAAAGAGCTAGAAATGATTGATGACTCTTCATGCTGTTTTCTCTCATTTAGACTGCTTACTGGAGAGACGTGGGTTATTACCCTCAGGTAGTTATTCAGCCCTTCAATCATTTCACCTGCTGCTCTGGATCCTGATGTGCACACATTGTTATGGATCAGGTGTAGTGTAGACAGGTCTCAGGGACAAATACTAACGATTTTGCACAATTATAGGTTTAGTTCACACACACACACACACACACACACACACACACACACACACACACACACACACACACACACACACACACACACACACACACACACACACACACACACACACAATGGTTCTCTATATTTGTGAGACTCTCCATAGAAACAATTATTTTATACTGTAGAAGCTCTATATTCTACCCCCTTACACTAACCCTACCAATAAATCTACGCATCATAGAAAACTTTCTGCATTTGTACATTAAGCTTAATTTAGGTCGCCACATTGACACGAGTCCCCATGAGTCAGTGTGCATTCAGGTTGAAGTCACCAACGGGATGGAAAAAACATGAGCACACACCTTGACATTTTACAAAACGTCAAGAAAATCATACAGATTCGGAATGACACAATGGGAAGTATTTATTAAATTGCACTGATTTTTCTGAGTGAACTATAAACCACTAAGACAAAATTCAGATAGTTCTAGTTATTTTAATAGTACAGCAGTTTAAAAAAAAAAAGTTAGGTATGTGTGTTTACATGTGTGTGTTCCTTTGCGTTCTTGTATGCCTAAACAAGCTGAATATTTTAGGAATAAGGTCAGAAATTCTCTGATGATTTAGTTGAAAATAGGCTGAAGGGACTAAGAAAGGGACAGCCTCTTTGTTATAAAAATGCCTTTTGTTACATCAATTCAGTAAAACCATAAACCTCAAATGCAGAAAGAAATGCAGACAGCAGCTCTCTTTTAAACATGCCAAATAGGTCTTATTACATATAATGACCTGACCTGCTTTTCCCAATACAACCTCTGGCCTAGTTTATTATCCACTATTACTGACAAACTACTGCCTGAATTTTGCTTGACCATTATAGAATGCATGTTATTTGCAAAATCTTATGCAGTGCATTAATGTTACAATGTGGTGGTAGCAGTGCATGAAGAAGACAAATAAGATATAAATAGGAAACACTTTACAATAAGGTTTCATTCGTTAACATTAATTAATTACTTTAGTTAACATTAACTACAAATGAACAATACTTCTACAGCATTAATTTATCTTTGTAAATATCCGTTTTAACATTTACTAATACATTAATGAAACCAAAAGTTACATTTGTTAACATTAGTTAATGCAATGTGAACTGTATTTGTTAATCTTTGTTAATGTTATTTAAAACTAATCCAGCTGTTCATTGTTTGTTCATGTTAAAAAAATAAATACATCTTATTGTTACCTTTAAATAACAGACTTTAATAGCCTTAAAGTCTAGAATAATCACATGAATAAAAACCACCCTATACATAAACGAGAACCGAAAAGGAGTGACTAAAGTACCGGAATATATGCATATGATATTCTCAGAGAAGGGAATGAGATTGGGGACGCTTTGAGATTGCCTCTGCGTGATTGCGTCTGAAGTGCATGTGTGAAATCAATCCAATGGCGAGATTGTACATCACTTCAACTAGCTTCAATTAGCAGAAGCAAGTCGATTACAGGGATGAAGGAAGTATGGCAGGGTGACGCAGCATCTCGTTCCCTTCTCAGGGAACAAGGGTTACAGTCACTGCGTCAATGACACTTTGAAGACCATGATACCAAAACCCTCATGCTTACAAGGGCCGATCTGTGTGAATACTGCACAACTAAGACATTAGCACCTGCAAACCCTGTTCCCTTTGTAGAACCTCACAAATCTGAGCAGAGAGGGCTAGCCCACTACTTTACAAACATATTGAAGGGAAACCACAGAAAGTTATGCTTTAAAGGCTGCCATACTCCTAGTAGAGTGAGCTCTGAAAGCCAAGGGTAAAGACTGGCCAGAGACCTTATAAGCAAGAGAAATAGCTTCGACTATTCACTTTCTAACTTTATGCTTGGATACAGCTGCACACAGCTGATACATTTTCCTCCAAAGGGCAGCTCTGTAGACATAAGCATCCAGCACTCTCACTGGATATACAACGTTCAGCTTCTTCGGGTCCTGATCTTTGAAAGGAGGAGGGAAAAGGCCTTGCAAGACTACAGGCTGGGCTATGTTGGTCAATACCTTAGGGACATGTTTTGGATATAAGAATGTCTTGGCCATCCCTGGTGCAAACTTAAGGCATGTAGGGGGCACCAACAGGGCCTGGAGGTATCCAGTTTATTTAAAAGACATGATGGCTAGAAGAAATGATGTCTTAAGGGTCAGAAACTTTTCTGGAACAGTCTTAATGGGCTCGAAGTGAATGGTAGATAATCCCTCTAGAACGATGGCCAGATCCCTGGCTGGAACTCTGGTTCAGCTTGCAGGCCTCATGGGGTGCTGGACTGTGCACCCTGTCTGAGACAGAATCTCCTGGTCAGATTACCTCCTGATCAGAATCTCCAGGGAAGAGCCATCGAAGAGGGACACAAGATCCAGGAACCAAGCAACGCCAGCCTGAATGGCTCTACTAATAGTAGACTAAGCCCATCTTGGTGGAGTCTCTTCAGAACTCCTGGGAGGAGAGCAGTCATGGGAAATGCATACAGATGTCTCCTCTGCCATGTCCGTACCATGGCATCCAGACCCAGGGGGTTGTGTGAGGTAGAAGCAAAGTGTGTTATATCCTGAGACGCAAACAGATCCACTTCCACTTGGCAAAATATGTCCTTCGTGGTGAAGTCTCTATTCCCTGGGCGTCAGTCCCTGCCTCAACAGGATGTCGGCTCCTAAGTTTTAGTACCCTGGAAGGTAGTATACTGCTCTCACACAGGAGGATCTGGTGCACCAGTTTGCATAGTGGTCGCGAACACAGACCCCCTGATAATTTATGAAGGAGACTAATGATGTTATGTCTGTGCAAACCAGCATGATGACTTCTTAGGTCTGGGAGGAAGTGGTTTTAGGAAGACAGCCACTATTTCCAGGCAATTCATGTGCCATGAGAGATGATGGGTCCACCACAGTGATGCGTCATGAGTGTAACAAGATAAAAAAGAGCTCCTAACATGGGACTTTAGGACAAAAACCAAGGCTTCCTCCATATAACCAGGGTATGAAGACATCTGTGCATAACCTTGATCATACAGAGTGGGTTCCCCCTTGGGAAAAACCCAAACCTTAGGAACTTCCTGTTTTGTGGAAGGAAGGATCTTCATGAGGCAAACAAGTCCCCTGATCTGATTTGATTTGATTCTAGGTTGCCTAGCAATGAGGGTCAGAGGAAGCTGGCGTTGTCTGTTCACCGCTTCTCCACCCAAATCATGTTAACTGTACTGTTAGATTTAGATTTTATTTTATTTTATTATGACTGAATACCCAAACAGTCAGAGCTACAATTGGGATTGCTGATTGCTGGCAGCCACTGAGAGGACTTTTTTCACCATTCGTCGTTTTTCACCGCTTCTCTGCTGTTTTGGTTTGAATTGTTGCGGTTGCTGCTGATTTGAAAGACATTTGATATTGCTCGATGAAGCTGCTCTCTCTTCTGGGTGTCGGCTGCTCACTGTTGGTTTCCTTCGGGCTTGAACTGCATGGTGGCTGAGGTTGCTGGTTGATTGGCGGCGTTGGCTAGCGTCATCAGCGTCCGTAATGATGTTGAGATGTTCCGGCTGCTGAGTCTCGGCTGTGTCGCTGTTCCGTCTTGCATTGCGGCCGTGGAACGGCTTGAACTTCTGCGCTTACCCCGGTGTGTCCACAGAAGTGCCCGGAAAACTTTGTTTGCCTCCTGCATGGGGCTGCAGCGATCCCCTCCATCTGGTCTTCAGCTGCCAGTTCGTGCCTCGGTGACGTCATCAGGACAATGCGAATTGGGAAGATGTGGCTACAGAGCCTCTAGCACTGGGAGAAATGTAAAACATGGAGTGGACTACAGTGTACTATGGAGCTTACAAAGACTTCCACCATCAGCTCTGTTTTCTGTTCAGAAAAGCTTTTAACTGTTATGTGTTGGTTGATTGTTTGTATTATTCTATATTTTTTCCCTTTTCCATTGTTGCACTTTGAAATTCTTTGGAATGAAAAGTGCTTTATAAATAAAATCTATTATTATTATTATTATTATTATTATTATTATTATTATTATTATTATTATTATTATTATCATTATTATCATTATTATTTTTATTATTATTTGAGCAACATTCTGCTCATCAATTTGATCTGATCTGATCATTCAAGTTAACATCCTGAACTTGAATGATTAAGATGATGTAGATCTAATATCGGACGCAACCCACCATCCTTCTTTGGAACAACGAATTACTGGCTGTGGAACCCAGATTCTCTGTTGGGTGGAGGAGCCTTTTCTATGGCCTCCTTGGCTAAGAGGATTTTTACTTCTTGCTCCATTAACAGAACATGTTTAGAGTCCACTACTGTGAGTAGAACCCCACTGAACTGAGGTGGTCTAGAACCAAAGTGGATTCTGTTGCCTTTTTGTTCAGTCTGCATGATCTATTGAGATTTGGCAGACGTTTGGCAGAAGCCTCTACTCTGCCAGATAATCTACTAGGGGAACCAGACTCTTGAGGCTGGCCTTTGGTGTACTCAGAGTAGCCACTTCAGTGCCCTGAAGCAAATTAGCAGGGAACAATTGACCTGACTGCTCTATTAACCTGTTCGGAGGGTGCAAGCACCCCAGTGACACAATGTCTTGTGCTGGGCACTAAGAAATACGCTCGCTGAAAACCAATGCGCCCGAGGCCTCCTAAGGGCACAGAGGTGGAGTGGGCATATATAATGAGGTGCGCACT
Organism: Pseudorasbora parva; assembly: GCF_024679245.1. Classification (NCBI taxonomy): domain Eukaryota; kingdom Metazoa; phylum Chordata; class Actinopteri; order Cypriniformes; family Gobionidae; genus Pseudorasbora; species Pseudorasbora parva. The sequence goes on from NC_090187.1 coordinate 12,923,319, forward strand.
GAGGAACGCTGGCGTCAGGACTTGAGGCATTGAGAATGGTCCTTAGATCCGTTTTCTGCTTAAGCTTCGACTGAAAGTCCCACCCTACCCCCATGATTTTTGAGGAGGGGCATGAGAAGCGACACTCTTTTTACTGCACTTGGTATGAGGAGTTAGACAGATGCAAAATTCAGACTGTTCAACATGTGCATCCCCCATAGCCATTTTCAACCCCTTAATATCAGAATAAAAATAAACCTGCTGGCTGAAATGATGGGCAGAATATGGCTTATTCCACAACCTCGCAATCTCTTTGTGGATGTCAGGAAAGAAAGTGAAGGTAATGTTTTGGTGACAGAAAGCGCTCTTCTAGTTTGCTTTTTGGACGAGTTCCTTGTTTCTCGCCCGGCCAGTCAATGCTTAATTTAGACATGAGTTATGACCACCAGCTCCTTATATGCAGGGGACAGGAGTGGAGAGTCTTCAAGATCCTCTGCCTTGATGCTCAGCACATCTACTATCACATAGCTAGAAAGCTGAAGCACCGGGAACAGTGAAAGAGTACTGGATCCCCCTGGTGAAGGCAGAGATAATGTGGAACCCATCTCTAACCCCTCTGTGGGATCCATCTGTGAACCCCATGATCTCAGCTTCTGTGCTGCCTCGGCAGCAACGGGCCGGAACTGCGTGGAATGTGAGCCTGAACACCATCCTTGAAGGATGACAGGCAGTGCGTGCGAAATGTTATTCTCATGCAATACTCACAGTCAACTCCCAGGAGAGCTTTAAAGTGTATTAAAATTAATTAAAATTGTAAGATAAATTTTGCAAATGCAATTAATTTAATTTTAATGCAATTAAACTTCAGCAAGGTTAAAATAGCAGCCGAGACACAAATAAGCTTGAAAAACATCAACAGAAAACTTTTAGGTGAGGGGTTAACAAGTTAAGATTTCCACTTTAAACTGCTATGACGCAATAACGCTGTGGCTGGATAATGTCTTGAGAGGGCAGCTTAAAGAAACAGTGCTTAAGATAAATGTATAGCACTGCATGGCGACATTATTTTACATTGTTGCCATATTGTAAAATAACATTGCTCAGAACTAACTGAGAACAAGCCTTTAAACTATTATATATTAATGTGATATTTCAACATGGCATGGTCCTTAAAAAAAAAAAAAAAAAAAAAATCTAAAGTCTAAATTAAAGTTAAGTATGTTAATCTAAACCTGTCAGTCATAATTTATGAATATAAATAGCGGTTTATGCATTCAGGTGACAGCATCCTCTATTTTGTCTATCATAAATTAATTCATTAAAATTCCCTTCAGACTGTTAATTAATTATAATTTGAGTCAAGTCTCATCTTCAATCCCATCCATTGCCAAGTCTGTTTACCTTCATTAGATTTAAGGATTATATTAACATGTGAATTTATGGACAACTTCCATTGGTCTAATCTAATGCAGTCTTATTTATTCAGTCATATACAATTATTCCTTTATTAATTTTTTCTGTTTGTCTGCACAATTTGTTGACAAATGAGCAGTGAAACAGGAACGGGAAAAATCAATTTATATTTAGTGCATCTTAGTTGTGTTCAGTGATAAGACATTGCAAGTGTACTCATGGCACATGAAACAATGAAAGATCCTCATAAATTCTCATTTTAATGTAGCAGTCATATTTCCGACAGCACATTTTTCATGCCTGAAATATAGCCATTTTTCGAAGGAATTATTTCAAAGTAACACCAAATCATTGATTTGGTAACTAAACAAAATAAACACCTTTATCTGTCTTAAATTAGTGATATTTTATGGAAACCCCATTATGCACAGTAAAAAATTGTAACTTGCCATTTTTATCATAAAGAGCTATTTTAAAATTGTTGGTATAAATGTATGTATCTAGGTTCATTTAGTGATGTTAAATATTATGCTTTAATTAAAAAAGTTAATTTAGATTTTACCATTTTTTTCCCATTGTGGTGTATATAAGACAAACCTTAATGTCTGTAATAAAATATGTGAATATTTGCTTGTTGCTTAGCCTGTTCAGGGGTTTGACTATGCCAAGCAACACCTGGGTCAGCAAGGTGGTGATGAGGAGACCCTCCCTGTTACTCAGGAGACTATGGTTCTGCCCCACCCCATTCGAGATGCCCCTCTGCCTTTAGATAAGCCTGCACGCCAGGATGGATCAACTTCTAAAAAGAGCCTGACAAGTGAGAAGAGGAAAAGGTATGTGTGAAGAAACCTAACACTTATGACATGCCGCAGACTCTCAATATTCATGTCACAGCTCTAACAGTGATGCTGTCATTTGGTGTGATTTGGCACAGGTCCACAAAACTACTTGTCATGGAAGACATAACCTAAAGTAGACACAGTGTACAAGAGATGGTGAGATAATACTGGCAGAGACTTGTTTGCTAATTGCTTTTCAAATAAAATCAGGCCCAGGATGTCAGTATGATCTTAACACATTGTTAATGAGGTCACTGCCCTCTTAAAATTTTGTCTTATTGTTAAGGTGACTATCTGTTAATGAATTTCAAATGGTTGGATGAGTATACTGTAGCTTTTAGTTAGTTTTATGGAGTATGATAAATGGATCTTGCTTTAGGCAAAGTGTTCTCAGAGCAGAATCTCAGTTTGAGTTAATAAGGATATCATATGTTCTTGATGTAGACCATTTATCTATTAAAAAGTTGAGATGTAATTCCTGGAGACATGCATTTTTCATTTAACTTCCTATGGTCACTGAAGTTCTGCTGATAAATATGCAAACTATGAACTACACTACCAAGAAAGTACACCAAGAAACTACACTATACTATAAAGAAGCTTTCAGTTGCTTCTTTGGCGTTTCCCATTTTACACACAATAACCATTCTGTAACTATTGTTAATTTTGTCTCTAAAATGAAATAATAAGGTGTGTGAAATAAATTCTTCAAAATTCAAATTCAAAATTCAATACCAGTCGAAGTTTTTTTATATATTATTTTTAAATGTTTTTGAAAGAAATCTCTGCTCACCAAAAAACATTTCTTTGTTCAAAAATGCTTTAAAAATGTATTGTGAAATGTTATTTCAACTTAAAATAAGTGTTCTATTTAAATATATTATAAAATGTAATTTGTGTGATGGCAAAGCTGAAATTTTTATTTTCGAGCAAATTCATGTGACCAGTCTTCAGTGTCACATGATCCTTTTTAATATGTTGATTTGATGCTCAAGAAACATTTTAGTAAAACTTTACTTAAAGCCTTTATATATAATGCATTATGAAAGTATTTGAAAGCATTAATAATGCCTTGTAATGCACCTTACACTGCATTTATACCTCCATGAATAATTGTAACCACAATTTATAATACTTTTGTTATGCCATTGGAAAGTATAATGCAAAACACGACAAACAACTATTTTATATGTAACAAGGAATCTGCAAATATAATGCTTTAAATTTTGTTACAATTATGTATGAAAATATATAATACATTATAATTGTACATTGTTATGAATACCTTTATAATGCATTATACATAAAGGCTTAAAGTAAAGTCTTACCATTATTTCTTATTATTATCAATGTTGAAAACCGTTCCCTTTTGAAGGAACTCAACACTGTTTAATGATGTTGAGGCTATGGGAACGCTTCTGCTTCTGAAATAGAAGTCATCAGCTTCTTTGTCTTCAGTAAGCTGCATTTTTGAGTGTTTGTGTGTGAATTTCTACTCTGTTTTTCTGTCTACTAACTGTAACTACTTATTCTGCTACCCCCTAACAATCTACTAATACTAAACTAATTCCCAAATAAGAGTTAACTTTACTTATAATCAACAGAATGTCTAAAGGGGACCATCAAAATAAAGTGTAACCAGTTATTTTTGTTGTGCAATAGCATAAAAAAACAAACAAACACTAAGACAGTTTGATTAAAAAAATAAATAATAATAATAATAATATATAAAAAGTATAGAACCAGAATCACTGACCTTATGTAACAGTAATGTAACAGGTCAGGTTAACACTATTTTAAAGGGGTCATGAATTGAGAAATCAACTTTTCCTTAAGCTTTTGATATATAAAAGGTCATGGTAGATTATCGTGTTTCAGAGCGGAAAACGTCCTTGTTAATCAAAGAAAAGCTTTTATTGACACCAGTCCCAGAAAACAAGAGATCTCATAATATGCCAACCCTTGACGTCATCATGTAGTGAAACAGCACCTCAACAGAAGATGAACAACGCCTGATTCTGTAGCCCCGCCCACCGACTTGTAGTGGTACGTGTGTGTGTGTGTGTGTGTGTGTGTGTGTGTGTGTGTGTGTGTGTGTGTGTGTGTGTGTGTGTATGTGTGTGTGTGTGTGTGTGTGTGTGTGTGTGTGTGTGTGTGTGTGTGTGATACATGGTTAGAGCATATATCCCTTGATCGGCGGGCCAAGTAATAAAAAAATTACATTCCAACCAACTGCGGGTGGATGAGAGATAAATCATTGTGTTTGTTTGATAAAGACGTTTTGCGAGTCCTGTGGGATGAATTATTCTGGTTGACGTTTCTCCACACGCTTTCAAAACAATTCCCTCATGCACTGACAAGGGAGCTGAATTTCATTAAATATGCAAATCTTATCCAATCCAAGTCTTCAGTGTGGCCTAAATAGCCTATTACTTATTCATTATGATGTTTTTTAATGTAAAAACATGCAAAGTCATAAGTTGACCTCAGACAACGGTATAAACATTTTTAAAAGCCAGTTCATGACACCTTTAAGTGTCTTTCACACTCTCAAAGCAGACACATTTTACCTCTTTATGCAGCTGTATTGCATTTGTATGTTGCATTTACACAGTTATTTAACACATAACTGTTCGGTCCATGTTCAGAAATATGAACTTCCTGTACGCACAGATCAATACGCAAGTGAGAGAGAATTTTTATATCCGGAAATTCATTCATCACAGCAGCAACACCATAGCTACTATAAATAAGATACAGAAAATCTCAGACACAAGGTATACAAATCATGATCAGATTTGATTAACCTCTTACGCTCCTTGCCATTTTGGGGGATTTCCGCCTGGATTTGGCCTACTCAAATTGAAAAGCTTCCCATACACATATACAGTGGTCTAGGTTCAAAAATTTGGTGTCATTTTACAGGAAACCCTTTGAAGTTACATAAAACACTACTACAAGTGATACACATGTAAGTTGTCTAAGCTGTAAAAAAGCTTTTTTTTTTGTCTTTTTTTTCCCATTAATTCTTTTTTGAAAGTGTGTAACTCAGGCCCTGTGTGCTATAGGAACCTGCAGACAGTTTGGGCTATTTCCACTAAATTACAGAAAATAGTGGAAAAAAGAAGTTTGTCTGTGTCATGTTGTATGACAGATTTACTCAAATGGGTCAGAAGGGATGACCCCCCTTTTTTCCCCCTTTTGCCCCCTTCCCTGACCCTGCTACCCCCTCCACCACCCCAATCCTACCACCATATACAGTGATATAAATGCAATATTCCAGTGTCATTAAATTAATTATACATGCTGGAAACAGCCCAAACTGTCTGAGGGGTCCTAGAGCACACAGGGCCTGAGTTACACACTTTCAAAAATGAATTTATATATAAAAATCAAAAAGCGCCTAATTTTTTTGGGGGGGTATAACAGCTTAGACAACATATACTTACATGTTTTCACTTTTAGCAGTGTTTTATGTCACTTTAAAGGGTTTTGTGTAAAATGACACCAACATTTTGAACCTAGACCACTGTATGTGTGTATGGGAAGCTTTTCAATTTGGGTAGACCAAATCCAGGCGGAAATGGCACCAGAGAAATTTAGTGTAAATACATTACTTTGTGTAAAACAAATGCCAAAGTGATGCATATCTCCAGAAAGTAGAGACTCTAAGCTTGTAAATGATACCACATATGACATCATGGCTCCTCCACACACATTTAAAATAGAAAGTGTATACATGACGATGTCATTCCCGTCCCTGTACAGGGTCATCGAAGTTAAACAGTCTCATGTCATATGGAAAAGACTTTCTATATCTCTTTTAAAGCAACGTGGGTAAATAAGTCTGATTGATTGTATTGTATTATGGAGGGCGTGAGATTTATACTACATTATGAAAGACGGCCTCCATACCATCCTTTCTTGTCCAATTTCATCAACAGAAGGCAGAGAGCACCCATAACTAAGCTAGCGTTCCTTATCAGTTTGTTAAGTCTGTTTTGTCCCTCTGAAATCCCCCTCCCCAACATACCGCAGCATAGAAAATTACAGATACAAGTACAGTATCATAAAAAGTCCTTGAAAATACCGGAACACCCTAAAAGATCTCAACCGTCTAAAAAAGTGGGTATGACTCTGACCCTTTTTATAAGCAAATAAGTAATTCATGTGATCACGTCAGTCAAAATTATTATTTAATCCCAGATATTTTTAAGATTTTACAATTTCAATATCCACCCCTTCAATAGTTGTCGGAACTAAGTGCTGTGTTTTTTTTTTCTGAAATCTGTTACAATTTCTTTAACCTCGCTCCGTTCTTACGGCTCTACTCCCCCTCCCATGGCACCTGGGGGTAAGGACAAAGAGGCGAGAGAAATAGAGCCGGGAGCATGAGGAGCAACAAAACGAGAGGGAAAAAAAAAAAAAATCTGGTCCGGTTCCCAGACACACTGCCGTTCGGCCCTCCGGCCCTCCGGCACCTGAGAGGCTCTTCCTCGCGGTGCTATGCGATGGTACTGGAAGCTTGGTGGACAGCTCGATCCTCCTCCGCCCCCTGGCAGCCGGCATTGACTCCTCCTACTGAGGGAGCCGGCAGCGAGCCCCGTGCTCCCTGCTTGCCACACCCACCTTGAAAAAAGAGCCAGAGCGATTTGAATCGCCAGGGACCACAGAGCTTGAGCTCATCGTGGAGTCTGTCCAAGTGTGTGAGCCAGCATCAATAGCGTCACTGAGGGAATGTTAGTGGAGTTTGTCAGAAAGGATTGGAGCCCCACCCACACTCCCAACGCTGAGGTGCATATTATAAGTAGGGTCTCTGCTGAATTATTACATAATGAGCTGGATGATGAAATGTTTCAAGGTCTCCAGTCTCCACTGGTCCCATCCAGTCCCAAGTCGTCTTCCTTGCTGTTGGTTCAGTCAAGTCTCAAGTTGTCTTTGTCTCTGCTGATTCAGCCCAGTCCCAAGTCATTTTCTTCTGCTGGTTCAGCCTTGTTCCAAGTCACCTTCATCTCTGCTGTTACTGCCAAGTCCTAAGTTGTCTTTGTCTCTGCTAGTACAGTCCAGTTCCAAGTCATCTCAGTCTAGGCTTGTTTTGCCCAGTTCCAAGTCGCACTTGTTGCTGTTGGCTCTGGCAAGTCTCCAATCCAGCCTCCCTCTCCCTTCTCCTCTGCCAGAGCCATCTAGTTCCTCATCTTTTCCTCTGCTGTCTCCCTTCAGCCCCTCGGTTCCTCATCCAGGGCTTCTGCCCTCCTGCTCGGATCTGCAGTGGCTTCTCAGTCGTCAGTTCTGGCTTGGTCTATGGATCCCTTAGCTTCAACTAGGGGATCCATACACCAGACTCCACCTCAGCCCTTTGACCCATCAGCTCCACCTTGGCTCAATGCTTGCTCGTCTCCACCATGGTCTGTTATCCCACAGGCTTGGCCAGGCTCCCTCGTCCCTCTGGCACCACCTTGGTCAATCGTTCACACTTCCAATACTCCAGCTGCAATTTGATCCCCCAACCCTCTGTAATGTCATGTATATGTTTATGTTCAAATGTATTATCTTGTTGTCACGGTTCATGGATTCCCTGTCTCACTCTTGGGTGCGTGTTGAATGTAGGTGAGGGCGGAGCCTGGGATTGGCTCATCACGCACCTGTGGCTGATCACCTGCACCAGCTGCAACTCATCACCTTCACCCTATTTAGTCTCTCTGTTTCTCTCTTGTCTTTGTCAGAGCGTTGTTGGATGTTTCCCCTTGTGTCTCCGTGTTGGTTGTCGTTTCCCCCTTCCGTGAAACGCTGGATCCCTTCCCGGATTACCTGTACCGACCTCCCGAGTCACAGCTGCTCACAGCCTGCCCGTGTCGCCAACAGAGCCTCTCTCACTGCTCTGTCTTATCCGGACTTCTTCACTGTTCTGAGTTTTGACTTCTGTGACACTATCCGTCTAATAAACTGAATTACTTGCTTTTGAATCCTGCCTCTGTGAATCCGTTACAGAACGCTCTGACCAACCATGGATTCAGCGAGTATCAACGCCCTACTGACCAGCAGCAACGAGAGACTGGACCAGCAGGAGGCGAACTTAACTGCCACAGGACAGGCAGTACACACCTTGGTGGCACGGGTGGCCGAGCTGACCCAACAGATGCAACAACTCGTCGGTCCCACTGTGCCCGACCCACCGCCGATTCCCCACACACCATCTGCCTCGCGGCAACCGGAACCACGTCTGCCTACCCCCGAGAATTATGCCGGTGAGAGCAATTATTGCAGAGCCTTCCTTACCAAGTGTTCCTTGTTTTTCGCTCTTCAACCGCAGACTTTCAACACAGAGAGATCCAAGGTGGCATTCGTCCTCACCCTGCTCTCCGGACGAGCCGCACTTTGGGGAACGGCGGTGTGGGAGAACCAACATCCTTGCTGCTCCTCGTTCCAGACGCTGGCGGCAGAGATGAGAAGGGTGTTTGACCGAGCGGTGACCGGAAGAGAAGCGGCACGTCAACTCGCAGAGCTCCGCCAAGGTAACCGCTCGGTCTCGGATTATTCCATCGAGTTCCGCACCCTGGCCGCCGAGTGCAAGTGGAACGAGGAGGCACAGTGGGACATGTTCCTGCATGGGCTGGCTGACCGCATCCAGAAGGAGATATTCGCCATCGACCTTCCGGAGAAGATTGACGGTCTCATTGATCTTGCTTTGAGGGTGGACGCTCGTCTGAGTCGGCTGAGGTCCAGGATGGAGCCTCAGCATGGGAGTGTCGAATGCCCTCAGGCCAGCGCTACGGATGCGGTCAGCTACACCTTCGACCCGGAGCCCATGCAGGTGGGTCGAGCTCGGCTCTCCCGGGAGGAGAAGGCGAGACGGAGATCCCGTGGTCTTTGCCTGTACTGCGGCAGGAACGGACACCTGCTAGACTCCTGCCCGGTAAAAGACCACGCCCGGCGGTAAAAGGAAGGCTACTGTCGGGCGGGATCTCCGTGGAAAAGACCTCATCCTCCACTCTCCTCCCGGTGAGATTGCTGTGGGCAGCTCAGGATTATTCCAGCCTCGCCCTCCTCGACTCGGGAGCGGAAGGTAACTTCATTGACTCTGCCCTTGCTCACAAACTTAACATACCCACCATTGCACTCAAGAACACCATCTCTGTCAACGCACTCAACGGACAAGTTCTCCCTGACATTTCATTCACTACTGAACCACTTACACTGATCACTTCCGGCAACCACACCGAACGCATTTCATTTTTCATCCTGGACTCCCCTTTGGCTCCCGTTGTCCTCGGTCACCCTTGGCTGGAGTTACACAATCCAAGGGTTGACTGGGGACAAAACTCTGTGTCTGCGTGGAGTGATAAATGTTATGAGTCTTGTTTGGTGTCTGCTTGTTCGTCTGTTTCTCGTTCTGTTTTTCAGAGTGAGGCGGTGAATCTGTCTAACGTGCCTCCGGAGTACCTCGACCTGAAGGAAGTGTTCAGTAAGTCCCGAGCTGCTTCTCTCCCTCCGCATCGTCCCTATGACTGTGCTATAGATTTACTCCCAGGTAAGTCTCCGCCTAAGGGCAAACTATACTCTCTTTCTATTCCAGAGAGGGAGGCCATGGAGAAATATATTTCTGATTCTCTAGCCTCCAAATTCATCCGCCCTTCCTCTTCTCCAGCGGGGGCGGGGTTCTTCTTCGTGGGGAAGAAGGATGGTTCTCTGCGACCTTGCATTGATTACCGAGGGCTGAATAACATCACGGTAAAGAATACCTATCCTTTGCCGTTGATGTCTTCAGCTTTCGAGAGGTTACAGGGAGCATCCGTCTTCACGAAGTTGGACTTACGTAACGCTTATCATTTGGTTCGCATCAGGGAGGGGGATGAATGGAAAACCGCATTTAACACCCCCAGGGGGCATTTTGAATACTTGGTCATGCCTTTCGGCCTTTCCAACTCCCCAGCGGTTTTCCAGGCACTCGTCAATGATGTGTTGAGAGACATGGTCGACCAATTCATATATGTCTACCTGGATGACATTTTGATTTTTTCTTCGTCTCTCCAGGAACATGTTCGACACGTCAGACGAGTGCTTCAGAGGTTGCTAGAGAATGGGCTTTTTGTCAAGGCGGAGAAATGCGCTTTTCATGCACAGTCTGTTCCTTTTTTAGGGTACATCGTGTCATCGGAGGGAATGCGCATGGATCCCGACAAGGTTAAGGCTGTGATGGATTGGCCAAGTCCAGATTCCCGTAAGGCCCTACAGAGGTTTCTGGGGTTCGCCAATTTCTATCGGCGTTTTATTCGCAATTTCAGCCAACTAGCCGCACCTCTGACTGCCTTGACCTCTCCCCGAACGACGTTCAGGTGGTCCGATACAGCTGAGGCTGTATTCGCCAAACTCAAAAGCCGCTTTGTTTCGGCTCCCATCTTAGTCGCCCCTGATTCCACACGTCAGTTCGTGGTAGAGGTCGACGCGTCAGAGGTGGGGGTAGGAGCGGTTCTTTCACAGCGCTCTCCCTCAGATGACAAGATGCACCCGTGCGCGTTTTTCTCCCATCGTCTTTCTCCTGCCGAACGCAATTATGACATTGGTAACAGAGAGTTGTTGGCCGTCAAGTTAGCATTGGAGGAGTGGCGTCATTGGCTTGAAGGGTCGGGGGTACCTTTTATTGTATGGACGGATCATAAGAACCTTGAATATATTAGATCTGCTAAAAGACTCAACTCCAGGCAGGCTCGGTGGGCACTTTTTTTCGGACGTTTTGACTTTGTTCTCTCGTACCGCCCTGGGTCTAAAAACATCAAACCCGACTCTTTATCTCGTATTTTTGATGCTTCCGAACGCCCGGTTACTCCCGAGTGTATTTTGCCAGAGAAGATAGTTATCTCTACACTCACATGGGAGATCGAATCGAAGGTCAAAGTGGCCTTAGAAGGGGTAACGCCCCCGCCCGGCGGCCCACCGAGTTGTTTATTCGTTCCGGAGGGGTTAAGATCCGAGGTCCTCAAATGGGGTCACTGCTCCAACATTGCCTGTCATCCAGGGGTAAACCGCACTTGCAGTTTAATAAAGCAACGATTTTGGTGGCCACTTATGGCTCGCGACATTCGCAGTTTCGTTTTGGCTTGCTCGGTCTGTGCGGTTGGTAAGACATCTAACCAACCTCCCCAGGGGTTACTTCAGCCGCTGTCTGTTCCTTCGAGACCCTGGTCCCACATCGCTCTAGATTTTGTTACCGCCCTCCCGCCCTCCCAGGGCAAGACGGTCGTTTTGACCGTCGTGGACCGATTCTCGAAGGCAGCACATTTCATTCCCTTGCCCAAATTACCCTCAGCCAAGGAGACAGCGGTATCTGTAGTAGATCACGTCTTTCGGTTACATGGCCTCCCGATGGACGTGGTCTCCGACAGAGGTTCCCAATTTGTGTCCAAATTTTGGCAGGAGTTTTGTAAATTACTAGGAGCCACGGTTAGTCTGTCTTCGGGTTATCACCCCCAAAGCAACGGTCAGACCGAGAGAGCCAATCAGGATCTGGAGAGAGTGTTGCGATGTTTGGTATCCAAGAATCCTTCATCCTGGAGCCAGCAACTCTCTATGGTTGAGTACGCTCATAACTCGTTACCAGTGTCATCTACGGGCCTTTCGCCATTTGAGTGTAGTGTAGGTTACCAGCCACCTATTTTTCCTAGTCTGGATTCCGAGGTCGCGGTCCCCTCTGTTCACGCCTTTATCCAGAGGTGTCATCGCACATGGACCAGAGCCCGTGAGACTCTGCTCCAGGTGGGAGCGCGCACCAAGGCTAAAGCCGATCGCCACCGGTCTAAGCCTCCCGTTTACGTCGTCGGTCAAAAAGTGTGGCTTTCTACCAAGAACATTCCTCTCCGCTCCGTATCTAATAAACTTGCTCCCAAATTTATCGGCCCGTTCACTGTCACCAAGATCATTAGTCCGGTGACAGTCCGCCTCAAACTCCCTCCGGCGTACAGGAGGATTCATCCCGCCTTCCATGTATCCAAAATCAAACCTGTTTTTCACTCCCACCTTAATCCGCCAGTCCCGGTTCCCCCACCGCCGCGACTCGTAGATGGGGAACCAACTTATTCGGTTAATCGCATTCTGGATTCTAGACGGAGGGGACGCGGTTTCCAGTACTTGGTGGACTGGGAAGGTTACGGTCCGGAGGAGAGAAGTTGGGTTCCTGCTAGGGACATTCTGGATCACTCCCTTATTGATGATTACAATCAACAGGTAAGGTCGGCTGGGAGCGTCAGGGGACGCTCCTAGGGGGAGGGGTACTGTCACGGTTCATGGATTCCCTGTCTCACTCTTGGGTGCGTGTTGAATGTAGGTGAGGGCGGAGCCTGGGATTGGCTCATCACGCACCTGTGGCTGATCACCTGCACCAGCTGCAACTCATCACCTTCACCCTATTTAGTCTCTCTGTTTCTCTCTTGTCTTTGTCAGAGCGTTGTTGGATGTTTCCCCTTGTGTCTCCGTGTTGGTTGTCGTTTCCCCCTTCCGTGAAACGCTGGATCCCTTCCCGGATTACCTGTACCGACCTCCCGAGTCACAGCTGCTCACAGCCTGCCCGTGTCGCCAACAGAGCCTCTCTCACTGCTCTGTCTTATCCGGACTTCTTCACTGTTCTGAGTTTTGACTTCTGTGACACTATCCGTCTAATAAACTGAATTACTTGCTTTTGAATCCTGCCTCTGTGAATCCGTTACACTTGTTCTGTTTAGTTTCTTGTCTTTTGTTGTCATATTTCTGATTAAAAATACGTTTTTATTTATTTATTTTTATGACAATCCTCTGTAATTAATCCATCTGTTTTCTTAGTTCTGTGTCTTGCAAATAACATTATGGTATGTGCGCTTTGTTCTCACTCTCTGTTATTATTAATTATATATATATATATATATATATATATATATATATATATATATATATATATATATTTTTTTTTTTTTTTAGATAATTCTGTGTCACACATTCTCTTTATTTAACAGCTAACATGTGACAGGAATAACTTTTTCTTTATATATATATATATATTCAAATATAAAACAGTTATTTTAAATTGTAGTAATATTTCACAATATTAACTGTAATCAAATAATTGTAGCCCTGGTGAGCATAAGAGCCTTCTTTCCAAAGCATTAAAAAAAAAAAAAATTATAATTATTCCAAACTTTTGAAGGTAGTGTCTCTAAAGGAAATGTATTAGTATGTCTTTCTAAAATTTTGGTATGCTTTTTAGAAATAGTCATCTCAAAGTTATGTAAGAGGAGAGTGAGGGAAGCATAAACAGAGAGAGAGAGTCAGAGGTGTTTTTTTTTTTGTCTGATTTCGAGATCTCTAAATCACTCACAAAATAAGAGGATAAAATAGCATATACTTACAACAATAAGATTATTATTATTATTATTATTATTATTATTACTATTATTATTATTATACATTTTATTGAAAATTACTGTACTGACACCACACAGCTATGTGCATTAATAGTCTGCTAATTGAACCTCTCTCAATTTATACTAAATTAATTCTTACATATCATTTTCAATACATACCAGCAGCAGGTACTGTTTTGACTATAGCATTCCCTTCATATATTGCATGCAATATGCAATTATATGTCATTTATTATAATAATATAAAAACTAAGGGACAGATTTACTAAACAGGGCAAATCAATGTGAGAGCGCCATTCCAGAAAAAAAGTGCAGATAGGAGTCCTGTGTGTGATCTACTACCAATGAAAAAATTTAATCTGGGTCTAAATATATTAGATATTAAGAAGTCTAAGTGGAATCTTCAAAACACATCAACACTATACTATTCATATAGTTTCATACAGTTCATATAGTTTAGCACAGCAACTAAACTCAGCTGACATTTTAGCACTATTTTTTGAGGCTTGTGTGTTTCTGTTTGATTGTGTCTTTGCATTTATATGAGATGAGGATGCAGACAAAGAAAATGACATAACCATCCTCTCATTTCACACATGCACCGACTCACTGCTGCTTCTTGTTGCTATGGTTACTTGCAGTAGATTGCCGAGTGAAGACGGTTCCGTCATCAGCAGCGAATCAGTGAAGGAGGTCTTGGGAAAGGGCTTGAGAGTGCAAAAAGCCACAGCACAGCAGAAACTCACAAAAGAAGAGACGAGAAAGAGTAGTGGTGAGAAATGACTCCACAGTTTCAGTACTTTTTGCACTTGTTTTATATATATATATATATATATATATATATATATATATATATATATATATATATATATATATATATATATATATATATATATATATATATATATATATATATATATATATATATATATATATATATATATATATGTATATATAATTTTTATTTTATTTATTATTATTAAAATGACCCCATTCAAAAGTTTATGAAATTTATGAAAAGTTTACTGTGTGTCATTCCTGGATGACCCACGGCTGTTTTTTTGTTTCTTGTTCTTGTCTTGTGATGGTTGTTCTTGAATCCCTTGTTTGTCCTGAGCAGTTAAACTGCCCAATGTTCTTCAGAAAAATCCTGAAGGTCCTGCACAATCTTCAGTTTTCCAGCATCTTTTGCATATTTGAACCCTTTCCACCAGTGACTGTATGATTTTGAGATCCTTTTCACACTGAGGACAATTGAGGGACTCAAACAACTATTTCAAAAGGTTCAAACATTCACTGATGCTCCAGAAAGAAGCAGGATGCATTAAGAGCCCAGGGATGAAAACATTTGAACAGGATGAAGATGTCCAAATGTTTCTTATTTTGTTTAAATATATATATATATTTTTCATTTAGTATTGCTCCTCAGAAGCAACAGAAGATACTTAATTTTTTCCCAGAAGACAAATTAAGTACAATTTACTTTGATTTTCAAACAAGGGACTCAAGAACAACCATCATTAAAAAAAACAACAACAACAACAATAAAAAAGCTGTGGATCATCACCCCATGGAACGGATACGTGCGCTTATATGCTCCAGTCGAGTTCCCCAGAATGGCTAACTCTGTCGAGTACCCCACAACCTGCGGCAGTCAGACATGGCGGAGCGCCCGACGCTAGGTCTAACACTCGTATGCATTGGTAGAACTTGTGTTAAGCTGGGTTCCATGTGTTGTGACCCCCACGGCGGTCCCATATGTGTCTTCTCCACAGTAGCGTTCCCTATGGTGAGCCCATATCGTCTCAGTATGGTGTTGTTCCCCCGCCTACAACGACCGGGGTCACCCCTGGGACTCCCCGCTTGGGGTTAGACCAGGGGTGTGGCCTCTTCCTGGGCGCTGGCTTTTGGCGCCTCGCTGACATATATTTGTAGAGCTGCGACACTCAACACGTTCGTTAGATTTTAAAGCCTACATACTTCCTTATGTTGTACTACCCACGGTCAGTCGTGTTTTCTCCACATGGTAACTCTGTCTGGGCATGATGTGGCTTCAACAGCACCCCCCTGGGCACGCTTTCCCAGTGTTATCCAACAGTCTGCTGAGTGGGTCTTGCGTAACAGTGGCAGTGACTCTCCCATAGTGAATTTCCCCGCCTGGAACAGACGGGGTCGGAGGGGCTCTAGCAGGGCACTGGAAGTGGTAGTAACTGTGGAGTTTTCCAAAGGGATCCCAATTAGTTGGTGACGTCCGACATACATCGAATGCGGCTGACTGAAAGGGAACATCTCGATTATGTATGGTAACCCTCGTTCCCTGAAGGAGGGAACGGAGACATACGTCCCATTGCCACAGTTGCTGTACCATCACTTCAGGACGAGTCACTAGTTCTGCTCCTCAGTGAAAAACAACAGTGTGTGGTTATCATTTCCGCTTCATACCCGCGCCGCGGGGCGTGGTGCAATATGCCAATCTCGCACACCAATGTTCATTGGCCTATTCTCTCGAAGCTGATAGGGCTGATAGGGAATCCCAATTCGTCTGTGATGTCAGACGTACGTCTTGTATCCCCTCTCAGGGAACGAGGGTTACCATACATAACCAAGACATTTTATAGGACATTTTTATGACATTCCTCAGCAGGAAAAGAGTGATGGAGCTCATGAATATGAATGAGACCCTCTCTTCTGACATGATCCAGTCTGTCACTTTGGCTACCAGCATCACTGGGGAGCAACAGGGTCACACGCACATTTTTGCAGACACATGCATCCCCAAAGACATACAGACTGACACAAATAAATCACACCTGTTGAAGCTTAATTTAACAATTTTATAATCTTTCGCTTGTCATAACTGGCATACAACACGTATCTTCAACTGAATTTGAAGACTGGCCTGTATCACGCATTGACATCAATATGCAACCCTCAACTCCACATGCACACATAAATAAACACGTTGCTCACAATAACAACATATGGTGACATATGTTCAAGTTCTGCTGGCACATGCTGCAGGTGACCTTTGTCAGATGGAACTTTAGTCTGGGGAGAGAGGAAGTATGCCAGCCCAGAATTTACAAACATTGTCATAAAAAGCACATCAAAATATAATTTACTCACCCTTATGTAATTCTAAACCAGTATTTCTTCTATGGAACACACACACACACACAAACACACACACACTCACGCACGCACGCATGCACGCACACACATTTTTGCTCAGTTTAAGTAAGGTTTATTTATTTTCAAATAACCTGAAAAATTGCTGATGTAAATTACTTCACAAATTATCTCTTTAAGAATTTACAGTAGAAAGAACTCTAGATGTTACACTGTAGCATAGTGATGCCATCACAAATCAAAATCTTTCTAGATTTTTATTTTTTGTTTTATTTTTTTTCTGAGTCTAATTCTTCATAGTTAGGCCAAAATGTATAGTTTTGCTTATCCTGTCTTTGCTTTTCCCTATATTTAAATATTCTTATATTATTAACTTTTATATATTTTCTCAGAAGTGGACAAGCTAATCTCTCTTGATAAATGGACCCAGTTAATTAAAATCAAAAGATACACTGAAATCTTGGGCTTAAACTTTTTTTCCATTTTTAATAGGAAATGAGAGCTAAGGGAAATAATTAATCTCCTGCAAGTGATAATGTTAGCCATGGCCACTGACACATAATCACAAAGTTAATTTATCTATATTCTGCTTGTATAATCTGATGTGGTCTTTGCAAGCTTGTTGCTGCTATGAAAACAAGTTTTTTGTTTTTGGCAGATCATTGTGATAGTTCTTCAGGATCCCTTCAGCTTATTTCAATAAAACCAATGACAGCTCCACCAACCTACTCGCATCCCGCATCCTCTGACCGCAGTCAGGACTCTGCCATATTAAATGGAGAGGTAAGATTTGATTTTATCACAGATAATCTCAGATGGCAACCACTGACAGACCACAGTCTGTTGACTGACATTCGGATGCATATACTCACAAAAAAGAGCTGTGGATATGAGATTGACAGTACATTGCTAATTGGCTGATTGTTACGGAGTTTCTTCAAGTTGGGGCGCACAGGCCAGACACAATCATGTACAAAGACTTTACTTAACATAAAGACAGTCTTGTCAACTAAAATATATTTTTATCATATCTCAATGGACTCTTGCTTAATTGATCAAATTTGGGTTTCAAAGAAACCTGACACAGATTTCTTTTAGAATATCATAGTACCCATGGGAAATTAATAACAACATTTTTTTTAGTGGATGATTAGTGAGTCCACCTTCTCTCTTTCTCTCTATGTGAAATACAGGTGAATTTGGCTCTGAAACAGAAGTCAGACATTGAGCACTACAGGAATAAGCTAAGACTGAAGGCCAAGAGGAAGGGATATTATGACTTCCCTTCTGCTGAGGGGAAAGGGAGCACTAAAGACCTTAGTCAGCGACACAAGTACAGCCACGACAGGCCTTCACACCCTCACAGCAGAGCTCTGGAACAGGAGGACGACAGAGGGTCCACATATGTGAAGTATCGCAGGAGGTGAGTGATTTAGCTTCAATGGGATTGTGTATTTTTAACAAGATAATGATGTTTTTGTGTATGTGTACATTTATACTTATGACACTGACATTAAAAAAATAACCTTATGGTTTGTGGCTCAGGGTCAAATTTTTTAAAAGTGCACTTTGCAAAAACTATCAATTTAACTGTTAAATGCATGACTTTTTCACCAAATATTCGTACATATTAGCAGAGGTGTCAAAAGTACTCGCATTCATTACTCAAGTGGAAGTATAGATACTAGGGTTTAAAAATACTTTTGTAGAAGTTGAAGTATCAACTCAAGCTTTTTACTTAAGTAAAAGTGTAAAAGTACTGGTTCTCAAACCTACTTAAAGTATAAAAGTAAAAGTAATGTAAGGAAAAAAATGCCATTAAAGACAAAAGCTTAGGCCACACCACAGGGGCCTAGAGTGCACTACCCCACCTCCTCAAAAAAACATTTTTCTAAAGGCCATAATGACTATAATGTTATATTCAAATGTTAATGCTGAAAAATTTGGGAGGCACTGGCTACCTGTTTCAGCCGCATATATACCCATTGAAAATTAATGCATTTTAGTACAATGGACATATGTGTACTGCTGAGCATGTTTCCTGAAGCGGAAGATATGATGGCTTGTTGCCTATAAGTAATGTTATCAATAACCTTTATTGGAATGTAAATGTAGGCTACATGTGTGATCAGTGTTGCCAGATTGAGTCGACGCTTTAGAGCCCTACGGACCCTGACTTTACACCCCTAACCTCATACCCACTGTCGGCCGCTGACTGCTTGGTTGTCACTTTAAAAAAAAAAAACAAACAAACAAATTATCCAAACATTTTTCTAAATTAACTTTATTAAAGAAACTAAACGAAATATAACTATTGGACATTACAAACAAAGCTGAACTATTTTAATGACTGCAGGAGTGTGTCATAAGAAGGATTGTGCAGGGCTCAAACAAAGGTCACCAAAACTGGCAAAATAATGTGATGATATTTTATTGAAGAAGGAATGTGCAAACAGTGCCCAATATAAGATATCGGAAAAAGCACATAATTAACAGGCATTTCACATTAAAACACACCACACACCACTGCCAAAATGCGTAATTCATTGATACTGTACAATAATCCGCCAACAAAAAAACAACAATGCGTTTAGCTTTGCTCTGACAAAACTACAGTACCCTTGTGAAGTTCATAGAACACGCACTTATCCCAGTCAAAACTGATTCATCATTGATTCAAACCTCTTTCAGCAGCTGTTGGGGTTGCTAGTTGCAGATGTCCTGAGTGTGTATTATGATGGACAGGAATCATGATTATAGTCTTCGAGTCACAGGTGTAATCCACGTTTGAGAGTTGGTTCACTCTACCACTCCTTACTGTAGAAACGGCTTGTGTATATATATATATATACTGTATGTATGCCACTTTAGCATAGCAATCACTTGAATAAACATCTACGACGAGTTATCGCGCTAAAAACCTGGCTGACTGTCATGAATGAGCACGTCTGCCTGCTGATCGCTGATTGACTGAAAGTGCGTGCACGTGCGCTGGAACCCGCCCAATCTGGCAACACCGTGTGTGATTTGTGCTTTGAGTCATGTGCAGGCACGATGTAACCAATAGCATACCTGTCAAGTATCCCGTTTTGGCCGGCAAAGTCCCGTATTTTACCCTTCTTTCCCGCTTTCCTCCCGTATTCGTATTTTCCTGTAAATCTCCTGTATTTTAACCTGCGTTATTAAAAAATAATAATACCGGAGTAAAAAAACAAAAAAACATTTCCAATCTGAGCTCTGTAACTAGCCTCGCGATAACTGCCATCTGTAGTAGCCTACAGGTGGCCGTTGTCGCGAGGTTATAGTGTGTGAGGTCAGATGACGACGAGTGACAACGTGGGGAAAAACAAAACAGACGGATGACGGACGTAACTAACGATAGAGATGGAAGGCACTCCTGCCAGCAAACCCAAACCCTGTGTAAATACCGTGATCAATGGGACAGCGAATTTAATTTTCTGAAGAGGAGCAGATGGAGGACAGTCACGCGTTTTGTAAGTTTTGTAACTGACTTCATGTGCGACAGGGGAAGATCTTTTAAAGTGACAGCATTCACTTATAATGACAATATAAAGAACAGAAGTAATTGCTCACTAAATATGCTCTGTTCTTGAGTAAATAACTTCAGTACCTTTAAGAAGGATTAATCTATATATAATTCTTAACTTATGCAGTACAACTACAATTTCTGTATATTTCCCACTTAAGGGAAATATACATTTCCCTTAAGTTCTGATAAGTTGTTATACATGTAGGAAGAGCACAGGTACAAATAAAATGTATTATTATTATTATGGGTGTATGTGAGGATTTAACCCCCCCCCCCCCCCCCCCCCCCCCCAATCTATCCCGGATTTTGATACCCAAAAGTTGACAGGTATGCCAATAGGGTGTTGGGATGGTATATGTTTACACTTCTCATCCAACCACAATCAAATTCACACTATCCGGATGACGCGATTTATCTGCATATTTTTTTTTTTTTTTAAACAAGATGAAATGAAAGAGGAGTAACGAGGCTATTTTTAAAAAGTAAGGAGTAGAAAGTACAGATAATTGCTTGAAAATGTAAGGAGTAGAAGTAAAAAGTAGGCAGAAAAATAATTACTCCAGTAAAGTATAGATACCCAAAATTTCTACTTAAGTAAGGTAACGAAGTATTTGTACTTCGTTACTTGTCACCTCTGCATATTAGGGTCATAAGCGACCCGGATCTATATATAACATGGATGGACCTCTACCTGTCATGATAATATATAAAACTCCTGATATTAGAGTAACACTTACAGAAGAATAAAATAAAGCATATTTCGTTACCTTTTGGAGCTTGGAAGGGTTTAGTTTGAGCAGATGTTTAACCCTTAAATGCATGACTGTTTCGCCAAACATTCTTGCATATTCGGGTCGTTAGCGACCCGGATCTATATTTAACATGGATAGACCTCTACCTGTCGTGATAATATATCAAAACTCCTGATGTTAGAGTAAAAATTACAGAAGAATAAAATAAAACCTATTTCGTTACCTTTTGGAGCTTGGAAGGATTCAGTTTGAGCAGATGTTTAATACCATCACCATCTGTCCTCATCAGAGTTCGTTTACCAGTATATTCAGCATCGGCCTCATATTCGCGATTTTGAGCATATTCTCCTCTTCAAACGTCTTCAAAATCAATATTTTGATCACTGACAGCTTCTTGACCACATCCATCATCAAGAGACAGTGACACTAATATTTGATTGTTTGTTCTTCCTCTCTGCAGTAAATCAGTGAGCCATTTCAAGTTTTGCAGATTATAATTATTATTGTTTTGTTTTCTGTCAGAGGTAACTATGAGTGAAACGTCACTTCATCATTGCGTATCAGACATTGCCACCTTGTGGAATAAAGGTGAATTGCGCCCTATTTCGTCATTATAGATTAATTTATCATTGTGCAAAAAAATATATACGTACAATCTAGGGCTGCACGATTAATCGAAATCGAATCGCAATCGCGGTTTGGCTTGTGTGCGATTATGAAAGCTCAAAGGCTGCGATTTTATTTAGATAAATTAATGCCCAGTGTGTTAGCGAAGAGCGGCTCTGTGATAAAAGCTGCTCCGTCTGAAAGACTGTGAGTTTGAGTCACTTATAACATGCATTTGAAAAGGCAACACGAGTCAAACCCCAAAAAGGCCCGTACCTGAGTCTTGGGGGTGGGACGCAGCACGGAGGACATCCATCAGGTGCTGGAACGTAGATGGGGTCCCGTGCAGGCCAAAGGGAAGGACCTGGTACTGCCAGTGGCCAGTTGGGGTGGAGAAGGCAGTCTTCGGCTTGGCTTCTTTCGTTCTTTCAATACCCGTTGGTTAGGTCGAGGGTCGAGATAAACCGGGCCCTTCATAGGTGGTCAAGGAGCTTATCTACTCGGAGCATGGGGTAGTCGTCAAACTTGGAGACCTTGTTCAGGAAGTCGTTGCAGTAGCGGAAGGTGCCATTGGGCTTGGGAACCATGACAAGGGGGCTGGACCATGGGCTTTGTGATGGTTCGATGACCCCACACTTCAACATCTCCTGCACTTCCTCCTCGATGGCGTGTTGCTGAGCCTCCGGAGCTCAGTAGGGCTGCTGCCTCCAGGTGTCCTGCAGACGTCATGCTCCAGCACGTGGGTCCGCCCGGGCCAGGGGGGAACACCGCAGAAAACTGACTGACCAAGTGCTGCGGATCGGTCTTCTGTGCAGCGGAGAGCGTGGGCAGCCAGCTGGGGTCCTGTCCCGACCCAACATTTCAGAAGATTTACGTGATATAGCTGGTCTTCCTTCCTCTTCCCTGGCTGGCACACTTGGTAGGTAACAGGGCCAACCTTCTCCGTGATGGTGAACGGCCCCTGCCAGGTGGCCAGAAACTTGCAGGCGGCCGTGGGGACCAAGACCAGGATGTGGTTCCCTCTCCGGAACTCCTGTGTTTGGGCTCCCCAGTTGTAGTGCCGCTGCTGGGATTGCTGGGCCTAGGTCAGGTGCTTCCAGATGATGGGCATGACCCAGTGGATCCGCTCCTGCATCTGCCTTATGTGGTCAATAGGAGTGGGTGGCTGGTTTTTGCTCCCAGGCTTCTCTGGCAACATCCAGCAGGCCGCGGGGTTGTCGGCCGAAGAGGAGCTTGAAGGGGGGTGAAGCCTGTGGACTTCTGGGGAACCTCCCGGATCCCGAAGAGCATGTAGGGCAGCATCAGGTCCCAGTCGCGGGTTTCCTCGGCCGCCACCCGGTGCAGCATCCACTTGAGCGTCTGGTTGAAGCGTTCAACTAACCCATCGGTCTGGGGATGATAGACGGTCGTGCGGAGCTGTTGTACCTTGAGGAGATTGCATAGGTTGGTCATCATGCAGGACATGACCGGGGTACCCTGGTCATTCAGTATCTGCAATGGTATGCCAACCCGGCTACTCAGCAGGAACAGCTCGTGGGTGATGGCTTTTGTGGTGGCCTTGCCACCGCTGTATCATGTTCTGGGGCGGCAGGTGACCGGCCACAGGGTGATTGTGAGCGATTGCCAACAGCACCTCGGTCTTAGAGTGGGGAACGACCAGCAGTCATTTTTCCTCCCCCACTCCGCTGGTCAATGCAGTACAGCAGACCATTGTTGACAACAAAGCATGGCGTGGGGCGCATGCTGGAGCTCCTTCCCATCCACCACCCTCATCTGGGTACAACATTGTTTTAACCGGTTGTCTTCGTGTTGCTCTTTGGCGAAACTCCCCAGCTCCAGAGACCTGTTGGTAAAGATCAAACAGAAGGTTAGTATCATGGGGGCCGGACTCACTGTCTCTGAGCTATCCAAGGCCAGCAACATGGGACACCGTCGGGACCTCTGGGTCGACTTCCGCTTTGGGTGGTTCCCAGCCGTGCTGACTGGCTGGCTGGTCGCAGTGAGCAGTCGGTCGAAGCCTGGCCAATCCCTTTCCGAGGAGGACCGGGACGGGCATAATATATATTTTAATATATATATTAAATTAATGCCACCTTATTGGGACACTGAAGCGCTGTCATGGTGGGGAATGGGTGACAAGGAGCGAGGACCCAAGTGTAGGAATAAATAAGGTTTTATTAAAATTTTAATAAAATAGAACAGAAACAAAACTACCCACAAGGACCAAAACACACACACACACACGCACGCACGCACGCACGCACACACACACACACACACACACACACACAGAGGAGACATGAAGCATGGCAGGGAACAGAAGACAACGATCTAGCACTTTACAGCAAACACAATGAGACTAAATAGGGAACAAACAATGATGGTAACAAGGGAGGACAGGTGGAGCATATTAAACAATAATCGGATAACAAGAGGGGTGGGGTCAAGACAATAGATAGGAGAGCACATGGCACAAGGAACACATGGCAAGCACATGTGCTTACACCAAACATGACAAACACAAGCACATGGCCATCAATGACAAATAGTAAGCCATGTGCTCACACCAAGACAAGACAGACATGTGACAAGCCCTAACTGATAAACACTTATTATTAAACACACGTTAGACCATTTATTTCCACTTTTCCTATAGTTTATTCATTTTTACTGAAATAAATGCCTTTTTGATGTGATATGTGATGGCAAAAGGGAGTACAGCAAGTTTGGCCAAAGGTGAATTCAAACCTCGGGTTTATTTGAATCAAAACATTTTTTAGGCTACATTCTAAAACTTTCTTATTACTAACCTCCTACATTATGTATAAATAAATACAATCAATGTAAAGTATTCATCAAAAAAGATTATTTTAAAGGCTTTGCTATGTATGCATCATAATAAATAGATTTAACGCAAACATACAGGTTACACTTATTTTAAGGTGTCATTGTTGCAATGTAATTGTATATTTAAGAGTTATATTAATTAACAACATGTAATTACTATAGGTTCTGGGTAGGATTAGGATTTGGTGGAGGTTTAGTTGCCTGTCATTATACATAATTTACTGTTATCTGTCAGTATATGTAACATACTGTATGTAACAAGGACACTGTAAAATAAAGTATTACCCAAATACATTAATATGTTAATTAACTGATTAACTTATTCAGCTGAACAATGACACTATTTCATTTTTAGAGTGGCTTAATAGAATTACATTATGTTTGCGTCACTATTTTCCCATTTATCACTGTAAAGCTGCTTTAAAACAATCTGTATTGTAGTTCTGTATTATAAATGCTATATAAAAAGGTGACTTGTTCATGGGCTTTACCAATTCATATCTTGCTAAACCTAATAATATAGTTGGACTATAGTTGGAATATAGTTGTGGCTGGCTTTCTCTAACATTTGGCAAAGGACCACCATAATCAATATGCAGTGATGTTTGTCAACTAGCTGTTAGCAATTGTGAGCCTTGATGATGAAAACATTGTGCGCTCAAACATGTCTGTTGTTCTTTCCCCTGGAGTTCAGGAGTAGACACAAAAGCTGCTGTCACAGACAGCTGTATCAAGAACAAACTCTGCCCAGTCTCATTAGCTGACCGAAATGCCTTCACTTTGGAGTTTTGTCTCAGTTAAAAAAATTAATTTACTTTTTGGTTCCATTGGCACCATGTCAAATCTTGTGCAATTTGCTGCTCATTGTATAATGAAGGAAAACATGTCTTTCTGCAGCTTCTAGCTTTCCATTTGTTTAAGCTTATCTGTTGAGGATCACTGGCACAGCCTACATTCTAACTCCAATGATTTGTTATGTTACACCTGCAGAAGACATGAATGCATTCTCTCTAATTTTGGTAGTCACGGTGTTATCTTTAGCTTCCCTTTTATTTTCCATAGTGCAAAAAAAGTTTACAGAAAACCAATACTTGGGTAACTTTAATTACTTGACACACAAACAGAACAACATCCATATGATGACAAGAATGGAAAACCAAGGAAACAAGACAATTAACAACTCAACCACAAACAGGTGTGTAACTAAAATCAGTAACCAAGGCAACTAGTAAGGAAATCAGACAGACACACAGGAAAAAAAAAAAAAACAGACAATCAAAACATAACTCTTAAAAACCACAAATACAGCCCAGCGGTGGGAGGAAGGAAGGAAGCATGCTTTGGAGTAGGACACAGAGCAGGAACAATAGACAACAGTGGGAGAATCCAGGAAGAAGACAACATAGGCAGAGGACAACAGCAGGAGAAGCCAGGGAGAAACACCAAGCAGGAATACCAAGACTCAGGCTCAAGGCTGAGTAGATGGAGGGAGGAACCATGGTTGAGACTTGGCATGGACCATAATTCCATGGTGAAGTTAAAGTGATGACTGACCAAGGCGAAGCCGGAGGGATGAGGTTGCCCTGTGTAAAAATAGTGATGAGGGTCAAAGGGGAAGCAGAGCGAGTGAGGATGCAAGGCAGAACGGACAGGTTGACAGGTTGAGGTAGAATAGGGACTTTAGGGTACTAGGTGGAGGTTGAGGGTCGACAATCCAGGGATATGCTGGTGAACTAGTGTCCCAAGATGGATCAACAATTTTAAGAATGACTTCAGTTCTTTTCTCAGAGAAAAGCTTAACTCCAAGTCTTCCAGAGTCACGGTCAAAGCTGATTCAAAAGACCGCCAGTTTCTGTGTTTACTAGAAGCACGCAAACGCAACTCAGTCGTCGTCATTATGGCCCCAACCACCGACTCTATACACGATGTGATTGGCCTGGCAAGAGTTAGCGGAATACAGCTCAGAAGGCTATTGAGAGTTGCTAGATGACACTCGCAGGCAGATTAGATTTGCTGCCGCTAGGGTGCGTCTAGATTTCTAGGCTAGTAGTAAGGTGTGTAATGAAAAAACACTTGACACACAACCAGAACCACCTCCATATAATGACGAGAAGAAATAACCAAGGATAGAAAAAAGGAAGGAAACAAGATAACGAGCAACTCAACTAAAAACAGATAACTCACATCAGTAACCAAGGCAACTAGACGGAAATCAGACATGCAAGCAAAACCAAGATTAAAACAGACAAACTAAACATAACAATTACAATTGGTGCATGAACTTCCAAAGTATTTTTGGCAGGTTTCAGCCACAAATATTGTGTCTCATTGAGATACTGGTCAACGATAAAGTCGATAAAAATATAAGTAAGAAAACATCAGACACTAAGACAGGCCACCAAAACTTGTTTTGGAGTAGTTGATCTGTGCAGTAAGGCAACAAATCACCTGGGAACGTAACATGGTAGGAACAAAGAACTTGCCATCAGCAGTCAGGGGGTTGCTCAGAGAGATGGCTTGCTGAATCTCTCTCATTGATATCCCACATAACATCCAACTTCAAGAGAGGGAAGTATGGGGGGATTGGTCCTCTCTTGAAGGGTAGGGGAAAACATTCTGGAGAGTAAGTCAGCATTTGTGTTCATAGAGCCTGGCCTCTAAGTTACAGTGAAGTTCAATTTTGAGAAGAAACGTGCCCTGCAAGTTTGATGAGCGGTAAGTCTCTTGACACATTGGATGTATTCTAAATGTTAGTGATCCGTAAGAACTATGAAAGTGTGTTAAGCACCCTTAAACCAGTAGCAAAGCTGTCTTGATGGCCAGTAATGATGTCTTCCACATTGTATTTTGCATTCAGCGGGAGTATGTTTCTTCAAAAGGAAAAGCACAAGGGAAAAGTTTGGCTGGAGAGTCTTGCCAACACTAGAGTCCGAGTGTCTAACTCGGGAAGTGTCTAACTAAGTGGAAGGTGGGGTCTGGATGTTTATGAAGGGACACACTGGTAAATTGGCTTTTAAGGTAATCGAATGCCTCCATTGTACCAGATGTATCGATAACATTTTCAATGAAGTGAATTGTGTCAAGTCAACTGCACTAAAGTGGACGTAATAGTCTCAAGGTCACAATTCTGATATAGACCAGATAATTACTGGATTGACCTGGGCCAGAATCCTCCCACCAACAATCAGCCCTCATGTTGTTTGCTGTGATACGTGCTGTGCATTGCCACACATCGCCCAGCTCTGGCTGACAAGATACATTCCATTGTCGACAGAAGGCCAGCAGTGCCAGCTTGAGGCCACAATCAGGCCAAAATCGCTTGCTATGTAGGTTTACATCTCAAAGTGACCTCTTATAACTTAGCATATTATTTTGTGTTTTCTGTGTGAAAGTGGGAACCTCTGCTTTACTGTGATCTGCTGTCTGCCAGGCTCATTTCTTTATTGCCAACACAAAATGATGAAATTTTATAAAGTTGCTTACACAATGGCTCAATCTTTTCCATATGGTTTTTCTCAGTGCAGAGTAAATCTCTATTCAAAGTGTTTGTATTTTTGTTAGAAAGATCTAGGTGAAGTGAATCTCTCCCGTAGACATGGGATAGGCTTTTTTGATATAGATCTGGGGCCGGTTGCATAAACCACTTAGACTATAGTCTTAAAAGTAAGTCATCTCATTTTTTTCTTTAAGACTGGTCCTAACCTTTTAAAATCAGTTCCATAAAATGGTAGATCGGTTCAATTTGAATTAGAAAAGTAAGGCTGATTACATTTTGACTAATTGCTAGCTGGAAAAATTAGTGCTTAAGACACAGTCTTAACATAGTGGCTAAGTTTATGCAACTTGCCCCAGGTTGCAGGTACTTTTTAATGGTAATATATGTGTCATAATGTCTTCACATTCACATGGCATTCTTACATGTTCTTATGTTCTATTTTTTTTTTTTTTTTTTTTACATCAGTACTTATTTACTTAACACATTTATGGCCTTACTGTGAATCAGGGTTTTTTTATTCAAAAGAAAAACGACCGTCATAACTTTCTCTTCCTTATCCATTGACATCACACACTACATGAACAATTTTGAAATAGCCAATAGCCGATAGTTAGTAATGAATATGTGTCAAATTTATGAAGGTATATTTGGTGCAAAACAACTGAACACGTGTCAGAGTAAAATTTGTATCTGTAGAGCATATCCACACATGTGTATCAATAAATTTGAAGTCACAGAAAAAAAATCTTATAGGAGTTGTAAACTTGTAGCTTTTTTTTCTCTCTCTTACAAACACAACACAACAATTGCACCTTCACATTCTTCACTGCAGGTGCACAAATCCTATTCTATGAATCACACATGAAGAAACTCATATGCTCACATCTTTGCTACAGTGCCTGCAGTGCATGTAGTGCAAAACGCAATCACACACCCGTATCAAAAATGTGAAGTCACGGACAAATTTTGCACATCCGTGAATTAACATGTGAATCCATGCAATGAGAGTTGAACACTTGTAGAAAATTTGGTCACAAATGCATTACTTTTCTTATTTTTTCATATTTTTATTACACAATCACAAGTCCAGTCACTACAACTGCTTGCTACGAGTCTCACACGCAGTTTTTCCGCCATCAAATGACAAGTTCGGCGCGCTCACACTTTTGCACCATAAACACAGAGAAATTTGGAGCAAAAGTGAGTTGTGCATCTGAGAGGCAGCGGCAGGCCCTGTGCAGAGAGCAGAGACTCTCGGCCAATCAGAATAGATCATTTGTACAGAGCCCCGCCCCCAACGGGACGTGGTGGCGGAAGATTAGATAGATAGATAGATAGATAGATAGATAGATAGATAGATAGATAGATAGATAGATAGATAGATAGATAGATAGATAGATAGATAGATAGATAGATAGATAGATAGATAGATAGAATAACCGTTTCAAACAGCTCATTATGTTAACAATGGAGCGTTATTGTTTTATTTTGAACTTTGACTAAATATACCTTCATACAAAATCTGTCAAACAGAGCTACATATTAAGCATATAGACTTTATTGATATAAATAAAAACAACCATATTTTGATAATTATGTTGTTAAAACTGTAGATTAGAACTATAAATGTTATTGTTGTTGCACATGAATCATTGTCTGTACTTTAAAATTAAGAGTTATGCTTCATAACAAACATACACATTGCGATAAAAATCTCAATTCATTAGTTGTTCACAGTTGATGTAAATATTTTTTTTTTGGATTTGCAGAGTCATACATTTTTATTTTACTTGTCAGCAGTGCTTTAAGTGGGCCGGTACGCGCCGGTACTCAGTACCGCCACTTCCAAATATCGCTCTTGAGGTGACCGCCACCTCTCCGTGCGCCCAGAACGTGACTTTAGCGTACGCTCATTTGCACATCTTCCAAAGCGCCCTTCACAATGCACGTTTCCTAATTCGTCCCACCGAGAATAACCGTTCGCGGAAGGCTTTAAGACCCGGCAGAATCATCTGCTGGTGTTCTCTATGCACGCTAACAGCAAATCCCTTTAACTGTTCGCATATAGATTTTCGGCAAATCAGATGCAAACAACGTGATTATTGTTCGTGAGTCCAACATTTAGCCATGCAAAAAAAAAAGCATGCACTCTCCCTGATGGAAGACGTGATCAAAAAGGGAAGTCGTCTTTCATTATAATTGTAAGTTAATGCAGTATTTTAAATATTTAATATTTAAGTAACTTGTCGTATTCATAAACTCATTAGGCAATTCAAACACAAAATAACTAATAAAGTCTCAAGCAGCAAAAGCAATCCTCTAAGTTCTCTTAGACCTTACACATTCCATTTTACATTTATTGTTTACATGCAGAATTTGATACTATTCTTCTAAACAGTGTGTGCGTGTGTGTGTGTGTGTGTGTGTGTGTGTGTGTGTGTGTGTGTGTGTGTGTGTGTGTGTGTGTGTGTGTGTGTGTGTGTGTGTGTGTGTGTGTGTGTGTGTGTGTGTGTGTTGGTTTCAGATCCTCTCAGGTGAGCCACCCCACACACCGCAGCAGACAGTCTCTAAACAGTCCCAGTCCTGGAGGAACAGAGATGGATCTTCTCGTTATGAGAGAGAGACCCAGAAAGGGGATCCGTAACAGTGGCTATGATGTGAGTGTTTTTTGTGAAAATCAGTATAATGCATTAGCAAAATCAAATTGAAAGGGTTACAAAAATAAAATGCTGGCAGATGATGGAGTCAGCAACAGGTTGTGGCTTTAGATAATCTGCCAGATTCATTTATGTATTATGGACAGTTACATATGATATTTTAACCCCTTATTTACACTGCACGAGTCCCAGGCTGTGCCATTTCGTCAAAGATTTTGATGGATGCCACATCGATTATGCAGTAAATACAAAATGAGAGTCAAAAATCCTGTCATAATAAACACCCTGTGCAGACTTTGCATTTTACATAACTATCCTTGCCACAGTATGTATGACAGATTATCAGTTCACTGTAATTAATACAACAGTATGCTTTAGCATTCATTAACAAATTGTTGTAAATACTATAATACAGTATATACAGTATACTAGAATTTACTAGTTTACTTCAGAAAATTCTGTAAAGTATTTTCATGTGGGATAGCAAAATACGACAATAAACAGAATTAAACTGGACAAAACAAAAACTTAATGTTAGAACATAAAAAAAAGAGAAAAACAACATAGGACTGTAATCACGTGGACTCGCAAATCCTGTCGCCTCACGCCTGGAATGCTCCTGGTGTGAGTTGGCACCGTGTGGAAGATGAACAAAACCTTGCCACAGCCGTAACGCGCCACAGAAGCATGCAGTGTAAATAAGGGGTCACTTACTGATATAAATATTTGGAGAACTTATTTTTTGCACAATGCACATGTCTTAATATTACACCTAATGTGTTTTAATAACACTATTAGTAAGGAACACATTATCTGTGTATAATACCTTTAAGGTATTACAAGATATTCAAAGTGTAACTAAAGTATACTTGCAATAGTTAAATTTTAACACAGTCAGATATACTTATTTGTACAAATTTAGTTGGACCTCAGAACTTTTTCCAGTTAACTAAACTGCACTAAGTACAACATTAGTAGTACAACATTAGTTGTTCCAATTTAGCAGACTTGAAGTAGGCTATATCAATTTAGTGTACCAAAAGTATAATCGCATATTAAGTACATATGTAAATGTTTTTGTATTATACTTAGTATAAAATAAATGTACATTTAAACAGAATCATAAGGTGACTTGAATTATGATGCAAGTTCATCACTACAGAAGCCAACTTTTTTGTTTGTATTGCAATTGGGAATGGAGAAGTGAATCAATGTGAACAAATTTTATTCCTTTACTGTAAAATTAATTAATCATATACTGTATGTGACATTATCAAGACACATGCACATGCACACATGCAGTCGTGTCCCAGATCTTAAGTGAAATTAACTTTAGTATGCTGACTGTGTGCTCCTCTCAGCAATTGTAAACATGCTGACACGTTTTATTTGAAATAGAGCTTACCTATTTTGTATATGAAAGTTGGCCTCTTTAAGCATGCAGTAGTAAAAAAAAAGCAGCACGGTCTTTGTCTTTGTCTCATATACTATGAATTATACTGTTGTGGATTCACCTCTGTCCCTGCACTTAATGTGGATTTTGTGTAAAAAAAAAAGAGGAAAAAAAAACCTTTCTACTGATTACAGTGGGGATTAGTTACCATTGGCAAAATTACCCCAGATAAGAGAGACTGATTCATGTGGTACGCTGCACCAGATATCCTGTGCAAGTACTTCACCTCTTATACTTGACACACATGATAGGAGAGAGAGACGGACGGTGTCTTAAACCTACGGTGTATTTTTGTAGGAAGGTACCTTCCAAGGAAACCATCCTTAGGATTTTAGATCAGCTTCCAGGGTACCATCTAATGATCAATGCAGCTTTTCAGAAAGTCATACTGTTATATCTGTAATGTCTGAATTCTTTAAAGGGTTCGTTCAAACAGATTACATTTTGTCATCATTTACTCACCCTCATGTACGGGCCAGTAGTGCACAACACAACGAAATTTATAATTCATACAAAACATGTTGTAGCTTGTGTTGTGTCTGTTTCCGTTGTGTTGTGGCTTGTTTCAGTTGTGTTGTGGCTTGATTTCGCTGTGTTGGAAACTTATGTTTGCTTTATAAAATCCATTCTGTTGTGCACTACTGGGCCACCATACTGTCATTCCAAACCCATAAGACTTTATTGGTTGCTGATGAAGTAATCATGAATAAATGGCTTAGTTCTTCATGAGTCATACATTAACACGTGATTACCTGTGCATTAGTTAAGCATGAATTACTGCATATTAGTTCACCCGTATTGTAAAATGTTATCCTTTTGGTTCACAAATTAAGGTTTTTCTTAATGAACCCTGAGAGATTTTTGTGCCTCAATTGACAGTCTATGCAACTACCACTTTGTTCATAAACAGATCAGTAAAACGAATGCATATATGAATTGAGCTGTTTATTCAACATTTTCTGAAGAGACATATTTGATGAGCATATTTAATATAGGCTTTTAGCTACATAAAAACATTCATCAATGCACACATAAGTTGTGGTATACGGAATCTCAAGTATGTTTGCTTGACCTGCAAGAACCAAAAAGGATAATTCAACAATGAGGTTTTTACATAAATATATGAATAACAGCCTAAATTCAATATGTAGATCAAAGCGATCGCATCTCTTCATAACATTTGGACTAAGCGGGGCTGTGTTTCCAGATAACGATGGATCTTTGCACTTAAGAGCGTTTTCGTCGAGCGGTATTACAAATTTCCGTGTTGCTTTCACGTTGTTTTACAAACACGCACTCAACACGATCGCACGCAGCTTTGCTTTAAGTGCTACTTAAGAGTCGCTGTCCGTTTGTCAAGTGCTGAAATGTCACCTTATAGAATGGCTTGCAGTAGTAGCACATGCTTATATTTCAAAATATTTAGCCTAATTATCATTTACTACGAGGTCAAAAGTCTATATAAGCACATAGACTAGGTGGAGACAACAACAACAAAAAAAACCCTTTTTCAAAAAGAGGAAACTAATGTTATTTTACAGGTGGGGCTAAACAAACATAATTTTTAGTAGGTTTGATGGCAGTCATACCAATATAAAAAGAAGAAAAAAAAAGAAAAAAAAGAAATCTGTGAGGATATTGCTATAAAATGAACTGTAAGCAGGGACATTAAAATCATGAAAGGAGGTCAGGAAGAAGTGGCAGGACTTTGCAAGCCTCAAGAGTACCACAGAGGTCAACAATTAATAAAACAATGACTCCCCCTTCTTACACTGGAAGAAGCAAAGGCACTGTCAATGCTTGGCCTCAGATGGGATTTGTGGCGGTATTGACATCCATAGAGGAGTAGAGCCTGAACCATAACCAGGTCCATCATGCTCAAAGGTCCAATCGGGTTCACTTCCTATGGCAGACACCTACCATTTCCCAGTCCTCCCAAAAGCCTAACCATGCTCGAGACTCCATCGCATTGAGAATGTCTGTTGTTGTAGTCAGTACTGGTGCAGCTGGAGAGTGTGAAACTAGATGTCCTAAAAGACATGAGAAAATGTCTTAAAGATGCCAATAAGAGGGACATTAACTTTGGAGGCCACGGTGTCTTTAGAAGGGAGGAGACTAGCACTGGAGGAGATGAGGTTTGCAAGCCCCTCCATTTTGGTGCCAATTATCTTGCCAGATGATTCAGTTAATATTGTTTAATGTTGGTTAATCATGATGACTATTATATTTTTTCATAATTTCTTTTTATTTTCCATTATGTATTTAGGACCTTATCCCATTGTGCAATGTATTTTGCAAATCCTAGGGAACAAACAACAAACTCAAATAAATTTAGATTCAGTGGTTTGATGTCCTTGTGTTTGTTGAACCACTCAAAGACTAAGGATCCATAAAATAATACAGTAGAAGTATTCTTGTTTCAAATTGCAACAGCTATTTGTAGTACTGAAAATAAGCACAAAATCCCTATGAATGCCCATATACAGCAGTGCACCTTTTCATTCCTTAATTTATTCAGTGTCCATGTACTTTTTATTTAATTTATTCACTGAATTATTCAAAATGAATTTAATCAAACAAAACAAGTCAAATGTATAAAGAAATATACATAAAAACAATTGGACAAGAGTAAAGTTTGGGTGCAATTCGCTGGTTTTCCTGCAGGTTTTACGATCAACTTAGGTATACGATGCTTTTGGGAAACGCAGCCCAGGTCAATTCATACCGATTATTTTATACGATCTCTTTATAAACTTTTTGAAACGTCAAAGTTGTAGTTGCTTTGACATCAAAGGGGGAAAGAAATCTTAACATTAAAAATAATCTTCATTTGTGTTTTGAAGATGAACGAAAATATTAAAGTGTTTTAAATTACATGAAGGTGAGTAGATGACAGAATTATCATATTTTGGGTGAACTACCCTTACGAAAAATAAGTATACTTCAAGTTAATTTTATTAAGTATACTTAAGTAAAGTTCAAGTATATTTTAAGTACACTAATGTAATACGTATACTAATAATGTACTAGAAGTATACTAGAAGTACTAGAAGTAAGTGTACTGTTTCAATACTACTCAGGCCTAATTTGTCCCACTTCTCAGTGTATAAATGTATACTTTTAAGTATAATTTAAGTGTAACAGTAATAAACTTAGAGTACACAACTAGTTTGCAATAATAGTTTGTAATTGCTTCCCCTGTATAACAGTGGATAGCCAGAAAATTCACTCAATGGCGGGGAAAGTGTAAAGTATATTATTTGAACTACCGGTCTATAAGATTTAATATATAAAGAGATCATTTAATATACTACTCAATCAAGAGAGTAAAAACAAATATACAAGCTAAGTATACTTAGAATACATAATTATATTTTTAAGTTTATATTTAAGTTTAGAGTACAAGTAGTCTATAGGCCAAATATATTCTTTATATTTGCAGACAGTTTTTTCTGTCAGTATAAGTAAGGGTAACAAGGGTAACAAATACCCTTTCATAAGGGTAACCCTTTAACATTCTAGGTATGGATTTTAGGGATTTGGTTATTAGTAGTTACTAGAGTGTTATAGTTATATTGCATTACTTATTTGTTCCTGTTAATTATTTATTAAAGGTGCACTATGCAACTCAAAACAAATGCGTAGTTTGATGACGCAAAGTGTGAGCGCAGCATCTTGGGACATGTGGTCTTCACCTCACAGCCGGTGGAAAATAGGACTGGGGCAGAAATCACGTTCATGCAAGCGGTTATTAACGTTACTGTAGTATGAAGCAGAGCAGGGCCGAGTGTCGTGGAGCTGAACACGGCCGCTGGAGAGATTGTTACACAAATACTCGCCTCGCGAACACCGGGGGTTTTATTATAACGGGACGGGACCCATTCTCTGGGCGCCTGCAGTATTTCCACACTTTTCCGGTTATGATTATGAGGTAATGCAGCTCTGTTTATCATATTAGATACATTTAAGTGTGTTGAAAATGATGTTATGACGCCACTCCATGCGTTCACTTGTTCACACTGCTAAGAGTAAAGCGCTCCTACCAAATAAAACCCGAAACCGAGAGTAGCGCAGATATGATGCAATTGACAGGCGACTTCCTCAGACGCTATGCTGACACGTCCCGGTCCTTAGTTAAAATAGCAATTTTCTCACAATTTACAAATAGTTGGAAACATTTGGGATATTGTAGGTACTCAACTGAACAAAATAAATAACACTGGCCTAGTGGTTTTTGGATATTTCACTGCAAAAATACTACATAGTGCACATTAAATGATGGAACAGTACTCTAAAGTGTTTCCCAATATTCTTTTCATTGTCCAAGTTAGCAACAATATTTTGTATTAACAAGCATGTTTTACATTTGGGCATTTGTGGAGGCATGATAAAGGCATCTTAAGCCCTATTCGGACTGGATTAGTTTAACATGGGGACGTGGGGGTAAAGTAATTATTACCAGAGGTTCTCTGTGATTTTAGTCCCGTCCGAATGTGCCATCTCGGTAATCATTACGGAGAATGTCAGTAAAGATTACCGAGACTTTTACCTTCTGTAAAAAGGTCCGGAAAAATTACCTCAGGTAATACTAATCCCGTTCGAATAGACCTGCTGTAAAAATGTATGGTAACATTCCATCATTTCCTGTTTAAAAGTTAAAAAAGAGCACTTTTTGCGACCAAGGAGGCGCTTGAAGCATTCGGTTGCGTTGTAGGTGGTGGGACAAATCTGTGGAAAATGTCCAGTATTTTCCGCATATCATTTAAAGCAAAAAGAAGATCAAAAGCACTTATTAGAGGCACAACACATTTTAGCTCCAGGAAAGTGTCTATTACCAACATAATCCAATCATAATCGTTAGACTGGACCTAACTGTTTATTAAAACACATAAATATTGGAGACGGAGTTCAGACTGGCGCTCAGGTTGTGTTTGCTCACGTTATAACGGTAACGTCATACGCACATGACGTCAAGGAGGTGCGTAAAGCGAGTTACTCCTCCCACTTCTGCTAGTTTTACTGAGATGTCTTATCCCGTGCGAATTGGCCATTAATATTACAGACGTCCTGAGGTAAAATGACTTTACCCCCATGTCCCCATGTTAAACTAATCCAGTCCGAATAGGGCTTTAGTATTGTTAAGGAAACATTGAATTTGGACAGTCTTTAAATGCAATATAAGTATGCCTTGAGTATACTTGCAATTTCACATTTTAGCACAGTCACATATACTTGAATAAGTACAAAATTAGCTGTTCCAATTTAGCAGATTTTAAGTATATCAATTTAGTATACCAAATGTGCAGTTGCAGAGCATTTATATTAAGTACATACATATGTAAATGTATTTGTAGTATATTTAGCATAAAATAAATGTATTTTAAAATACATTTATTTTATGCTAAGTATTAAAATGTATAAATATTTAAAATTCACTAGGGTTGAGGGCTTCCTACCTCGGTATGGTGCCTGAGAATCAGGACACTGACAATCAATGTTCTGAACAAAAGAGTAGATGAAATGTAGAGCAGATGGTAGGTAAGTTAATATAATAATATGATGGATTGTGAGAGAGGGGGAAAAAGGGGGGAAACAAAAGACACAGACAGTTCAGTGGATTGCTGCAGTCTTTAATCACTGCCTTTTTTTCTCACTAGGCCTGTGCACAACAGACACAAGATGAATAAACAAAACTCCCACTCTCTTTAACCAACCGGGATTGAATGAGAGAAGATTCTATCTACACCATTTATTTCTGCTATTATTGTGTATTTTATAGTGTGTAAGATAGAAAGAGACACAGGAGAGATTCGGAAAGAAAAGGTAATTTAGATAATTAGTTGAATATAATCGTAAGCATAATCAGTGATGATTGTATGAATTCATTTTAACAGCACTCACTTGTATCAATGAAAGCTCAGGGGACACGTTATGAAAAGATTTGAAATTAAAATGGTATTTTGGGATGAAAGAGAGTCTGATTCATAAAGCATTCGAATTGCAGGGCTGTTTTGGAATCAGGTTGTGTGCAGGTGTAGCTTATTATTACCAAAATTAGTCTTGTGTCTTGTCAAGACAATGCTCATCTGACATTTTTATTTTCATCTTGAAATACCAAATTTGATCTGCAGATTGTTGGAAAGCATTCCAGCTTATAAAACTGAAAATGGAAATTCTTATTGGCCCTTTGTATGAAACTGTTCTAATCTAAAAAAAAAAAAAAAAAAACAAGATTAATGATGGAACAGTATTCTAAAGTGTTTCCCAATTTTCTTTGCGTTGTCTAAAATCAAAACAGGGGCTTGTCATCACTGCATTGCTGCATCAGTATGCACAAGAACAAAATGGCAGGCAAGATTTTCAGTAAAGAATATACATTTATTTAAATGTCTTTTTCTCACACAAT
Organism: Pseudorasbora parva; assembly: GCF_024679245.1. Lineage (NCBI taxonomy): Eukaryota > Metazoa > Chordata > Actinopteri > Cypriniformes > Gobionidae > Pseudorasbora > Pseudorasbora parva. Next base: position 12,961,833 of record NC_090187.1, read on the forward strand.
AATATCATTTGGTTTCAGGAGACATATGGTTCAAGAGTAGTTTTTTTTTTCTTTTCTTTTTTGTTTTGGGGTATGACAGCTCCTGACCACTGTGTTTGTTTTACGTAAAAGAGCAGTGTTAAAATTCTTCAAAACTTCTCATTTAATGTTCTACAAAACTCATATGGGTTTACAGTTACATGAGGCTGAATCAGTTATTTTTATTTTTGGATTAACCTTTAGGGTGCGCAGAAGGAATACAATTTGTACCATGACTGCATTAGTTTTTCTTTTTAATTATTGGCCTCCCAGATAGCACCATTGTGTTGTGCCAGATCCGGCCCACACCAGGCACACGTGGAATGATGTTCTTGCCCACATACTGCGTGGAATGATGGCACTTGAGCAGTCCATTCCTGTTTGACCTGGACCACAAGCAGCCCATAGCAATGCCATATGTCAGCCAAGAGGAAAGAAATTAACTCGGACTGTACCTTATCTGAGCCACAAAATCTTTACATATTATATGAATCATCTAAGCCTTAACAAGCCTGTTACCAAGCAGAATCACTGAAGAAAAAAAGAGGAAAAAATAGACGAGCAGGAACACAACTACACCTTCCAGCCTTAGATGAAATAACTGAAGATAAGCAGTGTTGTGTAAGTTACTTCCAAACTGTAATACATTATAGATTATGTGTTACTGTTATTTAAAAGTAATTATTTACCTAACAATATTGCTACCTCAGAAATTGTAATGCTACAGTATTCCTGTATTACTTTTGAGGTACTCTCACCAAAATAACCACAGAAGTAAAACTTCACATTCTAAAAAATGACAAAATGTTGGCTACTACAGAGCATTTTACATCTATTAGAAGGTGATATGATGTAGCATAATGACCGTGAGCTATCTAGGCTAACAATATAGCATATAATTGGCGAAGTGAAGGCACAAGACAATGTAAGAAAGGATGACAGACAGAATCACATTTGATCCAAATCTGTTAAAGGTAAAGTGATTATCTGGCAATATCTGGGAATAGCTTGGGTCTATTCATATTAGACACACCAGAACTGTATGTAAACCATAATGCCATGATAAGATACACATTTGTTATTTTCTTATTGTTGTCATTTTATTCTCTTTGAATTCAAGCGGTTCAAAACACAAAACAGTCTGGCACAAAGTGCAAGAGATGCATTTGAATGCCGCCTAACAATCATTTAACTGATTTTAATAATATGCATTTATAATGTTCTATTTGTATGCCATAGTAAAGAGATTTTCAGTCTAGATTTAAAATGACAGTGTCTGCTTCCTAAACAATGCTAGGAAGACTGTTCCAGAGTTTAGGAAAAGGATCGACCGCCTGCAGTTGATTTTGATGTTCTAGGTATTATCAACTGGCCAGAGTTTTGAGACCGCAATAGACGTGATGGAGTATAATGTGTTAAGAGCTAGCTCAAGTACTGGGGAGCTAAACCATTTAGTGCTTTGTAAGTAATAAGAAAGATTTTGAAATGTGTAATATATTTAATAGGGAACCAGTGCGGTGTTGACAGAACTGGGCTAATATGATCATACTTCCTTATTCTAGTAAGAACTCGAGCCTATGTGTTTTGCTGGAGTTGCTGGAGTTTGTTTATTAAGCGAACAGGGCAACCACCCAGTAGAGCATTACAATAATCTAGCCTTGAGCTAATAAAGGCATGACCGAACTGTTCACCATTTTGCATTGAAAGCATGTGCCGTAATTTAGATATATATTTTACGATGGAAAAATGTAGTTTTACAGATGCTAGAAATGTGGCTTTCAAATGAAAAATTGGTATTACAGAGCACACATAGGTTCCTCACTGACAATGGGGACTTGACAGAGAATATAACATACCATAGTTTTTCTTCCCCTCTGCCAATGGGAACCCACTGCATTTTGCATTGTTTAATGCCAAGCCAGGTGCATTGGAGTCTTCATGCACATAGGATTTAATCTACAACAGTTACAACTTTTTCACAAAATTAATAAAATCAAATGGACAATGAGGATCACACAATTGTATTTTATTTTATTTTTAGCATCACAATTCAGTGGCTTTTGAATATATGTGCATCTGTTTGTTTCTTTTTCTGTTGCAGACTGAGCAGGAGATTATTGAAGAGACTGATGTCGACCGACTGGCGGGCCGCCATTATTTTGGCTGCGGTCGTCAAATCAAAGGTCAATCTGCGACATCAACGCTGAGCTCTCAGCCTTCCATAGATGAGGTTCGTCAGCAGATGCATCTACTGCTAGAGGAAGCCTTTAGTCTAGCTTCAGCTGGCCACTCCACCTCCAGCAGGCACCCCTACTATCACTCCCATCATCAGCATCCACCGCTGGGGCCCTATGGCCTGGGTCCTGTCATCCCGTACACAGAGGTGGTGACCAGTGCACCCGGCACCACGAGTCAAGGGCAGGGAGGCCTGCAGTGGGTGCCAGCCTATAAACCAGACACTTATCAGTGCAGTCAGAACAAACAGGTACATTTGTGATTCTACTTATTCTGTAAAGCTATTATAAAACACTTATTATTAGTCTTGTTAGTCTTAAAGTGAACATGAAATCAAAATTGACCATATTTAATATTTGCAATAATAGAAAAGATAAGTTAGATTATGGACGTAAAAAAGATTGATTTATACAACCGGTCAAAAGTTTGGAATAATTACTGTTTTTGAAAAAAGTCTGTTATCTCTCGTTCTTTTTTAATAATATTGCTGGTTTTTAGTTTGATTTTAGAAGTAATGAATAATTATGATGATTAACAGTGTTGGCGCAAAGCCTTTTTTGTGTGCATGTGTAAAATCAAGCAATGTCTGAAATCTCATTTATGATCATTCAGTTATTGTATAGATTTGTGTATATGTTTTTAACAAGTCTTCTTTGTTAAAAAAACTTCTTTATTGTGCCAAAACCCATATCACCTAATTATTATGTGAGGGCTAATATGCAAATTTCTCAAAAAGGCATTCAGGTTCACTCAGCTTCCTGACATGGCTCTTGGGTCTCCTCCACCCCCCGTTCCACCAAGAACAGGCCCTCCACCTGAGTCTTCACTGCAACGGTCAGAACATACACACACCTTGCCACAACCAAACATTGCTCAAAAACTTGATGTATCATTTTTTACTACAAAAAGCTTATTTTATTTTACCAGTTTTATATATATATATATATATATATATATATATATATATATATATATATATATATATATATATATATATATATATATATATATATATATATATATATATATATATATATATCCTAGAGTAAGTTGCTTCAGTCTAGTAAGTATTCATCTTGAAATATTATTAACAATATGAAAGTATTCTTACATTTGTTTTTATTAAAGTCATTAAAGATTTAATACACTTTTTAGAATTATACTGTAAGGCATTTTTAACTGTTAAAAAAGTAAAAACTATCACTCATATGACAAATGGCATGTATTATTGGCATGCCCGGTTTTTCAGCAAAGTTTTGATCGCATTAATAATTTGGCCATAGAAATTTGTGCATCAAATATTATTTAGTAGGTTTTATGGTTAATTATTGGGCTTATTTTCTTTTATGGAACTATATATAGCCTCAATAGCCATTCACTTTCATTGTTTGTAAAAGAGCATCCAGGACATTATTCTCAACTTTTCAAAAGAACGTCATGTGTTTGGAATAACATGAGGGTGATAATGAATTATTTTTGGGCCAACTTTTACTTTTACAACATCAGACCTCATACATAGTCAGGCAAATTAACCATTTTTAGGTTTATTTCAGTACTAAATTCAAACGTGTGTTTTTATATTGTGTCTCACTTTAATGAAATCTGCCATATAACTCTGTATTTCTGTATAATGGCAGCCTATGGACTGCTTGTAAATCAACACTGTCACCTGGTGGTAAAACTATGTCAATGCATGTATGAAATTGTTGCTATGTTCTTCAGGTCATCTTCTGATCTTGGTCCAAAGGGTCATTGCCCTGAGTTGTCAATGCAGAGTCAGCATGAAAGCGCCTCCTACACGGCAAACAGCAGAGCACCACTCCCACCTGTCACTACTGAGCCCATTCCCAACCACTCAGGTTAGTGTGTTTTTATATTGTTTTTCTATTGATTACAAACAATAATGCAATAATGTCTTCATTCACACAAAGACCTTCCCAACTCACAAACAGTAGAATTTCAGCTGTATAGGTCCATGAACATTGATGGATTCCTGTATTATACTTCCATATATAAAATATTTGTTTTGTTTTGTTTTGTTTTTTGGAAACTGTTCCATGTAACCATTTCATGTTACTTTCAACTTACATCCAGCAAACTAGAAGGCATTACATATTTTTCAGAATGTGACTTTTTTCCAAGCAGTGTCACATGCAGTTTTTTTGTTGTTGTTTTTGTTCATTACACACTTAAAAAAAGTCTCCAAAAGGGAATTTTTCAGTGATTTACCCAATGAATGTTCTGTGAAAACCATTTTTTTCCTTAAAGGGGTACTTCAGCGCAGGGAAGATGAATCTGTATTTAAACTGGGTCAGTAATGTAGTAGAAATGTGACATTATTTTTGAATTTGGTGCTTTCTAGACTGAGAAAAGACAGAAAATGTGTTTTTGTCTCATGAGGATGTAAGACTACAATTCCCAGAATGTTTTGCTGCCCTGTGAGGCCACTCCCAAAGCCACTGCTACTGAATCACTTTTACTTTCCCAACACCGCGTTCATCTTCATAAAATCAGTTCAGTTAGAGAACAGACACTACAATTAAAAACTGAACGTGTCTGTTCAATATATTGGGATTTAGCCGCTGAAGAAGTGTCAGCACAAACTCAGCAGGAGTCAGAGTACACGCATCGTGATGAGCTGAATGAGCTCTCGTGATGAGAGCTGAGGTTAACGCGTCCACGCTCGCTGCAGTAGTTCTCAGTGCATGTTCAGTCTGGCGTGTTTTCAGTTCATGCCTTTGTAAGATTAATTTTCATAGGAATTAACTTGAGAAGATAAAATACTCACTTGTCTCTGGCGGTCGTGCCATTTCCATGAATGTCTGCAGCTGCGAGCTGAGCTGTGAGTGCGACCCCATCCCCCATGTGCGAGTTGAAAACATGCGGAAATGTCTCCCTCTGCTGGCTGCAGTCTTTCGCGTCTGGCCAAGCATTTTACAGATGATATCGTCAATTTGCGTCACCGGAGTAATTTTTCCAGTAATAAAATGCTTAAATCTCACGTCTCAGGGGGATATGAGAGGGGGGAACATGATAATTCGGATATACTCCAGGGTTTCTACTGATAGAAAGCCAAATGCTAATCGCTGAAGTAACCCTTTAATGTGGGGAATATTTTATGAATCTGAAGAACCTTTCTTCACTATACAGAACCATTTGTGACCCTGGACCACGAAATCTGTCATAAAATTGAGATTTATACATCACCTGAGAGCTGAATAAATACGTTTTTCATTGATGTGTGGTTTGACAGGACATTTATTAAAAAAAACAGGAATCTGAGGGGGCAAAAAATATATTTCTTTAAATTTCTCACAAAAAAGTCCTTTCCAATGCTTATTACTACTACTATTACTAATTTGTATTTTTTTATATTTTTACAGTAGGAAATTTACAAAATATCTCCATGGAATATGATATTTACTTAATATCCTAATGATTTTTGTCATACATTTTTTTTTTTAAATCTATAATTTTGACCCATACAATGTATTGTTGCCTATTGCCACAGATATATTGTGCATCTTATGATTGGTTTTGTGGTCCAGGGACACATTTGTGCAATGGAAATATCGTCTCAGGTTACGTATGTAACCATGGTTCCCTGAGAGGGAACGAGACGCTGCGTCGAAACGCTAGGGGACGCCTCTGCGTACCGTGTCATGAAGCACTCGTGTAATCAGTCCAGTAGCGGGAAGATACGTCATAGGCGGGTGACGTCATCGACCAGGAAGCTATAAAGCACACCTGGACCAAACAGTCATTAGCTTCTGGAAAAGCCAAACAAATCGATCACAGGAATGCCGGGAGTATGGCATAGCGACGCAGCGTCTCGTTCTCTCTCAGGGAACCATGGTTACATACGTAACCCGAGACGTTCCCTATCTCGAGGGAACTTCGAGCTGCATCGAAACGCTAGGGGACCTCAATACCCACGCCGCCAGAGTCCCAAATGTCTGTATGTGTGAATCAACCCAGAAACACCCGGGACCCCGGTGTAGAGGCTACATCTAGATTGTAAAACCTCACAAATGTATGTGGAGAGGACCACCCAGCCGCATCACATACCTCTGACAATGAAACTCCCGAAATAAGAGCCATAGAGACAGCCATACTCCTAGTTGAGTGGGCGCGGACCCTCATTGGTGAAGGATGTCCGGCCGACTCATAAGCGAGCGAAATAGCCTCGACTATCCACTTGCTAAGCATCTGCTTTGAAGCCGGTTTTCCCTTGCTCGGGGACCCAAAACACACGAACAATTGTTCTGACTTTCGCCGCAGGGGAGCTCTGTGGACATATGCATCTAGGGCCCTGACCGGACATAGCAAATTTAGCTTCTCTTGGTCTTGACTAGTGAACGGAGGCGGACAGAAAGCCTGCAGCATTACCGGTCCCGGCACATTAGTCGGGACCTTGGGAACATATTCTTCCCTCGGGAAGAGAAATGCTTTCACCCTTCCTGGTGCAAAATCAAGGCAGGAGGGTGCCACTGATAGAGCCTGTGGGTCTCCTACCCTTTTCAGTGATGAAATCGCTAGAAGAAACACTGTTTTTAGTGTGAGGAACTTTTCTGACACTTCCTCTAATGGCTCGAAGGGAGCCAACATAAGGCCTTCCAAAACTATGGCCAGGTCCCAAGTAGGCACCCTCGAGCGTGCCGCAGGTCTGTGCCCGGTTGCATAAAACACCTTAAGTGAAAATTTCCCTTAAGATCGCCCTTAGGTTTCCCTTAAACTTAAGGGTGTTGCATAAAATAACCCTTAAGTATAACTTAAGGGTTTATTAAACTGAAACGTCATAAACCCTTAGAATTATCCTCAAATGTCTATTTTTCACTTAAGTAATCCCTTAAAAACCGTTAAGTGTTGCATAAAGCCCCTTAACTGTCATTTTCCTAAGTATAGTTTAAGGTTAGGAAAAGTTTACCTTAAGAGTTGACGAACATTAATGAGAAAAAAATAGCTGAGTTTATTTATCCTGTTGAAGATGTAAATGTGCCAAAGCGAATTTTTCGCGATAGAGAGAATCCTCTGGACCATCTTAGCAATGAAAAACTGCTTCGCGAATATAGATTTGATCGCCGCGGGATGAGATCGCTAACAAACTGGAAGGCGATCTTGATCATGTTACCCAGCGCAACCACTCACTACCCTCTGTGTTACAGTTGCTTATAGCACTTCGGTTCTTTGCAACTGGGAGTTTCCAGTCTGTAGTGGGAGATGTTTTCCATGTTCATAAATCGTCAGTTAGTAGAGTTATTCACCGGGTTGCAGGGGCTCTCTGCCGTCATTTAAGCCAAACTGTGACATTTTCATCGCGTGTTGAACTGGATGCCATTCAAATATCTTTTTTTCGGAAAGCGGGGTTTCCTCGAATAAGTGTAATCGATGGCACACATGTCAGAATTCAGGCTCCCCGCACGCATGAAGAACAGAAAAAATTACCATTCTGTTAATGTGCAGCTAGTGTGACCATGTGTGCAGAATTAGAAATGTTGTTGCATCATGGCCAGGGAGTACACATGACTCTAGGACTTTGACAGAGAGCTATAGCCTATTAACTTTAAAAAGTTGAAAATTAAGTAAAAACATATAGGCTTGTCAACTTTTTGAAAATATTTTATCAATGTATTAAATGTATTTTGACTTGTTGATACTTATGGTCATCGTTTGATCCTAGGAAAGATACAACAATGCGTTGACACACACACGGTCTATAATTGAGAGGACGATCGGACAGCTTAAACGCAGATTTCACTGTCTCCACAGCGAGCTGCGCGTCTTTAGAATTATTGTCACCTGCGTTGTTCTTTTTAACATGTCAAATATAATAATAATAATAATAATAATAATAAATTTTATTTATAATGCACTTTATATTAAACAAAATCTCAAAGTGCTACAGAATTTAAAAACAAAAACAAAACAATCAACAACAATAAATAAATAAAACCGAAAAATAAAATAAAATAAATTAAACAAGTAGCAAGTCAATTAAAAGTCAATTAAAAGCTCTGCTAAAAAGGTGGGTTTTAAGACCACGCTTAAAAGTATCTATAGTCTGTGGAGTCCGCAGGTGGTCAGGGAGAGCATTCCACAGACTGGGGGCTGCAGAGCAGAAGGCCCGATCCCCCATAGTACGGAGATTGGCTGTGGGAGTTTTGAGGCGATACAGCGAAACAGAGCGGAGGTTACGAGTGGCTGTTTGTGTGGTGAGGAGTTCCTTGAGATAGGAGGGAGCATCACCATGGATGCACTGGTGGGTAAGGAGAGAGATCTTGTACTCGATCCTGAACGACACAGGAAGCCAGTGGAGTGATTTTAGAATGGGGGTGATATGGTCGTATTTGCGCACCCTCATGAGGATCCTAGCAGCGCTGTTCTGAATACACTGCAGCCTCTGGAGATTTTTGCTAGGGATGCCAATAAGGAGCGCATTGCAGTAGTCCAGCCTGGAGGAGATAAAGGCATGGACAAGCTTCTCCGCATCAGCCAGTGATAGAATGGGACGAAGTTTGGCAATGTTTCTGAGGTGGAAGAAGGAGGTCTTACACAGGTGATTGATGTGCGCTTCAAAAGTAAGCTGCGATTCCATTCTGACCCCCAGATTCGTGACTGAAGTGGAAAGAGGAATGACCTGATCAGAGAAAGCAATGCTGGTGATAACGGACTTCTGGACCTGAAGTGGAGTGCCGACTAGGATAGCTTCAGTTTTGGAGCTGTTTAGCTGCAGATATGCAAATATGTATTGTGAAGAGGGAGATAATGTCGAAGAAGAGGCTCAAGCAGAAGCAGAAGAGGCTCATGAAGAAAATCAACAAGATATTCAACGGGCTGGATTTGTTGTCAGAGATGCCGTCGTAAATGCATTCTTTAATTAGTTAAGCTAGTAGCCTATGGACAATAGTCATAAATATAAATAAATGAAATAGCCTATAAATAAATAAATCATAAATAAATACAAAACCTGTCAGATCTGTCATAAAAAAAATATACGTCAATTGATGTGCATTTTATTTTTCTTTCACTTTGTAGCTGCATTAGTTTGTTATTAAGAATGAAGTTGTAAAGGTCTTGATTTTCCTTCTCCTTTTTAAGTTTTTCGATCTCTAATTGCAGTTTTGTCTTCTGTAGGATGTCTCTTTGCAGTTTTTCTCTTGTCGCGGCTGGAGAGGATATTTGCGTCTTTCTGCAATTCACAAGTGTTTTGAAGGAATAATGAAAAAAATCTAAAAATTACATCCAGGCTGTTCTAAGTAAAATTAACAATAGACTAAAATAATTGTTAACAAAGAAGCAATAAAACCTCACTTTGCTGCATGATTTGGCGTGCTGCTGGCGCTCTGCCGGCGTTGAAGCTGATTTTTGCTGAGAAGGTCTAACGTGTGAAACAAAAAACGTTACCAAGCATATTATTTTATTTTGTCGTGATCTTCAAATCGTTTATCCTCACCAGTGATCTTTTTATTTTTTTATTTAAGACAATAATGTTCTCTCACTCCGTGTAATATTCCTCTTGTTGAATCTCAGCTTCACTCTCTAACCCGCCAGCGTAGCGTGTCTATGGCAACAATAGAATTTTATAACGGTAAAACCTGGGTCGCAGTCGTGAAACACTTAGCGGCGTCCCTTACCTAAGAGAACCGTTTAAGGGATTATATGCAACACCCTTAAATCATTCCCTTAGATAAGGGGAAATCACGCCTTAAGTATCATACTTAAGGGAAAAACTTAAGGTGTTTTATGCAACCGGGCACTGAGCCTCAAGGTACCATGGAGGAAACGCGTGACCCACGGGTGTCTCCCTAATGATGCGTTATCTAATGGATTATGATAAGCAGATATCGCTGACACATATACTTTCAGGGTCGACAGGGATAACCCTGGGGATAATTTTTCTTGTAGGAACTCAAGAACTGAACCGACCGGGCAGTTAACAGGGTCCAAAGCCTGGCTCGTGCACCAGGTGACAAAAACTCTCCATTTGAGTGCGTAAAGTCTCCTTGTGGATGGTGCTCTGGAGTGCAACATGGTCTCTATCACCTCAGTAGATAGACCCGTGTTCATGAGCTGGGCCCCCTCAGGGGACAAGCCCACAGTTTCCACAGTTCCGGACGTGGGTGCAGTACTGACTCCCCGGCCTGCGAAAGAAGATCTCTCCTGACTGGGATTTCCCAGGGAGGACCTTCTAGGAGAGACATAATGTCCGCGAGCCATACTCGGCCCGGCCAGAGCAGGCTACCAATAAAAGCTGAACCCCGTCCCGGCGGACTCTTTCCAGCACTCCTGGGAGCAACGCCAGAGGGGGAAAGGCGTACAGACGCAGCCTCGGCCACGTCTGTACCATTGCGTCCAGCCCCACTTTCCCAGAGGGGACTGCCATCGGAAGCCCTGCGCTCTTGGCGTCAGGACTTCTTAGCCGAGGCCTTCCTAGCGATAAGGACGGTCCTCAGATCCGTCCTACCGCGGGAAGGTCCCGCCTGAGCGCGTCGCCCGGAACCCCGTTCTCTCTGCGGGAGGGCCCGAGCGGCCACGCCCTGTTTCTGTTGCGCTCGATGCGCTGTGGAGGAGGACGTACTCGGCTGGGGCTGCCCCCGCCCGGCAGCCCCTGGGGGATATGATTTGCGGGGGAGAAACTTTTGAAACGCTGCCGCCTGCTTCCTGGCCTCCTGGTAAAGGTCGACGACCGTTGTTACAGCATCACCAAAGAGGCCAGTAGGCGAGACGGACGAATCCATAAGAAACTTTTTGGTAACACTTTACTTGAAGGGGTGTGCATAAGACTGACATGACACCTTCATAATCATGACATGACACGTGTCATGAATATGTACGAGTTTTTATGCATGTTTATGACAACTGTCATTAAGTGTCATTCGCTTAATTATGTCATTTTTAATGCAGTGATGACATTGCAGAGTTGTCTTTGTTATGACAACTTGACATAAACCAATACATCATAACCTGACAATTTAATTGTCATGACAACTTGACATTACCAAGACAACATAACCTGTCATAAACAGACATGAAATGACATAGCAGATTAATTATCAAATTTAAGAAACTACTTCGCTTTTTGGGTTTACATTACGTTAGTTGCTAGGCAACGTGGGGGAGAGGACGCTGGCGTTGTCTGTTCGCCGCTTCTCCACCCACAAATCATGTTAACTTTACTATTAAATTTAGATTTTATTTTATTTTCTTATGTTTGTGACTAGTCTAACAGTCAGAGCTACAATTGGGACTGTTGCTGATTGCTGGCAGCCACTGAGAGGACGTTGTTTGCCGTTTTTTCACCGCTTCTCTTCTGTTTTTGTTTGAATTTGTGGTTGGTTTTGGTTTGAAGGACATTTGATGTTGCTCTCTGCGGCTGCTCTCTCTTCTGGGTGTCGGCTTGTGGTCTCCCTCGGGCTTGAACTGCATGGTGGCTGAAGTTTGCACCAGGCTAGCGTCATCAGCGTCCGGCATGATGTTGGGATGTAATTTTTACTTGTTATTCATGTATTGTTATTTTTTCCCTTTGTTGCACTTTGAGATTCTTCGGAATGAAAAGTGCGTTATAAATAAAATCTATTATTATTATTATTAAACTGTCATGTGGTTGGTTTTGACGTTGGCTGTCATTAGGCTATTATAATGTCATGATTTTTCTATAAATTTAATTTGTCATTTACATGTCATTAAGTGTCAATACTCTGTCAAATTATTTTATAACATTGTCATGAATCTATTTCTTGACCTAAACTACAGTGGTACAAGTTGAATTTGTCATTAACATGTCATTAAGCGTCAATACTGTGTCAAATTATTTCATAACATTGTCATGAATATATTTCTTGACCTAAACTACAGTGGTACAAGTTGAATTTGTCATTAACATGTCATTAAGTGTCAATACTCAGTCAAATTATTTTATAACAGTGTCATGAATATTTAGCTTGACCTGAAATATGGCATCATAGAGGAAATCGTACAGAGTCATTAAAAACTATTAATATAACTCAAAATGATAGAGTGGCATAGACATATACACCTATATGATGATGTCTATGGTGGCACCACTGGTTATGTGTACGCTGTAACAGTTGTTGGCAGAGCCTCAGTCAGGTTAGTTTGTTTAGGTGTTTAATGTCAATTTAGTTTGCAGTAAGTAAAAACAATTCACAACAACGTTATGTTGGGTTTAATATACTTTATTTAAACTTTCGCTCACTCTTTAACGAATAGTTTGAGTTTATTCTTACCATTTTTTTTGTTTGTCTGTTTGTCATGGCGGAGTCCCGTGTGCTGGTGCACCGTCAAAAGGGGTTCGGGCGGAAACGTTGGCCCTATATATAATGTTCCGGCCTAGGATCTAGTCGCAACCATTCAGCCCGGGGTGGGGCTCTAAAGACTATTCCTCTTATTTTTATACATCGGAAGATAATTTATAAAGTGAAGTCATTTGACAAAGTGTTATTTTTCTGTTTGTTTATGTGTGTATATGATATATATGTATATATATAGATATGTTTATTTTGTGTAATGGCCAATATTTGTGTACGTGTTTTCCCCTTTATGCATTAATTGGTGCTGGTCACCTGTGTATAAATTCATGCCTTGTGTTTTTAAGAGTCAGTTCTGTGAGAGGGCAGGTCTTAAAAATTAAATGATTGATTTTATTTCTCGAACTCCTTTTCATATTTTTAAGAAATTTGAAATTGTCTATTATCTAACCTTCTGTTGAAGCTGGTGGAGGAAACTTAAAACATAAAATAAAACATTATGAACTGAAAAATATTAATGATGCTGTTATTAAAAAATAATTTGACAGCGTATTAACACCTAATTACATTTCAATGACAAATTAAACTTGTGCCACTGAAAAAAATGTATGACATTATAATAGCCTCAGTCAACATCAAAACCAACCACATGACAGTTTAAGGTTAACCCTATAAGCTAAGTAAATTTCTATATAATAATTCTATTCAAATTTGATAATCTGTTATGCCATGTTTATGACAGGTTATGTTGTCTTGGTAATGTCAAGTTGTCATGACAAAGACACTGACAGGTTATGATATATTGGTTTATGTCAAGTTGTCATAAAGACAATTTCGAAATGTCATCATTGCATTAAAAATGACATAATTAAGCGAATGACACTTAATGACAGTTGTCATAAACATGCATAAAAACTCCTTCATATTCATGACACGTGTTATGTCATGATTATGAAGGTGTCATGTCAGTCTTATGCACACCCCTTCAAGTAAAGTGTTACCAACTTTTTATCCCTCTTAATCTGCAGCCCGCCTAATTTCAGCGATCGTTTCTCTCCCCACTTCCCACCAGAGACATGTCTAAAGAAAAATATCATAGATATCATACTATTGGACTTTAACATCAAATATTAAGCAATTACATAACAGAACACCTTAGCAATGTTTTAGCATCATGGCCATGATAAGGGGCGCCATTACAGGGGGTGTAGAGTATGCCAGGTATGTTGGCCCCAGGACGCTAGGGGGCCTCAAATCACAACTTTAGATTATTTTATATTATAATTTTGTGATTTTTTTTCTTCTTCTTACATTCACAAAAATGTTGACTTATAATAGTGTAGTAACTTTTTTTAAAAATATGTGAATAATAGAAAGTTGGTAAGAAGTGAACGAGAGCATGGGTCCTCGTTACTTCAAAAGACAGCACATGACAATAACAGCAAAAAAAGAACACAATGGATGGAAAGAAGCACCCGTCAGGAGCACATAAGTGAAAACATAACAAAAGTAGGATACAAATCGTAATAAACGAAATAGTGGAGATGATTGGTAGTGACAGACTGTAGGGAAAGATTGGAGATGATAAATGTTACGGCCTCCGTGCGGACGCTAGCAGCGAAACAGGAAAGCAGATTAGCAACAAACAAGCAATCTGCAGAGACTAAAACAGTACAAAAGGTCAGTTTTCAAGTCAGCGGCAGCAAGAGCGATCAGAAACCCAGAGAGACAGGACTACAGTTTAGAAAGAATAAAGCCACAACATTTCACATTGATGGTGGCAATTATACAAGCTACAACTATCAGTGAGAGTGAAACAGGACAGCCCACCAGTAGACCGAGCACGCCTAGTGTCACTGATAGTCACTTTCAGCGTGGAACAGCGAAGTGAAGCAGACCATGTAAATGTCTATGTGCTGCTCGATCATGATCCAGATCTCACAAACTGGCCTTTTCTACAAAGGACCAAGACTGATTAGTGCATCTGGCACTCATATTAATAGAGTACCTAATTGCATGATCCACACCGTTTGATGAAATGTTAGAAAAAAGAGTAACCATGAAAACAAGACCATGTTACCTTTTGTCTAAAAAGTTTAGGACAAGAAGCTCTTAACTTTATTGGCTACTTAACTTTGCTTCTCTCTCTCTCTTTATTAATAATAAGACTGCAGATTTAAAACTTCTATTCCGTTTGTATTTAAGCCTTTTGCGGTGTCCAGCCACTTTGATGGATTTTATAATTCTTTATTTGTTACTGCCTAGATTGTAATATCTTACTGAGAACTGTTAAAAAATATTTTAACTGTTTCACGAGTTCGCACTTACATATAATTTATAGATAGTATTTTTTATTTATTTATAGATAGCTACTTTAATGCGTATTTGGTGTGCTGTCTGGGAGAAGGGCTTTGAGTTTGTAATTAGGCCCAAACTCAGAGTACCCCCTGTAGATGTAAGTTATATAGAGTTTAAAAGCGTGGAGAAGGGGTGTTGGAGGGATGCTGATAACTGTCAACAAACGGAGGTAGGACTGCTGCGTATATATACCTCTATTGTTGATTGGCTGAGTGCTTTCCACCTGTGTCATTTATCTGAATGTGCTTCTCCCGGACATTGTTAATAAAACCTCATTAAAACTATTTTTGTAATGATGATTCAATAAAAAAATGAATGTAAAATAATGAGGGTTGTCATTAGGGGTGTCCCTGACTAAGGATTTACACATTTGAATCTTTCTATAGTGGACTGATAGTGGAATCATCTGTGTTAACATAAATGGGTTTGGAGGGGTAAAACGATTTTTATAAATACAGAACAAAAAAAAGTACCTGCCTAGAGAGGAAAAGAGCACTTTGAGTGCGTTTACATGCACGTTCTTACCAGATTATGCCTAAAGGTAGTCAATTATGCCAGAAGCTCAGCGCAGCGTCTCAGGTATCTCACACATTATATCTCACACATTATATACGCGCAAGCTCAATTTTGAATCGACTTCTGGCAGAAGAGCTGCACGATGGGTGTATCTTGTAGCACAGGGTGAAATCAGTATCTACATTGACATCTGATTGAAATGGTGCTCTGTGGCGTTTAGGATTTTAAACAACTTCATGAGTCGCCATGGACAGGCGCCGAATGCCGCCACCAGTGTGTGTACACTCATTGAAAACGTGTTCGAATTTTAAAGACGTGGAGCGGTGGTGAGCTTTGCGTTCCGAAGCTCAGCGCGCTTAAAGGGGTCGTACACCAAATGGGAAGTTTAGCGCCTCGTCACGTCTTTAAAACATTGAGAACCCCCATATTGCCAAAATGGTATGATCCTTGTTTCATAACACCCGCGAAGATTCGACTGTGAGATCGGTGGTCGAATCTGGCTTCGCATATCGATGCATCGAATCTTCGATTATTCGGGGCCACCCCTAATATATATATATATATATATATAATAATAATGTCTCCAATTGAAATTTTTCTAGTGACTGATCACATCTATTTTTCAATTGGCCGAATTAAAATTCTGAATTGATACATTTTTTTTAGTTGGCTGAATTGACATTCTGTGAATTGATACAATTTAATTCACAGAAATTCAAATCTACCAAATGAAAACTTCAGATGTGATCAGTTCCTCTAAAATTGTATATATAGTTAACTAAAGCTGAAACTAAAACCTTAAAAAAGGCATACCTTTTTAAATTTTATTATACTCTATTATAATACTATTATAGTCTTAAGAGTGCCCTGCCACAGGCAAACACTACTCATAATTTCTTCAGAATATGTACAAATTAGTTAATTTCAATATGCTTAATTATTAGCATGCATTTATTTCAAATGTAACCTAAAATATATTCCTTTTTTTGTCCCACAGGAAATCCCATGACAGCAGTGTACGCCATCCCAGCCACTCGTCCAGGATGCACAGGATATTTCATCTCCACACCACCCTCCTCCTATCATAGCCCATCCTGGATGTCTTACCCCCCTGAACCCGAGGATGTGCCTCCTCAGTGGGCCGAATCTGTAAGAATGCATTTATCATAATTATTTATTGGTTATTAGTTGTCCAATTCTGCTTCACAAACAGTGTTGCATCCCAAAACCCCATTGTTACAGTGCATGCACCACTAGTACTATTTAATGTGGAGTAATCCTTATGGAATGCAAGCAAGAGAAGCAGAACTGGTCTGTCACATGTGCCTCTATACATTGTGCTCTTTACATTTGGGGGACATTCTGTCTGATCTTGTGACCTGCCCTTGGGCGCAAGGCTCGTCTTTTTGGATTGTCCTTCTTATCCCTGTTTGTGTGTGCCTGCATTCACACGGTGTCTTTTTGCAGAACCAGTGTCATTTAGAAACCATTTGCTGAACTGAATTTATCGCTGACGTTGAGTGGAAACAACATATTCCCGGGGTAGTTGAGCACATTTCTTCAAATGAACACTTTTCTTTTTATTTCTTTCCTCTGTCACGAACAGGGTTGTGTGCAATTCAGAATCGAATTGACTTCGATAGAAAAAAGAACTTATTCCTGATTTGAAATGAAGTAGCAAATAAGATGTAGAATTTAAGGAAATAGAATTAAAAAATAAATTCAATTAAATTAAATTATATATAACCTATAGATATAGATGTGTTTATATTCTGAAACAAACACAGCTATATCTGATATGATGTATTCAGATATTCTGCTTTCATACAACAGCGGCCAGACTCACAAAACATTCTTAAGAATAAAATTCTAACTGCTATTTTCCAATGACTTTTTCTTAGAACTTCAGGTTATTAGAATTCAGGTTATTAGAAATATAGTTCTTAACTTCTGCACTGGGGGAATTGTATGGCTTTCTGGGTTTTCACTGTTATATGGTAAGAGGTGCTATTACACATATTCTTAAAGAACAACTCCGGTGAAAAATGAACCTAGGGCTAATTAACACATGGCTAATGAGTAGATCCTTCTCTGGGATGCGTTTTCATGAAAATCTAATGAAAAGAGTCTTATCTCTAAAAATCGATTAGCTTTTAACGCTTGTCTATGGGGCACAGAATAAGTAAAATTAAATTGCTAGTTAATACCACTAACAAGGCTCAAAATAGCCTCACATTAACACGGTAGCATAATGAGGGTCCCTGCATGCAAACCGAAGCATTGAGAACTTTGTAAGTGTACAAACAGCTTAATAAGAAGATACTTTATAAAGACATTACATTACACGTATACAGACAGCAGCCATCTTAAAAAATCAAGATGAGTCAAGCCACAAACGTTGTGCTAAGAACTGTTACTTGGACGTGTTATGGGCTATATGTTGTAGTCAGATAGATATGATGGTGCTACTGCAACACGCATCGCCGCAAATGAGTAAACCAACCCAACGCAAATGGCTGTAAATTAAACTTAAAATAAGTCTTAGATGCTCAAAAACACTAGCCTAGAAATCTAGACGCACCCTAGCGGCAGCAAATTTAATCTGCCCGCAAGTGTCGTCTAGGAACTCTCAATACCCTTCTGAGCTGTATTCCTCAGAATCTGGACGGGCCAATCACATCGTGTATATTGTTGGCGGGCGGGGCATAATGACGACGGGCGAGTTGCGTTTGCGTGCTTCTGTTGTCTAGTAAACACAAAAACTGGCGAACGGCGGCGGTCTTTCGAATCAGTTTTGACTGCGATTCTGGAAGACTTGGAGTTAAGCTTTTCTCTGAGAAAAGAACAAAGAACGGCCCTGAAGTCATTCTTAAAAAGGGAAGATGTGTTCGGAGTTAAGCCGACCGGATACGGTGAATGTTTAATCTATCAACAGGCTCTGTTTCACCTTCGTTGCTCTGGTCGGTGTAGCGCTATCCTATCGCGTGCAGAGGGAGTTTGAAAGACAACCGTTTATCCCGCCCCTCGGATTGAGCCCTGTCTATGGTGAGTTTCCAGACCAAACATCTTGATGTGGGTCTGGCTTGTCAGGCTACAAAAACACAATAATCTTCAATAAAAATGAATGAGACTAAATTATCTTACCAGGGCTTAGGTTGCTCTTTCTCGTATTGCAGTCTTTGAATTTGTAATGAGCTGCTGAATAAAATGCATATTGAATCTGTTACTTTCGTTGCTGTGAACTCTGTTAAATGAGCATATACCGCAGATATTGAAGATCGTATTTATATTCATTTTGCGGAAGTGTAAGGTATAAGACAACCTGCATGTTCTTTTTTTCTTTTTCTTTGTTTAGATTGTTTAGCTCATTTTGTTTATGATAGCCGCGAGCAGCAGCCTGCCTCAGCTCATCAAAAATGCCTTTTACTTTGGTGGTAATTGTAGGCTAAATTAAATAACATGATACTTAAAGTGTTTTATATGGATTTTATTATAGGCAAGACAAGTCAAGAGTTGATTTGAGAGGCTAAATTGATTAAACATGTGGTTAACTCATTGTTTGCTGCTGGTCACTTGGTCGGCACCAATTTTAAAAAAAAAATTTAATTTAATTTTACAAACAAAAAAATGCTCTAAACATTTTTCTAAATGAACTTAATAAAGAAACAAAACAAAATATAACTACTTTGACATTAAAACCAAAGCTGAACTATTTTAATGGCTGCAACAATTAAAAAAAACTGATTAATTAATTAAAACAAGTAAAAAACACGGGCTCCAGTCGGACTCGAATTTCATGGCCGAGAATTTTGTAAGCTGTCGGACACGGGCTGGGCTAGGGCCTCAGTGTCTTGGGCCAGGGCCTAGATTGGGCTCTAATGGTCTGTTGTTTCCGGAAGAAAGCACTGAATGCAGCAGAGGAAAAAAAAAAAAAATCCATGTAATTAGATTTCACAAACTTAATTCCTATCAATCAGCTCACTTAGCACAGTGTTCGTGGCTTGACTCATCGAGATTTTTTCACAAGATGGCTGCTGTTTGTAAACGCGTAATGTACTGTCTTTATAAAGTATATTCTTATTAAACTGTTTGTACACTTACAAAGTTCTCAGTGCTTCGGTTTTTAGAGATAAAACTCTTTACATTTTCATGGAAACGCATCCCAGAGAAGGATGTACTCTGTAACCATTTGTTAATTACCCCTAGGTTCATTTTTCCCCAGAGTTGTCCTTTAAAGAGAACATAACTCCGAATCAAAACATAGGAAAAAAAGGAGCAGAAACAAATGATAAAAGCATTGCTTATGCACCTTGCAGTCTTTGAAAAAAACACATTTTTCTTTTTGCTCAAAAAGCTAGAAAACTTCAAATTTTTCTTAAATCCAGGGTCATATTTTTAATGAATTGTATAACCTAGTAAAGTTAATAGCCAGCACTTGTTAATTAAAAACAGCTAAAAGATAATAAGACATGTTAAGATTTAAGTATAAAGTTATTTATTTGTTGTATTAGACAAAGCAGCCTCATTAGGAGTATACCATTTTGTATTTAAACGTATTGAAATTGACAATTATCAATTATTATTAGTTTTTTAATTCTTAATTGTTAATTTACCCAAAATATGAAAATGTTGCTATCATTTACTAACCCTCATGCCATTCTAAATCCATAAGACTCTTGTTTATCTTTGAAACATTAATATTCTTTAATAATTTTCAGTTTTTAAGAATTAGACCTTGGGAACATGCTTTCAAACTTCTTGGAATTATCTTAAGAACTAGCTGTGTTAGGTTTAATTATGAAACCTGTTAAATTAAACGGATGGTTTACCCAAATATCTTAAATTTCAATAACCTATAATGAAGATTGTTGTTGACTAATGAACTTCCTCTGTTTTTGCGAATGTTGAATGTTGAATCCTGTAGGGAGTTCAATTAAATTCTAATTTACACTTGAGAGTTAA
Source organism: Pseudorasbora parva (assembly GCF_024679245.1). NCBI lineage: Eukaryota > Metazoa > Chordata > Actinopteri > Cypriniformes > Gobionidae > Pseudorasbora > Pseudorasbora parva. The sequence goes on from NC_090187.1 coordinate 12,982,190, forward strand.
AAAGAGTGAATTCTTAAATTCTGAATTATGCCCAACCCTGGTGACAATGTGACCCTTGTTCAGAGTGTTTATGATTTCATAACTCATAATTTAATGAAAATGACCAAATCACACAATTCAAACTTGTTTGAATGGAGTGTCACTAATATTACTTATTATATAAGTAGATCCTTAAACTTTTAGTTTTCCTTATCGTGAGTGTATTCCTTGTGCATTTGTATATTGGTTCCCCTTTTAAGTATAGAGTTTGGTCAGCTGCAGAAAAGATCAAGACTCAATAGATATATCAATAGACCCTTACTGACTGGTTTTAGCATAGGCCTTGTTGAATGTTACCTGTTTTCTATTTCAGATGCCCTTACCAGGCTATGCAGAGGCCTTTCCTCACCCTCACTATCCTCAGGGCAGCCCTCTCCTTTGGCACCACCGCCAGGCCACTCGGGGTGGTCCAGATCATCCACCCTCTTCCTCCACAGCAATGTCCCAGCAGAGTCTAGAAGAGCCCAGAGATCTGATCAGCAGCATCCCTCTCAGCAGCCTTTCCACTTCAACACTGGTCAAAGCCATCCGCGATGAGGTGGCCAAACTGGCCAAAAAACAAGCAGACATTTTTGAGTTCCAGGTGTAGAACTTTCCAGTGGATTCATGGACCAGCTGTATTGATACATTTATAACTTCTGTAAGAATAGACTTCTAATTTCATTATTTCACTGGCTACTTGTTTTCCTTTATTCAAACGCCTGTCTGGTTTCAATACAGGTTGTGTGTTGTTCTCTTTGCCATTGTATTATAACATTAATATGTATGTTTTTCTTTTTTGTAGAATAACATTAATATGTAATTTTATTTAATCAAAAAATATGAAAATTCACAACGTTTTCCCATTTTAGTTGTGTTAAGTTTAATTATGAAACCTGATATGGTAGTTAAACGAAAGAGAAGATGGAAATTCGTTGATATAAAACTTGAATATCAAACAATTCACAAGTGATATTTTTTTTTTAAATAAATCATAATAAAATATTGGGCCTGCAGTTCTGCAGCAGCATGTCAAAAATCTAAACTAGGCCAACTGAAGGTGATGCGCAACATTGGGCACTTTTCATGTTGTGAGGATCTTAGTCAGGGTAGAGCCCATATTTAACCTGAGGCATTAGGAGACAGAAATACAGACTGTTGACAATATGTTGATCGAAGTACTGAAAATACTGTGCACAAACAACTTCAGAAAACATAGTTTGTAAAAAAGAAAATGTTTTGAATAAGGACCTATTAACAACATCCAATACTACTGAGTGGATTGTGCTGCATGATCAGACAGGGGCCTGCTGAGGACCCGCTGAGAAACAGAAGCAGCACAGTCTCAGGCTACGTCTACATTAATCTGGATAGATTCGAAAATGGAGTTTTCGTTTCAAAACGCTCTCCGTCCACACTTACGTTTTCCAAATGATTCTCATCAACACTGAAACATCAGTAAACGCCAAATTCAACTTACTGTGCATGTGTAAAACCTCATCAAAGCTGACTGAGATGATACAGACGTCACATTTATCACACAATTCTTCTGGCAGGATCATTTTATTTAGCTAAATATCCCACCATTCACTTATGCGTCCAGGTCGCACTCGGTCAACCATGTTTGGTCTAAAATGCAACTCCACACATATTTTTTCCACAGGAGAGCAAATGCAAGTACATTTTCTGTCATCCTTGCAGGAATCTGATATGAAGTTTGCAAAGTAACCTATTTTAGCAACTGTGTGAAAGTGAATAGCACATAACTGGCACAATAGTGCCAGTTATGTGCGTCACATGACTATGTGCGTCACATGACTAAACATGCATCATTGTTTTCAATTACCTCTGTCTTCACAGTCCACACTACGACGCAAAGACGGTATTTTCAAATGTATCTGCTTTGGAGAGCGTTTTCAAAAAGCTACGTTTTCCTTGACTTAAAACGGGCAAAACGGAGAGAAAAAGATGCGTTTTCAAACGAAAACGTATTAGTGTGGACATGGCCTCATTTTTATTCCATTTTCATTGGCGTTAACCCTGAGTAAGGCCCATGGCAACAATCATTTTTACTTTAAAGAGCTTAATTTATTTCTGTTTATCTTTATTATACATAAAAAACAAATGGAATGTGTTACGCTTTAATAACTTAAGATATATAATAATATACTAATTTATTTTTTCGTCAAAGGTGCTATCGTGGGTGAAAGTGAAATAGAAAAAAAGCTTTTTTTTGTTGTTGATTATTTTACTTTTTTTAAGCTTTTTTTTATTTAACTCATTGTTTGTTGGACATAAGGGCTTTCTTTAATGTAAAAAAAATAACTGCATTTAAAGTAGACAAGCATTATATTCATATGCTGACAATTTATCTATTTCCTTTCAGTAACTTTTTATCAGCTTATGAGTCAGATATGCATAGATTAAAATTCCCCATAGCGTAATTAATTTGACTGCTACTCTGACATGCACTTTACTCATGTCTTAAAAAAAAAAAAACGATTTCCCAGAAGTGTGATGATAATCACTGTAACATCTCAAGAACAATCCAGTATTCATTGCCAAGATGGGTCTGAACTAGCCCACGTAATCTTCCCAAATAAAACTATAAGCAATTAACTATTCATTAGCTTGAGCATGCTGTATGTACCCCGAAGTGGCTAACGAAAACAAAGTGTGTTTGACAGTTTTTGTGTATTTATTGTATGTAAATTTTGTTTTATAATTATGACAAACTGTCCCCACAGCTGTATACTATACTGTATGTATGCCCTGAAGTGGCAAAAGCAATGCATTATTATTGTATTACCTACACATAATAAGTATGTTTTTTTAACCTATAATCCCAACATTCTCTCCCGTCAACTAACAACATTTAAATGTTTAAAATGTGGTCAGTTTTGTTTCAGATGTGTCAAAAACCACAGCAACAAAAAGTTTCCTTTTAAATATCAGTTTGGATAGTTTAGATTATTTTCACTTTGAATTTAGTTTTCTCCTACCCCATATTTGTTCGGAGTGAGCTTCAATAAGCTTCTTAATAAACAGTTTACTTACATTCTTAAATGTTGTTTAAATCATAATATAATCTTTTGATAGAATCATGGTAACATCTGGTGGTCACACTCAAATCATGTGCAAATTTCACTATTGTCAAAGTAACTTTTTTTTTAACTATTTGTATTTATTTGTTTCTTAAGTTGTTCATTTAAGTATTTTGAAACCGATATTCTAATGTTAATTCTGATTTGGAACCACATATCTAATAAAGCACTGTTAATAAGTGTGTTTGAGCCACTTTGGTTAATGAGACATTTTGCAATAAAAGATAACAGAATGAACATGATTCTTGTTTATTGAACTCTTTAAACTTGTTGTTAAATTTTATTTTGTTCCCAGCATCTGTTTCTTTGGTTCAGACTTAAGGAATTATCTGCAGAAACTAACTAAGCACATTTCTGCTTGTTTAAATTTAATTTAACACTCTCTGCGTTTAAAACACCGACTAGCTCTTCTGGCACTGCAGGGTTGTATTATTGAAAAAACAAGCTCTGCTCTAGGAGTCACATGATTACTTCGTACACGTTGCGGCATTAGTTTTGGCTTTTGTTCACACAGTTCTTGTCCCGGGTCGAATCCCGCAATGTTACTAGGTCCCCGACCCGGGTTCAATTCGGTAATCAATTCCGGGACGTGGTTGCTTTCACACAGAAGGTGACCCGGCAATGTTCCAGGAATATTGCGGGTTCGACGTGCAGTGTGAAAGGGGCTTTAAACTCAAAATTTTAAGGCAACCAGGTTATTAATTTTTTGTTAAACCAATAATATATATATATATATATATATATTTTTTACAGTGTAGGAATTATCTGGTCTCTCTGAAACAAGAGAAAGCCACGTTGACCATAATTACCTTTCCAATTTGTTAAAGGTATTTAGTTTTGGTGATCATTTCTAATACAATTATTATATACTGATGCTTCTTGATGGTCAAGATGGGGGTAGTGTTGTCACGGTACTAGAATTACCTTAAAAATATCAATATTCAATACCATTTTTGATACAATGGGCCTTATATACTGCCACATAGATAATTTGTTATTGCCTCATACGTTTTTGATAATTTTTATGTAAAAGCTTACAGTCAATAATAAGAACAAATAAAACAAATTGGAAAATGATAGCACAAATAAATAAACATGGCTTTAAGTTGATCGGGGGGGGGGGGGGGTCTAATAGTAGTTTTCAGGTAAAAAATACTACAGAAATTAAAGGTGGGGTAAGTGTCATTTCAAAAATGCTTTACAAAAGTGTCTCGGACCGACTACCAAAATCAATCAGCAGTAAGGGGATTGTTTACTAATGATGGTGAGAAGAGAGTGCTCGGTGCATGTCATTATTCAAAAGAAATGATGGACAGGACGGACATTAGCAGAGCGACAACAGACAGATAAATTGCAGATAAAAAGCATATGGAAAATGTCTATGGTTTTGTTTCAATGAACTAATATATGCTGGCTTTTGCTTGAATATTCTGGTGTCATGTTCGCTTGTTTGTCCACTTGCAATCGTATCGTCGTTAACTTCAGCTATGATGAAGACCCATTCATTTCCACATCCTATTGAGAATGAGGAGATGTTGTCACCACACCGCCCCCCTCCCCCTTCCGCCATTTTGGGAGGATGGTCAGCCAGGTATTGGATTTGGACAGAGACTGGAGAAGAGATATTCTGATGATTACCATGTACATAATTTTCCAATCTCAGTGGAACATGAAGTTTTAATCCACCCCAGCCGATCTGAGGAAGCAGCTGCTGGTAAACATATGCCATTATTTCACCACAGGGTGTCAGTCATCGTCTTACTAGTGCCGCGATGCTGGAGTGTGTTGACATCTGATGAACACTATTCTTTATTTATTTGTATTAAACAATTTGAAAACTATTCTGTCATTTTTCATTGTCAATAATTTTATTGTATGTAATTTATATGTTAATGCCAAAATAATTAATATTCAAAGTAACTTAGGCCTATAGCTAGTTGACTGTCATTTTCCTCTAACGTTACGTACTGAGCATTTAGTCTACTTAAGACTGGACTAAAGGCACCAGCGCACACAAGCGTTCCTTTTTATTAGTTAAATTCATTTAGAAATGTAAACTTGTCATCAGGTATAAAATATGGTCAGTATGAGAAAAACACTTAATGAGAGGATGAGCTCTAGACTGTTGCAGGATAGTGGGGAGATATATTTATTTATTATTCAGAATGCACAAAAATATCTAGAAACATTTTAGGAACTTGCAAGGTAGTAAGTTAAAGCGTCTAACGTTAGGTCTCTGTTCCATTCTGCTGCAGGCAGCTCCTATGGATTGACGTTCCCGTTCAAGGAACTCAAGCTGCGTCACCGCTATGGGAATGCCTCTGCGTGATTGCGTCCTGAAGCACATATGTAATCAGTCCAATGGAGAGACGGAACGTCATAGGCGGGTGACGTCATCGACCCAGAAACTATAAAGCCTGCCGGCAAACACACGCCCCCAGCTTCTGCTGCCTTCAACAAGCGCTCTATGTTTCATTGTCCAAACTGTCTCTGTGTTGTGTCTGAGTTCAGACTTTGTTGTTTTTTCACAAAATACACACATTACTGACAGTGAGAGATTTTGGCGAACGAACAGTCGTTCAGAAGGTGTGTTCCTCCCTGCTCGCGCTTCCTTATGAGCGGGGATACACACCCGATGTGCGTTGTTTGTTTGGGTGAACAGAACATTGTGAGGCTCTGCCTCTCCGCGTGCTGCGATCCTGCCGGGCGCTCTTTGAGTAGGGTGTACCGGCTCGCGATCCCCGCGGCACGGGCTCCGCTGCTGCTGAGCCACAGCGGCAGCTCAGATCGTGGGGTTCGCATATGGATCTGACAGAGGGGTGTCAGACGGGCCAGCCCTTTCTCAGCCTTCACCTGTCAGATCCAGTGCCGCTTCTCTGGGTTTGGGAGCCCGCACTGCAAGTTTCTCCCGCCCGGGGAGCGGCTGCGATGCTGCAGCTGTCTTCCTCCGAGGAGGTGGATGTCTGCAGCGTCGAGGCAGGGGTTGAGGACTCGCCACTTCAATCCCCTGCCAATGAGGCGCATCATGAGTGAGTCTGTGTAAAGCAGGCTTGACGAGCACGTTCTCCCCGCGCGCTCTGCTCAGCCTCAGACTTCGGTCTATAGTAACACAAGCATCGGTGTACATGTGATACTGTTTGGGCAGTCAGTTCCTGAGGGTGCTGGCTGTGTTCATTGACGCGTATAGAGAAAATGCGTACGTTTTTATTGGTTTTTATCCTCGCGTTTGTGGTCTTTCATCTCGAGGGATGAAAGCCAAATATGTTGTAGTCAGATTGTATCTCGCGTTTGCTGAGGCAGCGTGTAGATGGCGATTCCGTATGTATAAATATATAAACAGTATCGTCTGGTGATTATGGCTGATTTAATTCTGAGGAATTAAAATTTATATAATCTGACTTTGAGGAGTTAGATATGTTCTTTCAGTCTATCATTCGGACCATGTTCATTGATGGATGACTATGGCTTTAATTCTGAGGAATTAAAGGGTTTATCTGATTTTGAGAAGCTAGATATTATCAGCCTATCTTCCATATGGTAAAGATGGTCATTCGATGCCATGGGTTTTAAAAGAAAAGAGAATTAAAACACTATGGCAAAGACCTGGTCATACAGAGAGGCATTTTCCTTGTTACTCCTCGCATGTGGCGCAACAAAAACAGAGCGTCGCCGGGGGGCTAATGGTCGGCGATCTCAGGCACAGCCTTCTAAGGGTAAAACTGATCCGAGGACAGTTATTATTTAAGGAAGGCTGCGTCGAAGAAGTCTGTACGCTACGGCGTTCAGGGCTGTGAGGGTCATCCCCTCCGGGGGCAGACAGTGTTTACCTCATTACACGGTACCCGTCTGTCCTCGGCACCCTCACAGGGTCAATCCACCAACCCCGCCCGAGCGCCGGGGCGTGGAGAGCCCTCGCGGGTCATCGGAGGATGGCTCGCGCCCTCCGGGAAGGGAGGTGGCGCTGTCGAGTCAGTTGTTCCCTGCCGGTCAGCCGTTTCAGGGCGCTGCACTCGCGGTGCAGAGTACATCGGAGGCCAGCCTCAAACGGCTGGTACCCTTAGTAGATATTCTGGCTAAATCGGCCATATATATCTCAGTGGGTCCTGCAGTTTTTAAGAAGGGTACGCCATTCAGTTTTGATGTCGTCCACCCGGTTTCTATGGGGTCTTGCCCACGGTGGTGGGCCCCGAGCAGGCTCTGGTTATGTCTCAAGAAGTACAGGCTCTGCTGCAGGGTTCCCCCGCCCGGCAGGGAGTCAGGTTTTAAGGCCGGTACTTCATCGTGCCAAAGAAGGATGGAGGGTTGTGCCCATCTTAGATCTTTGCGTTCTGAACTGCTGTGTAGCAAGCTCAAGTTCAGGATGCTTTTACGCGAACAGATCGTGTTTCAGATCAGGTCCAAGGACTGGTTTGTCACAATAGATCACAAAGATGCATATTTTCATATCTCCATCCTTCCACAGCACAGGGAATACCCGTGGTTCGCTTCAGGGGAGAAGCTTATCATTATCGGGTGCTTCCCTTTGGTCTAGCACTTCACCCCGCACGTTTACCAGAGTGTGGACACGCATTAAATCACGCTGATTCAAAAAAGGCACAGTCAGCTGTCAGCTCGTCTCGCGGTTCAACATCAAAATGTTGTTCTCGCCCACACGAGGGAGGCTCAACTCCAAGAAGAGCGTTCTTTCTCTAATGCAGGGCGCTGCACTCGCGGTGCAGAGTACATCAGAGGCCTCAAGAGGGGTGAAACTAGGCCACTCGCTCACTGTGAAACAGTTTCAGAGGCTGTTGGGTCTCATGGCAGCAGCGTCCAATATCAATCACAGACAAGGAGTCTCCACTAAATCATAAGTGGAGGGACCCTTGCTTTCTAGGCCAAGGCCCGTTACTGGGGGCACCATGCCAGCGGGTATCTCTGAGCATGGATGCCTCCCTCACGGGCTGGAAGGGGCGACCATGAGTGGTCGCTCGGTCCAGGGCCTATGGCAGGAACATCATCATTCGTGGCATAATTGTCTAGAATGCTGTCAGTATTTCAGGTGCTGAAACACTTCCTGCCCTATCTCAGGGGCCATCATGTGCTCGTTCACACAGACAGCACATCGGTGGTCTCCTATATCAACCATCAGGGAGGTCCGAGGTCACGCCAGTTATACAAGAATACCGAGAATGCTGAGTATGGTTCTCGGACCTTGTGTCTCTCCTCGACGGCTCTCCCCTGGAGATTCCGATCAGGAGGGACATTCTCTCTCGCCAGGAGTTGTGGAAACCATGGACTTGGCCTCTGAGGGGGCCCAGCTCATAAATTCTGGTCTCTCAACCGAGGTTGTTGTGACCATTCTACACTCTAGAGCTCCTTCCACGAGGAAACTGCACACAGTTTTAAAGCTTTAAAGCTGAGGATGAGCAAGTGGGTGGTCGAGTCCATCTCACTCGCTTATGTGGCGGTCGGGCAGCCTTCTCCTTTGGCTGTGTGGGCCCACTCTACCCGGGGTATGGCGGCCTCTCAGGCTCTCTTGGCAGGGGCCTCCCTGCAAGATGTATGTGATGCGGCAGTGTGGTCTTCGCCTCATACCTTTGTCAGGCTCTACGATCTAAACATAAGTTCTACTCCTGGGGCTCGGTTGTTCGCTCCTTAGACAATTCAACAGGCGGGCACCCGGCTCGTATGGGGACGTGGGTATTCTCGTTCCCATAGCGGTGACGCAGCTCGAGTTCCTTGAACGGGAACGTCCCGGTTACATCTGTAACCTTTAGGGGTGTCAACAATAATCGATTCGGCGATGCATCGCGATGCGGGGCATGAACGATTCAGCATCGATGCGGCAAGGTGCCATAATCGATTATGTCACTGTTTATTTTCTGGCGGACGATAAAGTTGTGAAGTTTCAAATACTTCCGGTTCCGGGAGAATAACAACAACAACAAGTAAGGTGGCTGAGGCGGAGGGAGATGACCGCGACAGGTTATTAAAAATGCACTAACGTGCTAACGACCCAAGGTGTGTAGGATTGTACGTATATATTTTTTGCACAATAATAAAATAAATCTATAATGACGAAATACGGCGCAATTCACCTTTATTCCACAAGGTGGCAATGTCTGATACCCAATGATGAAGTGACGTTTCACTCATAGTTACCTCTGACAGAAAACGAAACAATAATTATAATCTGCAAAACTTGAAATGGCTTAGTGATTTACTTCAGAGAGCAAACACTAAACACAATCATATGTTAGTGTCACTGTCTCTTGATGATGGATGTGGTCAAGAAGCTGTCAGTGATCAAAATATTGATTTTGAACACATTGAAAATGAGTTTGGAGAATATGCTGGAGATCGCGAATATGATGCTGAATATACTGGTAAACGAGCTCTGACGAGGTCATATGATGATGGTAGGCTATTAAACATCTGCTCAAACTGAATCCTTCCAAGCTCCAAAAGGTAACGAAATAGGTTTTATTTTATTCTTCTGTAGCTGTTACTCTAAAATCAGGAGTTTTATATATTATCACGACAGGTAGAGGTCTATCCATGTTAAATATAGATCTGGGTCGCTAACGACCTGAATATGTAAGAATGTTTGGTGAAACAGTCATGCATTTAAGGGTTAATTGCATTATTTAATTTTATTTAATTACATTTTATTTTATTTAATAACGTTTATGTCAAAGATAGAGGAGACACATAGCAGCCAATACAATCTGTTGTTTAATATCTGCTTGTATTGCTTCATGACTGATGAAAAATTTGCTTTGTGTGCAGTAGAATTTTAATGCATCGCAATGCATCGTAGAATCGAATTGAATCGAATCGTTACCTGGTGAATCGTAATCGAATCGAATCGTGAAGGCAGTGCCAATGCACACCCCTAGTAACCTTAGTACCCGGAGTAGGAACGAGACGCTGCGTCACCCGGCCATACTCCCCGCATGCCCTTTAGCGGCTTGTTTCAGGCCTTCTCAGAAGCTGGGGGCGTGTGTTTCCCGGCAGGCTTTATAGTTTCCGGGTCGATGATGTCACCCGCCTATGACGTTCCGTCTCTCCATTGGACTGATTACATACGTGCTTCACGACGCAATCACGCAGAGGAGTTCCCATAGCGGTGACGCAGCGTCTCGTTCCTACTCCGGGAACTAAGGTTACAGACATAACCGGGACGTTTTTGATATCATCCAGCTCCTCTAAATACCTCTGCCTGGCGCTGGTAGCAATTTCTCCCTGTAGTGAACCTCCATTTCTTTTTATTTTCCATTTTAAAATTTCTCTGTTTAAATGACGTGATAATTCCTTGAGCCGTCTTTCCTGCTCCGATCTCTGTATCGCTCTTACAGTGTTGACACTGGCAACTGATAGCGTCGGATCAAATGGTGGATGGGCCCAAACACCGCCCAATTTGTCACGTGACAGCAAGCTACCATGACGTAGGTCCTCATTCTCAATTGTTACACCCCGTCTTGGGGAAAAGGGTGCAACGTGAAAGCTCTGAAACCAGTGTATTGGAACAATGGGTGCGTTTACATGCACACCAGTAAGCTGATAACTCCAAAAAATCAGCTTATTGAAACAACCAGTTTTCCCTGTTCTCATGCAAACCAGTAAATGGACAACGTAATTAAACCGCGTTTACATGACTATTTATAAACCGGGTTATTTCCTTGTAGTGCCGTCAAAAATAATAATGTCCGTATATCTGACTATGAGTTTTTCAAATGTTACGTCAGTTGTGATGATAAATAAAGCGTGCACCATGTCAGCGGGAGATTTACGGCTCATATTAACCCTTATGCAGTTATGAAGCGTTTTGACTGAACCCTTTGACTGAATACTTCTGCATGAGAAAAGAGAACACCTCTTTACAATTTTCTGGGTCTGCGTTTGTGATATGTCCTGATTTCATGCAAAACTCTAGCTCGCTCTGTCTGGGTGCATTTAAATCTTCTGTAAGTTTGCGTTTTTGTCACCTATCACACATGCGCACTTCAATAAGCCGACAGAAAGCAGTTAATGCGTTTACATGCAGCGCAAAATCAAGGTAAGAGGCAAAAAACTACCTGTCCCGACCGGTTTATTCTTACCCCGTTTATGACATTACTCCGATAAAAGAAAACGGGTTACCACGTTTACATGACCAGGTTCATTGTCGGCTTATTGGGCATAATCGGCTTAAGAACGTGCATGTAAACGCACCCAATGATGAATTTATTGGATTTAATTGGAACCTACGATTCAAGAGCTGACTGGGTCAAAATAACAAACACAACTTCCTTGTTTTTAAACCTCTTTCTTAAACCCTAAACCAAAAATAAAATAAAAATAAAATACAGTATATAAACTTAACTCCCTAACCAAAACACTTTAACAATAAACAACAGTTGCGTCAGATTCCCTGCTTTCCCAAATAATCAGTATTTACAATATATTTACAACCAGGCAAACAAACTGAAAAGGGTAGTCCAAATCAGTGTCAGAAAACAGTCAAAGGGTCAGATATACCAATAAAGTTCCTCTGATACAAACAGTGTCAGATTTAAACAAACAAACAAGCAAGCAAGCAATACTCAAAGTTTCAAAAATTTTGAAAGCTTTGATGACAAGCTTTTTAAAAGACTGTGGACCAATCAGGACATAGCAGCAGTCAGCCTGCAGGGACCAATCATATGAACTTCCTGGACAGACAGAGAGACTCACAAAACAGATACAAAACATAGGGTTGTAACTCCTATAAACCACGTCTGTTTGAAGCGTCAGCTCGCAGTGTGTTGGAAAGGTAAGACAATATAGCCTGACAAGCCAGACCCACATCAAGATGTTTGGTCTGGAAACTCACCATATACAGGGCTCAATCCGAGGGACGGGATAAACGGTTGTCTTTCAAACTCCCTCTGCACGCGATAGGATAGCGCTACAACCAACCAGAGCAACGAAGGTGAAACAGAGCTTGTTGATAGATTAAACATTCGCAGTATCCGGTCAGCAAAACCCCAAACACATCTTCCCTTTTTAAGAATGACTTCAGTGCCGTTCTTTGTTCTTTTCTCAGAGAAAAGCTTAACTCCGAGAATCGCGGTCAAAGCTGATTCGAAAGACCGCCGCCGTTCGCTAGTTTCTGTGTTTACTAAGAGAACGCAAACACAACTCGGCCGTCGTCATTATGGCCCCGCCCACCGACTCTATACACGATGTGATTGGTCCGGCAAGAGTTAGGGGAATACAGTATTTATATAGCTCAGAAGGGTATTGAGAGTTCCTAGACGACACTTGCGGGCAGATTAAATTTGCTGCCACTAGGGTGCGTCTAGATTTCTAGGCTAAAGACAATAACCTCCTAATATATGTTTGATTCCTTTGGTTCCTCTTTTAGTGATCGATATAACTCTCTAAACGTTTCATAAGTGTAATATATTCGTGCTCATGCTATCGAGTTGTTCATGAAAACTATGTTTGTGGGATGTAAGGAATGAGTTTTTCATTGAACATTCGACCTGGATTACCATAGTAACACACATTGCTTTCACTTATTGATGGCATCACACCCTCGGCCGACTGGCACAGCAGATTCCACCATAGTGTGGAGCGGAGCTATCAAAATAGGGGAGAGACCCTTTTGGGGGTCAGGGCATGTTTGTATTGGTGATTTGAAATATCAACATTGGTTACCAGAAATCACCATATTTAAGGTAATCAAATGTAAAATAACACTGCCACACAGACTTTTGGTTGTTCTTAGTTTCTGTTTTCATTGACTTTAAGTTTGTTTTCATCAGTCACATGTGTTTCTTAGTCTTAGTTCCCAGTCTGTCATCAGTTGTCATGGACACACACACACAAATTTTTATTCAAATTAATGTTATTAATATTTGTATCATGTCGTCATTTCTTCATCTTGTGACAGATCAGACCCAAAACACAATTTGGACACAATTTGCTGTTTTGGCTTTTGAGGGCCTGGACTTTGTTTTTTTACCAAAAACTTCTGTCTTCTTGTCATCACCAACCCCTTTGACGTCGAGAAGCTGAAATCTTTGCTCTGGATCAGGGGAAATTACCATCACCCTATTGACCTCCCAGACACCTCTGGACTAAACTGGAGGGACGTTGTCATCCGGTGTCTGGAGAGTGTTTACCCCGGGTCCAGGAGACATTTGGAACCAGAACCTCTTTCACCAGGGTATTCTCACAAAAATGCGTATAAATAGTACGAGTGTGCAATGTCATGGAATGTATACTCATTTTGGCGTGTCTATGGCACGCTGTTTTTCGCGTGCATATGATACGCATTTTATGGCGTATTATACATACGAACCCCCCACCCCACCACCCTAAACCTACCCAAGCGCGTGTCATATATACGCCATAAAGAGCGTATCATATGCACGCGAAAAACAGCGTATCATATGCACGCCAAAATGAGTTTTGGCATATACATTCCACGACATTGCACACTCGTACTATTTATATGCATTTATGTGTGATCGGGTTGCTTTCACCAACTATGACCACGGATGTGTGTGCCCTCTGCAGATGGAGAACTACCACCTACTGTGACGCGTCAGCTTGAGTCCAAGGATAAGTGGACAGCGCTGACCCTCGCCCTGGAAGAGGAGACCCCAGAAAAGTCTGACCAGCTATCTGTCTTAGCCTACGACATCTGTGGCCAAGGTGGAAATATATTGGTGGAAATAGAGACTGAGTACTGGCTGATGGATTTCAGCTGTGATGGGTAAGCAGTCACACCCACTAGCCACTTTGGCGGGTTGAACATAATTTCAGCCTACAGCCAAATGAAATGCAAGACCATCGTATCATTAAAATTACAATTCTTTATCAATTAACTTGCAGTTAGTAAAGGCGGAATCATGCTGCATGACTCAACAGAAGCACTCTGAAAGTGCAGATCCACTTGTCCGTGCAACACTTCTGTCTACTTTATCCCTATGGGTGACGTCAAGCGACTTTAATGCGCCTGTAACCAAGGTTACCACAGAGTAATATATGAATAAAAATGTGATTATTATAACAACTTTATAATGTGGAAAACTTCTAGAAACAACTTAGAATAAATAAGCAACCAATGGCGATCAGTTTTGTACTTGAGATGAGTCAATGAGAGCGCAGAATGTGGCGCAGCGGATAAATTGATTTCCGGGTTTTGCATGAAGTTTCCTCGTGAAGTCAGATGCAGCTCTATCTATCGGGCAGAGATGATGAATGAGCACGGTGTTCACTGACGCTCCGTGATATAGAAACAGAGGGTGATCATTTTGATATGTTTTATCGATGGATGGATGTAAGTGAAATCTTAGTCTGCACCATTCTGGAATTTTCTGAGTTTAACGATCTCCTAGATAAGACAAATTGCCTGGTTAATTGTCACCAATTAAATCGTTATTGTTGTGTAAGTGGGGAAGAGAAATGGAATTTGTGAATGATTTATGCCTATAAAAATGTGTAATGTTACTTTTGGTACATAATAGCTAACTGTGTGCTGATGTATGTGATAAATTGGTTAGTTAAATATAATTAGTGTGTTAAAAATAGTCACAAAAAAATACATATATAAAGGAAATATATTCTTTATTTGAAAAATGCAATAACATATGTTCTGTTTCTGTGTAAAATGTATGATTATACATTTATTTTCATGAGTTAAAAATGTTTTATTGTATGTTGTTACAAAGATTTTAAAGATATTTTCATGACCTTGTCTGTTCAATGTCAGGTTTTTTTTCCTTGTTGTTTTGTCCTTTTCAAAGTCCTCTGTCTTATGTGACGAGATACGTATTCTGGAATTGTCCCAGCCTTCCAGTGGTTCTGAGGAGGGTTTGGACTGGCGAGCCTCCCTTGAGTCTGAGTCTTGAGTTCTGGGTTTCTGTGGAAACTAAAAGACAAGTTTTCTGAACTCTTCAAATGGTAGGAAATCGAATGACTTTTCCCATCTGTTGTTTTTTTCCTGAGATGAAGATATTTCCTTCATCAACAGATAAAAGGACAATTACGTTTTTCAACAGACTATTTGATATCAGAGAAGTGCAATGTTTTTTTTGGGTTGGAAACTGAGATACATTGTTTGAGGTTTGAAGTGAACAAACAAAGTACTTACCTTCTTGAAAAAGGTTCATGAAACCTGTGAAAAGGAAAGAGTGATACAATTCAGAAAAGAGAAATATTTTGATCGACGTCACTCTCCCACCGGAACACGCCCCTCAGCCGGGGCTGGGTGGCAGAAGAGCTGCTGTGTGACTGGACTTAATAGAGGAAAACGCGAGTATGGTAAAGGATTATCAGTTTAAACTAAAGGTTGGGCTCAATATAGTGGTCCTTACAACTTACCAAAGATTCAGTGATTAATTGATAATGACATGAAGCCAGGAATTGTGTTTTCCTGACATTTTTATGAGCCTGATTTCAACATGAATGTTTATAATTGTCAGTCATCACATTTTTCTCTTATTTTGTGAAAATGACAATGAATCTCTTATTTTCACTATGTCTGCACTTACAGAGGATTGATGTGCACGTTAACTGAACTCAGCACCTGGACAAACACTTGAGCTGTGAGTGGATTCCAAATTCAACACCTGTGATTGGCCAGCTGCATTGAAGAAATCTACAAACATGTCTGTGATTGGCAACATTACTCACCGAAGCGAAAACACGTTGGAATTTTAATCATTTGATGAGTGCAAATACAGATACACACTGGATATCTTGCTAGCTCCTTTTCACCAATAATACACTATTATTATGAATTCTTACAGAGGATTATAAATCCTAGACAAGCAGTTATGGGCAGCTTTTCCCTCTAAAAACAGAAGCAGCATTAGGCGGCAGTGGTTTGAGTGAGAAAATTACACGCTATTATCAAATCCATCTCAAGCTCAGAAAAGCGATGTCCATGGGGTCCGTGGACAAGCCATGGCCATGACCAGCAATGGAGACAGGATCAGAAGAGGCATGGAAACGGGCAGAATATTTCCAGATGGGACTGGCGAAGAAAATTATGAAGAGAGGGTGGGGACTTGGGTGGAAAAAAGGATCCGCAGACCACAGATCGATCAGGTCACAGTCTGCTCCTGGCTCTAAGATGGACTGACTCGCCTGTGTCAACTCTGGGGCCCTTGGTGTCCTCCAGCTCTCGAATAACCTTGGTGGGCACCTCGAGCTCGCTGGCTGTATAGGGAAGAGGCCACCGTTCCCAATCATCCAGGTCAGGTATCCCAAATATGGCCGGCTCTCTGGACAGAGAAGAATTTGCAATTGAAGACTCAACATGGGTGAGTCCATCTTCTTTCGTACTCACTTTGAGGGTCGGTTATTCTGTTACAGTTCTGGGTGGTTTAGCAAGCACACGAAGAAGCAGCTGAGGATCACAGAGTTCTATCCAAATTCAAGTATTGAAGGCACAGACCCTATTCACACTGACATGTGTAGACACACAATAACCAACGAAAGACTGAAAAGAACAGAGGGAACGGAGGGAAGGTAATGGAGGGAACTAGTTAGACACAGTTGGAGAGGATAAACTAATCAGGGATAAACAAGAAGAGATGTAGACATGACAAAACGTAATTGTGACATGCTTATATTGCCCAGCCCTTGCCCATCAGCACATGCCAGCTGATATACACTGTAGTCTTGATTTGGGTGGTCACTCTGCATTTGAAAGTTTGAAGGAGTTTTAAATCTTCTAAATCAAGTAAAATTACTCAAAACTTTAAAATTAAAAAAATGTAAGCATGCCAAAGTCAACTTTATTCATATAAAATGTAATTTCCCAACAGTAGCCACAGTAGCTGGTGTACTGACAAAAAAGTTAATGTCAAGCCCTGGGTATAATACTTAGGAGGCATAAGAGCTGTCTTATGTTTAAAAACAAACAAACATTTAACTTAATTTTATAACATAATAACATAATAACTATATTTTTAAGTTTCATTAACTCATAAACCTGTACTATTTGGCTTGCATCCCTCACCCCATTAACACCCAGTGAGGAGATTTTAAAAACACTAATTTCGAGGGAAGAAAACAGCACAAGACAAGTTTAAACAGTATTTCTCCATTATTCATTGTCTTAGGACACTTTTTGTAAAAAACAAATAATAAATAATAATAATTCAGGCGATACACCTCTGGATTCGGCAGACTTTTAATTTTCGGTTTAATTAGCAATGTATACGAAAATATCTGGATAGTATATTACCCCAACATTCCTAGCTGCAAGAAGTTCTTTATTCGTTCTATATACTATAACAACTTGTCTCACATTATCCTCAATCTGCACTTCAGAGAATTCTCACTTTCTGAGCCAGACAAATCATTTGCATTCAAAATCTCCTTAGAACCTTTAGTAACAGTCTCATCTTTTTTTTTTTCTTTTTTTTTTTTTGATGCATTTGACATCTCAAAAAATATTTGACTTTCTTTTCACCGCTGGCACTTTAAAAACAGCTTCATCCTCTTTGAGTATTTCACCCTCCATCTCATTAAACTCAATATCCATCTCTAATCAGTTTTTTGTACATTTGTTTCTCAGCACTCTTAAATGCATTTACTGGTTCTTCCTTATCTGCAATCAAATCCAAAACCTCACCAACCTCTCTTTCCCTCTCCACACTATTACCATGACCTTTATTTGGACTTTGAAACCCACTTTCATCTTCTGTGCCAATTGATGCATTATTTTCAGGACAAGCGTGTACCAAGTGCCACTATTTCCCGCATCTAAATCATCGCCTGCATTCGTTGTAGCAAAGATAATCAAAACTTTGACTTTGAATTAAAAAGCCATATTCAGTTCATCACTCCTTAAAATCAAATGTACTTGTCTGCAGAAAGACACAATGTGCTTCAACAATGGTGATATGCAGCCTAAGGGGATTTTATTTATCGCAGAAACCAACCAGATAATTTACGGTGCAGCACTACATCACTGCAATACTTTTCCTGCTGGGTTAACAAGTGGGAAAACCTTAAACAAACTGTCATTAAGAACTATCTCAATAACTTTATCAACTTTATCCAATAATAACACCACAGCACTGTTCATTCTAGACAGCAAACGGATACTACTATGGCCAGCCTATTACAGCTAATACACATTCATCAACCGAGCACTAAACTCTGGCACTTTTATTTCATGCCACAGAGTGAGTTGCACATAACTCGCCTTCTCCACATTCGCCATGACAACCAGTTAAAGAACTGGCCGACACAACCCCCCTGTTCCCACCACAATTTGTTCAGTGCTTTGTAACCATATATAGTGAGAACAAATTAATGAATAAAAGACAGTGAGAGAAACAACACATAAGCAAACAGACCTTAGAAATGTAAAATGAATTCACAGCCACTCTCCGATTCACACTTCACAGTAGATTATTTGGTTACACTTTTGAATACCATTCCATCAATACTGAGTAACTACACAGGAACACACGAGTAATGCATTATAAAAACTCTAGTAACTAACAAGAAAATCTGATTAAATAATTAGTAAGAAATAGTGCTTAGTCGAATGTGGTAAATCACTATTAGCTTATCAATAACTATCCACATATATATATATATATACACACACACACACTAGTAATGACTCAAGCATTATCAAATCCTTCAGAAGTAATTATTTGGAACAGTATTCTAAAGTGAAAAGCATGATAACTTACTAGTAATGACTGACGTCTTTTAGAGAGTATTGTTGTTGTTGTTGTTTTTTTTTTTTTTGTATAGTTTTTGCTACCAAAACAAACTATCATATAATATTGTGTCTGATTTTGTTTGCTGTACCAGCTGCATGGAAAGATAGTTTTATCTACTATGAAAATTACCGTTTACTACAGTATCACAAGTCTTCTTTCAGTGCTTATTTCTGTTTGTCATTAACTAATGCATTTACCTCTATTGCCAGTAGATGTCATCCACGATCTTTCTTGTATTTTGTTAAGTAGAAATTCCTTGAAATTAATATACAAAAGTTTCTCTTTAATGGCAACTGTATCACCCTCAAGGTTTGGTTTATAAGGACATTTCTCATATAGCCTAGGTTGGCAGGTTTTTTTTTTGTTTGTTTGTTTTTTGATCACAATATCTTCTTTATTCCCTGACATAACCATTTATTTATGTCACCATTATTCAGGGTTTTTAGCTGTTCTAAACTCCAATTTGAAACTCATTTTCTCACTTGTCTTTTTAAACCAAAACCATTAAAAATTCAAAATGATTTAACACAATCATGTGTGCAGTATTAGGTTTCTGTCAGAAATATGTTGTATATTATGCTTTCTTTCTTCTCAAATTTATTTAAAATTTTACACATCACTATATGAGAGCAGTGAATTCAAAATGGTAAATTCAAACAAACTGTAGTGTTATTGCAGTGCTTTCAATAATTGTTATACAGCTGTCTTCCATGAAGAACAATACATTAACACCTGCCTTACACAGATTCTAAATCGTTGAATTGTATTAAACGTCACAAATGATCACTTTAGAGCAAATGGATCTGCTTCATAAACTAAACTATATTTACTTATGCAACTTTAATATAATCTCAGAGTAATCGAACACTCTAAAAAATGCTGGGTTAAAAACAACCCAAGTTGGGTTGAAAATAAACAAACCCAGAAATTGGATTGTTTGAATGGGTCCTTTCACTGGGTTCAAACAACCCAATTTCTGGGTTTGTCCATTTTCAGCCCAACTTGGGTTGTTTTTAATTTTTTTGAGTGAATGGGCATTACAGCAAACTCATTATGCTTTACACATTACACGTAATTTAACACCTTTTTTGACATACACTATGAAGAGATTACAGCTGTTGTGCTTGACTGAAGTGCTGCAGTTCATGACCCATTATAGTATGACTGAGAGCGGACTCCCAATGCTATTTATCAGTTTTTCAATTAGCTATTGAACTGTGTGCAGTGATGGGAAAGTGCACTGCCTGCTGGAGTGTGCTTATATCTGGACTGTGTATTTTTTGACTGAGCGCATGAGTGTGTTGAATGTTTATACATGTAAACTGTATTTATGCATATGCGTATATTGCTGTTCCTGGTGAGCAGTTTATTCGGTGAATAGAGTGTTCCTGTGTGCTTGCTTTTTTAGGGTTGACTATAAATTCATTGTCAGTGTTTCTCTGGCTGGACAGTCTGCTCTTGCAAGGCTTTCACCTTCCACTTGCTTTGGTGGCAATAAGCCCACAAACATAGGCTTCAATTAAGCTGATTATGTCAGGGTTCTGTCACATCGATCTACTTTATTATTGGTTTTGTGATAGAGCCCTGAGACTCCTGTATTTGTCTTGCTTTTGTGTGAACACATGGCTTTAAATTTTTCTTTCCTGGCCATGTCCTTGTGTTTAGGCTTGTTCGACTTCATGCATCAATACGCGGACCAATCGGCAGCTGACTTGAAGCCGTGCATGATTTTTTCCTGAATTGAGGCAGCGCTGCGTGACTGTAACGTATGTTAACAAAGTACCTCGAGAGCGAATCGAGAGCAGCCTGCTGGTTCATTCTGCTCAAGCTCTGGTAACGACAGCTGTTCCACGACTGGCCGGATTCACCGCGTGACAGCGATCACGAGTGTTTCTTGTTTATTCTAAAAGCTTCAGTTCCATTAATTCTCACTATTTTTTATTTTTTTATTTTTTTTATAACGGTAAAACCTCTTTTCATGTTGTCGCAATCTTATAGTGTGACATATTTATCAAAATAAAAATCATAAAAAGCGTAGACTTGACTTCATTGATAGTTCTTTATTTTGAACTTTATTTTTGTACAAACAGACGATGTAATAAGCAGTACAAAAAGTTACATGACAACATACAATATATTGCATTTTTTTTTTCAATTAATCTGTGATAAAGCATACAAACACAGTGCGAGCATCACTGCAGGAAGAAGAAAATGTCCGACTTCACATCTTCGTTTGCAGCTCCTCCCCACCTGCACACAGCAAATTTAGCCGATCGGTTGCATCCAGCCACAGCAGATGTCGATTACACCATGGCTGAATCCGAAATCACCCCCATAAACCCTCATTCACTATTCCCTACGTTAGTCCACTAATACAGTTCACTTGAAGGAGTGAATGAAAATGAGTGCATGAAGTCGGACAGCCGTTGAGAGTACATCAGCTGTACACTCGTTATTGCGGTACAATGTGGTATTGAATGAGTGCACTTGAACATGTCCACTATCGTTTCGGCACCACTACAAATGACTGTCCCTTCAAATAATGCCCTATTTGAGGGTATGGGGGTGATTTTAGATTTAGCCCATGTGTGGTGTTAGCACATGGCTTGTCATGTGTTTCCTTGTGCTCTTCTGTCTATTGTCTAACCATGCCCATCTTGTTATCTGATTATTGGTTGATTTGCCCCACCTGTCTTTTCTATTTACTCTCTTTTGTTTTGCTTCCCTATTTATTCTCCTTGTGTTTGCAGTCCTGTGATGTACTATTGTCAAGTTCTCCCCTCATTTAATATCCAAAGGACACCTCAAATTTCTGAATCAATCTTTTTTAATTTCTTTTTGTCTTTGTTAGCCGACTCAGCAAATTAGGTTGTAAACCTTTAAAGACAGAAAAACAAAAGTTACAATTTGAACTAACATCTTAAATATTTTAAAATGTTTCAGTAAATTTTTAACATTTAGCAGAATTTTAACATTTAAACTTGTACTATCCTTTTGTACCTTATACATTAAAGGTATACATTAATTATACATTTTCTAACTCAAAATGAAATATTTTAGCACAAACTCATTTAACAAAATCAATGAAGTATTTCAAACACCTAGCCTAGAAATCTAGACGCACCCTAGCGGCAGCAAATTTAATTTGCCCGCAAGTGTGGTCTAGCAACTCTCAATTCCTATCTGAGCTGTATTCCTCAGAATCTGGACGGCCCAATCACATCGTGTAGGTAGGCTATAGAGTCGGCGGGCGGGGCCATAATGACGACGGCCGAGTTGCGTTTGCGTGCTTCTAGTAACACAGTCTTCTAGTAAACACAGAAACTGGCGAACGGCGGCGGTCTTTCGAATCAGCTCTGCCCGCGCCTCCGGAAGACTTGGAGTTAAGCTTTCCTCTGAGAAAAGAACAAAGAGCGGCACTGAAGTCATTCTTAAAAAGGGAAGATGTGTTCGGAGTTTTTGCCGACCGGATACGGCGAATGTTTAATCTGTCAGCGAGCTCCCCTTCACCGTCGTTGCTCCGGTTGGTGTACCGCTATCCTATCGCGTGCAGAGGGAGTTTGAAAGACAACCGTTTATCCCGCCTCTCGGACTGAGCCCTGTCTATGGTGAGTTTCCAGACCAAACATCTTGATGTGGGTCTGGCTTGTCAGGCTATCAAACACCATGAATGTAAATAAAACATTCCACTGACCATTGGCATCTTTGGAGTGAACGTTTCAGTGAACTTATGCTGCATTCCATCTGCAAACTTCCCTAAGCACTTCCCCTTGGGGGAATCCCCGCCGCCATTTTGAAGTGCGTTCCACTTCGTGAAGTGGACAAGGGAAGTTTATATGGACAGACCCTTGCTCCCTCGATTTTGACCGAGTGAGCGAGTCTACTTCATATGTACACTTCAGGCAGCTTCATATACCACAATGCAACGCGATTGTGACGTCACCATATCGTGTTTAATTTACCCCACCACAAACAACTCTATGATATTTTTTAAAAACATTTAAAACAACCCAAACACATCCATATACATATATAATATTGCATTAAACAATTTCATAAAGGAAAAAAATAATAATAATAAATCAACTCCAAAGTGGATTCCAAGTGATCAAGGGCTTAGGGTGTTCCAGTTCAGTCCATTGCAAAGTTTCCGCCAGTAGTGGGCACTCATGCAACGTAAGCAATGACGCACATCCGAGTGAACGAGACGGAGGGAAGTTTGCGAGTGAAGGGCACGATAAAAACGAACTGGAATGCAGCATTAGTGTCTTCTCTTTGAAGTTTCTTTGTCTGAATGACTGAGAACCTCAATGTCTTAACAGGTGCTATCAATCAGTGACAATGCTGAGCCAGTGGTAAGCAGCCAGTTTGCTGCTCTGGTGCATTCTGGGAAGTGTAGTTTTTTATGTGACCCATTCCTGAGATTTAGCTCAACACTTCCCACTTGAGCTCCTGGTTTTTCTAAATCCAGAGAGGTCACACAAGCCCTTGGTCCTTTGCTTGTTCTTCAGTGGGAAGTAGAATGACAAGGCGCCTGACATCTCTATGAAGAATTGTGGCTGGGATGTTTGTTTGAAGCCTTTTGGTTCCTTCACTATTTGCTCTTGTGGGCCCTTCTTTGCCATTTGCTTTTGTGATTTGAACAGGATAGCTGGGAAAAGTCGTCACAAGCACATCTCTTACAATGCCTTTGCTGTCAGCATTGACACTGACCACTCTAGCCAGCTTGTACTGTCCTCTCAGGGCATTTTGGTCAGCCAACCAGACCAACTCATTTCAACAATTGAGAGGTAGCCCGGGGACCAACATATCTTATCTATTTCAGTCCAAATTTACAGCTAGTATGCAAAATGTAACTTATTTATAACGTATAACATAAATTTAATGAACAAGTAAGTTATTAATTGTCAACTGCCATTAGCAATAACTGTGTGTGAATTACTCATTTCTCATATTGGTGAGTGTAGTGAATAGCTAGCCCGGGTATGGGTAAACTACAGCCCACAGGCCACATATCCATTAGGCTGTTTAATCGGCCAGTCGAGTATTACAAATGTTTTTTGTAAAGGCCGCATTCATTTAGCCTTTTTCCTCTAATACCTTCCATTTCAGTTGATTCCACTAGATGATGCACTCCAAACGTTGCCAATGACTTTTGCTATACCGTCTGTACACTGTAGATATTTATTCTTCACATTTGACATTCTTCTGAGACCTTTTTAACAATGAGTGGACCATAGAAAAGAAAAGTGGACAGTGAGTGCTGAATTTTTAATAAGAAGTGGACATCTAAATATTTTTTCACAGAAGTCCGATCATATGCTGTGTGTCTTATTTGCCAAGAAAACGTTTCTTTTTTTTAAATAATACAATATCAGCCAGCACTTTTCTACCAATCATGCTAACTATGTTAGTAACCAGTCAGAGCAAGAAAGGACAGCTACTGCTCAGAGGTTAGCAGCCAATTTACAAGCTCAGATAAATATTTTTCTTTGACAAGCTACTATTCAGGAGTCAAGCACCAAGGCAAGTTATTGGTTGGCATTCAAATTAGCAAAGGCCAACAAGCCTTTCTCCAATGGGGAGTTTTTAAAAGAATGCATTTTAGGGGATACGAGTCTCTTGTGTCCAGAGAGCAAAAATAAAATTTAAACAAATTAGTTTATCACACAGAACAGTGACTCGCTGTATACAACTAATTGACAAAGATTTGACCAGCGACATGAACAAAAAACAGAGTCGTTTAATTTAATTTAGAGTCTATAAACACGTGGAGTAGACTTGTATGACAGCTTGCCTTGTGTCATCGAGAAACTAAATTTACCATGGTGCAAACTTGTGGATGTCACCACAGATGGATCGCCAAATTTAACAAGAAAAAATGCCAGACTGCTGAAAAGAATTCAGGATAAGGTAAAAGAGGAATACCCAGAGTTGGATGTAATTTTCCTACACTGCATTATCCACCAGGATGTCCTGTGCAAGTCTGTATTGCACCTTGATCATGTAGTGAAGGTAGTCATAAAGCTCATTAACTTCATACGAGCAAGAAGACTTAACCATCATCAGGTCATTCAATTCTTTGAAGAATCTGATGCTGTTCACCAGGACTTACTGTACCACTCTAAGGTCCATTGGTTGCATTTGGGGAAAGCATGTCAGCGAGTGTGGGAGCTCAAAGGGGAGATAAGCTCATTTTTGGAGTTAATGGGGAAGGCTGCCGATTTTCCTGAGCTGAGCGACATAGACTGTCTTTGCGATTTAGCGTTTGCTTTGGACATACTGGCACACATGAATGTGCTGAACGAGAAGCTACAAGGGAAAGATCAATTTGCACATAACATGCATTCAAATGTGAAAGCCTTCAAAGCCAAATTGACTTTATTCGCAAGGCAAACTTCAAACAACCCATTTGCTCATTTCCTCACACTTGTGACACTAAAAGGTCCCCTAACATACCAAAAAATACAGCAAACAACTGG
The DNA here is from genome assembly GCF_024679245.1 of Pseudorasbora parva. Lineage (NCBI taxonomy): Eukaryota > Metazoa > Chordata > Actinopteri > Cypriniformes > Gobionidae > Pseudorasbora > Pseudorasbora parva. The sequence goes on from NC_090187.1 coordinate 13,007,501, forward strand.
ACAAAATGAACAACTAGACGATCTGAGTTGTTTTTTTTCTTTTGATTCTCTAATTTTGAAAATTTAAGAAGTCACTTCAGCTGGTGTCAAATCCCCTGTCACTGGACACCGAAACCGTGCCACAGGAGTTGAAGTTGGAACTGATAGATCTGAAGTGTAACTGTCTTAAAGGATAAGTTTGAGTCCCTGAAAGTGGATAAGTTTTATGCTTCACTAAATAAAATCAAGTTTCCAAACATCCGACAGTTGGCACAGAAGATGCTTGTGCTCTTTGGCCCTATCTGCGTGTGTAAGCAGACGTTCAGCGGGACATCAGAAAACATCAGAAAAGCACAACACAGATCCCAGTTAACTGATGAACACCTGAGATCGGTCCTCTGAATTGCCACACATAAACTGACACCAAATGTCGATCCACTGCCAAAAAAGGGGTATCAACAACACTGTTCTCTCTGAAACTGAGAAAAGGTAAGTAGGTAATCTTTACTTTTTATGTATTGAGTTTCAAACTATTATAAATAATAATATTTTATTTAATTATCGCCGCGCATTTTTGATCATACAGAAGGGATTGCCTGGTCCTGAGCCACTACTCTAAGGATCTTATGTACAACAGACCAAAAAGTATACTGTTGTACACTGCTGCCATCAGACCCAGCAGTCTTTGAAACTGCTTGACAATGAGTGACTGGCCTAGCTTTATTCTCTTACTGATGACCGGATTGACTCAATGTGAGCCGCAAACAGACAAGCTATCATGGTATTCAAATCCCATACCACGCTCAGGAATGTAGTTCTCTGTGATGGATTCAGCACACTCTTTTTGACATTCAGTCTCATCCCCAACTTTCTCATATGGACGAGAATGAAAGATGTTGAACTGCTAACTGCCATGACTGAGCTAAAATCTATGCAATGCTAGAGCCTATACCTGTTTGAGTATTACATACTGAACTAAAAGTAAGTTTATCATATTTTCTGGCTAGTTTACTTTATTTGTTATAATCATAACGATACTTTCACCCAAACTGAAAAATTAACACAAGTTTAAATGGGTAAATCTTCTACAGATATTTTTTATTCTTCATTTTCTTTTCTGATTTACTTCAGTTCTTGTTAAAACACACAGCACATGCTTCCTGTGTGCATTTTGGGCTCTTTTTGTGTGAAATCATACTTATTTTGTCCATTAAAAGTGTACTTGCACTTTATTGAGCGTCAGGAGCGCAGCAAAAATAGGCTCGCTGCCGAAACCGCCTTCACTGCTGCTCACGCGACGCTCCTGCTTGACACTCACGCGCTGCCACTGCTCCTGGTGTGAATGCACTCATGAATTAAAATGTGCGCCCGATAAAAAATATGCGTTGCTCGCGCGCTGCTCACACTTGCGGTGTGAAACAGCCATAAGAGTAAGCAAGCCTCCCAGTGCCACTACATTTCTGGGCAGACACTGAGATATGTGCTTGCTGGCAGGGGCGGATCTAGAAAATTATTCATGGGGTGGCAAGGGGGCGGCATGAGATCTATGAGGGGTGACAACACTAAATCTTGTGGATTCAAGTATAATATACGTATATTAAATATACTTTATATTTATATGCTGCTCACGCAAGTGGCAAAACATTTAAACATAGACCAATGTTAAAATCAAAAACATTTTACATTAAAACTTACAATAAAAAAAAAATCTAGTTTTTAATTTCTTTCATTTTTAAATATTTTATAAGAAATGCTGCAGGTCATAAAGTACTTTGTTTCTCCACCTCCAAGCAGGGACGGAGTGGGGCTAAAAAAAACTGCCCTGGACTTTCTCCAAAATAGGCCCATCATCCGGCCATTCGCCCCAGCCGTGCGCAACAGACACTGTACTATGGTGTACTATATACTAACTACACTGTGGCCCTCTTTTCTTTCACTTTTTCCCATCCACCTTTCTCCTTATGTTTTCTGCTAGCCATTCTGCTGCGATTTGATTCCGGAAATCCAGGGACCAATCACAAACTGGCTAGTAGGCCGACTTGTCTTCCTCAGGTTTTATTATTTTATTTTTTTGCACGTAGCTGTATATAAGTGATCGTATTAGTGCCCCTGCTGATGGCTGTTCATACTGTGTTATTAGTAGGGCTGTCAATTGATTAAAATATTTAAATTAATTTAATCACACATTTTTATCAGTTCTTAAATGTACCTTAAATGAATATGTTTCAAGTTTTTAATACTCTAATCAACATGGGTATGGACAAATATGCATGCTTTATGCAAATGTGCGTTTATAGTAAAACCATACTCAGAGCATGAAGACAAGACATGTTGCAAAGGTCATGTTTTTCAAATAACTTGTTGATGTCTCTTAAGCCTAAGCTTAAAAATTCTGAATAAGCACTGATTTCTCTCATTTTAAGAATATAAATAAAAGGAGTTTTTACACTGGCAAATTAATTCAGAACAGGGCACAGTTCGTATGAAAAATTAGTAATGTGAAAGCTGTGATGCGGACCTGAGCGTGCACCAGCTCCACACCATACCTGGAGGAGGAGATCCATATTCACCAGGAGTAGGAATATAGTGCGGCCCCTTTAAGAGCTGGAATATAGTGCGACCCCTTTAAGAGATGCGCGTTCCTGCCTGTATTTTGTGTGTGTGTGCCGAACTGTGCTGCGATTCACACAAACAACAGTGTGAGAATGAAACTTGGACTCGGGAGCGCTCTTGTTCTTAACCTGCGTATTCGTTTTTGCCGATTGTAATGAATTTAGTTCAATAAAAGTAAGGCATGTACTGTAGGCTAAGTGGTGATGGTGCTAATGATTTACCTGGAGATATGAGCGAGAGTGAGCTTCAGTGCATCGCTCGGACTGCAGAGAATGTGCTCAGTGAAAAAATGCACTTTTCATTTGAACTGGAGTTTAATCAAAGTTAAGCAGAAAATATGGTAGCTTATTTAACGTTACACTCTAAAAAAGGCGGGGTTGTTTTAACCCAATGTTGGGTCAAATATGGACTAACCCAGCAATTGGGTTGTTTAAACCCAGCAATTGGGTTGTTTTAATCCTGCGGTTGGGTTAAATATTTGCTTAAAACAACCCAACTGCTGGGTTAGTCCATATTTGACCCAACATTGGGTTGTTTTTTACTCACAATTTTTTAGAGTGTAGGCTATAACTGCATTTGTTTCAGAGTAATGCCATTGTTAACCCTTTTCTTTCCCTATTGATGTTTGCTGCTGCATCCTTTGCGTCTATGGTTGATTTCAATTTATCAGATAAGACTTTAAATTATATGCGGTGAAATAAGATTTTCACTTCAGTAATCAGTGCTGACGCACCGCTCCTGAAGGCACTGCCGGACCGCATAGGGTTGCAGTGTGAAAGCTGTTATCCGTTAACATGGGTAACGTTACGAGAAAAAATAAATACGCACTGCAAACGGACTCTGTGAAACCGGCGGTAGAGGTGAGTTGCGTTGCGGATCACTAAGCAGTTCTTGAGTAATTTGTTTGAACAATAGAAAGACTTGTTTTCTTGCTATTATCTCATCACATTGAAGCGCCGCTGATGTAAATCGGTAGAGGAAACTATTAATATTTAATGCATTGGGAATTTGGGATACACTGCTGGGGTTGCAGACGGGGTGGCAATGTTTTTTTTAGGGTGGCAGTTGCCACCCCATGCCACCCCGGTAGATCCGCCCCTGCTTGCTGGAGACCGCTGTGCCCTGAATTAGAGCCCTGCGTGGGACTGTTTTCTTCATCCCGCTCCCACCCGCACCCGCCGAATTTCTGACCATTACCGCCCGCTCCCGCAACGTATGTGTTACACTCGCACCCGCTCCTGCAATATGTATGTCCACTCCCGCCCGCACCCGCAAAACTCTGTGAATTTATTCCCGCACAATAATAGTGATGCATTGATTTTGTGTCTTCTCCTTTTCCGCAGAAGAAGAAAAAAAACACGTAGGCCTATTTGTATTGATATTATTAAAGAGATTCATGGGGTTGTTTGTTTCATTTCCCTGGCCTGCGTGTAAAAAAACAAAACAAAAAAAAGACAAAACACACAATACATTCAAATATATTTTTGCTTTTATCAAAAACTTTGCACATAAAAATAGACTGCTTTGCAAAAATAAATAAATATATATATACATAATATGATAAACTAGGCTACATGAAAACTTCGACCGGGGAGAACAGAGCAGGTGTGTCGCCTCAACCCAGACGTGCTAGATTTGTGCCCATTGTAGATGAGTATTTTTGCACATTTGTCACAATGAACAAAGTCCAGCTCCTTTCCATCTTTATCACAAACAATTGAGAAACTTCTCCAAATGTCAGACTTTCCTTGCTTAGCTTTTGTGCTGTAAATACCTCGTTTGAGGTTCTTTTCTATATCATCTATTGACATCTTCTCCATCATGGCGCTAGGCAACCTCCCTATCCCGCAGTGTTTTTTTTAGCCGCCCATTCCCGCCCGCAGCAAAATTCAAACTGCCCGCTCCCGCGAGATTTGTGGCGGGACTCAATCCCAATGCAGCCCTCTACCCTGAAGCACGCAAGGTTGGCAGGGTTGGCAGGGTTGGCAGAACGGTCCTCTGAGGGCACCGAAGAGAAACGGGCACTGTGTAATGAGGTGTTGGCCATTACTCTCCGGGGGGAGCTCCGTTTCCTCCGTGCTCTACAAATTATATCCCATCGCAGTAGCGAGTGTTCTTTGGGGCTCGGATTGGTCTCGTAAACGTATCCCTATGTTTTGCGATAACAAAGCAGCCGTCTCTATAATAAACAATGGAAGATCTTCCTCTCCGGCTATTATGTCAGTCGTAAGGAGAATCATTTGGCACTCTATTAAAGCCATTTATATTCCCAAACACTCTAATAGAATTGCCGATGCGCTCTCTCCTTTCCGTTTTCAGGCTTCCGCCGTGCGCGACGCTCTCAGAAATCGTTCTGGACTAAATGTTTTATTTTGTCATCTGATAGCTTTAACTAGGCATTATATCACTAAAGGTGTAGCAACATCAACCCTTAAAGCCTACGATTCGGTTCAAGTTCAAGTTCAAGAGTTTTATTTGTCACATACACAGTTATACAGAATACAACCGGCAGTGAAATGTAAACAGGTCCGCTCCATGGACAGCAAATAACAATTAACAAAAAAAGCACAATAAATTATAAAATAGGGATAGGATAAAATAGGAATAGGATAAGGTGCTATATATATATACATATGTAGAATTATGAATAAATCAAGTAAAAGAAATAAGAGATGTGGAATAAAATAAGTGAGATAAAGTAAACTGGAGACTATAAAAATAAATCTGTGGATAACAGAAGTGCAGGAGTGTAATGTGCAAACAGCATTATAATGAGTAGTTACATGAAACACAAGAATAAAGTGCAGTGCAATATCAGTATGTGAGTTTGTTAATACTGAAGTGAGGTGAAGTCACATGTAGTTAAGTGACAGCGTTCAGGAGTCTGATGGCCTGTGGGAAGAAACTCCTCCTGAGTCTCTCAGTTTTGGCCATCAGGCTACGGAAGCGCTTACCAGAAGGCAGCCGGGTGAAGTGGGGGTTGGCCGGGTGATTAATGTCCTTGATGATTTTTGTAGCTCTGCCTCTGCATCGTTTGATGTAGATGTCCTGCAGAGACGGGAGAGCTGACCCTGAGATGCGCTCGGACAAGCGCACCACTCTTTGCAGGGCTTTGCAGTCGTGACTGGTGCTGTTACCATACCACGCTGTGATGCACTGAGTTAGTAAACTTTCTATCGCCCCTGAATAGAAAGTTTTCAGGATAGCTGGTGAGACCCGGAATTTCCTCAGCTGGCGCAGGTGGTACAGTCTTTGCCTGGCCTTTTTCACCTGAGACTGGATATGTGCAGTCCAGGTCAGGTCCTCGGAGATGTTGACACCCAGGTATTTGAAGCCGCTCACTCTCTCTACTGGTGTCCCGCTGATCATGAGAGGGGGATATGACCGCTGCTGTCTCTTCCTGAAGTCCACAATCAGTTCTTTGGTCTTGTTCACATTCAGAAGGAGACAGTTGTCTTGGCACCATGATGTCAGTTGCTCCACCTCATCCAAGTATGCGGTCTCATTGTTGTTGGAAATGAGGCCCAGGACAACAGTATCATCCGCAAACTTGATGACAGAGGTGGAGCTGTGTGTGGACAAACAGTCATGCGTGTAGAGAGAGTAGAGCAGGGGACTGAGGACACAGCCCTGTGGAGCTCCCACACTCACGGTGATGGAGGTGGAGGTGAACTGTCCTACTCTCACCACCTGAGGTCTGCCAGTGAGGAAATCTTCAATCCAGTGACAGAGAGAAGAGTTCAGTCCGAGATCCAGGAGTTTGTTAGTTAGCTTAATGGGAACTATGGTGTTAAAGGCTGAACTATAGTCAATAAATAGCAGTCTTACATAGTTCCCATTCTTGCTGTCGATGTGTGTGAGGGAGGAGTGGAGGAAGTGAGAGATGGCATCTTCAGTCGATCTATTGGGACGATAAGCGAACTGAAGAGGGTCCAAGGTGTCAGGGATGGAGGAGCAAATGTTGTTTTTGATGAGTCTCTCAAAGACCTTCATGACTAAAGACGTGAGAGCCACTGGGCGATAGTCATTTAGGCAAGAGGGTTTACTGTTCTTAGGGACAGGGATGATGGTGGATTTTTTGAATGAGGTTGGGACCACAGATGTAGCAAGGGACTCATTGAAGATGGATGTGAGGAGTCCAGCGAGCTGATCAGCACAGGACCGCAGGACACGACCTGAAACACCATCCGGACCAGCAGCTTTCCTAACATCCACACGTTTGAGTGTCCTACGAACGTCATCCTCCGAGACAGAGATCACGTGATTGTTGCAGCTCTGAGTGATTCTGTCTGACGCGTCACTCGGCGGTGTCGCGCTGCCGCGATTGCCATCAAAGCGAGCGTAGAAAGAGTTTAACTCGTTCACAAGCAACGGATCAGCTCTCACTTCTGCAGAGGATTTCGTTCCAAAAGCACAGATGGTCCTCAGTCCCTGCCACATCCGCCGGGAGTCGTTGAGTTGGAAATAAGACTCCACGCGATCCCTATAACGGAGCTTTGCGGCTTTAACGGCGCGTCGGAGAGCATAACAGGATGATTTATAATCCCTCATATTCCCTGTTAGTAGACCGGCGTTGTATGCGGCAGTGCGGGCGTTCACTGCAGCGCGGATTGAACTGTCCACCCACGATCGGTTTGGTATTCGTTCATCATGTTCTGTTGCGCTTATCAGATTTCACTATTCCCCATTCTTGTTCCTACAGTTTACGCTTTCTTAGTACACAACTTTCAGTTTCGTCAATTGAAAACCACCATAAGCAAACAGCTTGCAGGCTTTACATTTCCTGCTAGATTTCATGATTTCATGATAACTGTATCATTTCATATATGATACTTGTGGAAAAAAAAACTGTAATTAAATCTTACTCAAATGTTAATCTCGCCTCCTGAGTCTTTCGGGTAGAAATGGGAGCTCTAGTGAAGTTCTGCCTGGAAGACTCCAATGTTACATCCATGTTACATACTACGTTCTTAGATACTGACGCAGATGTTCACCCCTTGCCTCCTCACCATCTCCAGGGTCCCTGTCCATACAATGGGGGTAGGAATTTCAAGCATCCGTTACCCTTCGGATTCGGACTATGGACAAGGGCCTACGCCAAAGAACTGTATCATTTCATCTATGATACTCTTTTCAAATCTTATTCAAATGTTATTCTTGTCTCCTGAGTCTTTCGGGTAGAACTGTAATAAATCCAAGCATGGATCTCTTGACTATTTGAAATTGTGTTTGCTGAAAAACGTCTCAGGTTACGTATGTAACCCTAGTTCCCTGAGGGAACGAGACGCTGCGTCGAAACGCTGTGAGAACGCCTCTGCGTTAATGCGTCGTGAAGCGCCTGTAGAACCATTCCATCGGAAAAAAAGATCGATCGTCGGCGTGATGACGTCATCGACCGGAAGCTATAAAACGTCCGTGAAAACAAACAGGAACTAACTTCTGATAAAGCCTGAAGTAAGTGATCACGGACACGCCGGGAGTATGGCAGAGCGACGCAGCGTCTCGTTCCCTCAGGGAACTAGGGTTACATACGTAACCTGAGACGTTCCCTTTCGGGGAACTCGAGCTGCGTCGAAACGCTGTGAGAACGCTTATACCCACATCGCCATAGGACCAAGTGTCTCGTATGTGTGAAGCCGAAGCGCACACGGTTACGAGAGAACCTGTGCCCCTACTGTAGATGCCAGGTCTAGCTCGTAGAACCTGACGAAGGTAGAAGGAGACGACCATCCGGCCGCGTTACATATATCATGGAGGGAAGCCCCCGACAAAAGTGCTTTAGAAGCAGCCATACCCCTGGTTGAATGTGCCCGGACAGCCAAAGGAGATGGCTGCCCGGTAGCTTCATAAGCAAGTGAAATGGCCTCGACCACCCACTTGCTCATCCTCTGCTTGGATACAGGAGCCCCCTTCTTAGGGGGTCCGAAGCAAACAAATAATTGTTCAGTTTTTCTCCACAGGGCAGCTCTGTGGACATAAGTATCCAGTGCCCTCACAGGACACAGCAGATTTAATCTTTCCTGGTCTGACGTCAAGAATGGAGGAGGACAGAAGGCTTGTAGAGTGATGGGGCCCCGTGGGCTCGTAGGAACCTTGGGGACATAACCCGGCCTGGGATGCAGAAATGCTTTCACCATCCCAGGCGCGAACTCTAGACATGAGGGCCCTACTGACAGGGACTGAATATCTCCTATCCTTTTAAGAGATGAAATAGCCAAAAGGAAGATAGTTTTCAGGGTGAGAAACTTATCCGAAACCTCCTCCAGAGGTTCGAACGGAGGTCCGGACAAGCCCCTCAAAACAATGGCCAAGTCCCATGCCGGGACCCTCGAGTGCATAACTGGCCTCAACCTTAATGTGCCACGAAGGAAGCGTGTAATTAGAGGGTGTCTTCCCAAAGACACTCCACTGCAAGGGACGTGGACAGCACCCAAGGCCGCCACGTACACCTTAAGTGTGGAGGGGGTCAACCCTGCAGAGAACCTCTCCTGCAGGAACTCCAGCACTGTACCAACCGGGCAGTTAACTGGATCCCACTGGCGTTCTCTGCACCAAGCTGAGAAAAGTCTCCATTTCAAAGCGTACAGCTTCCTCGTGGACGGAGCTCTGGAGTGAAGGATGGTCTCTACGACCTCGGCCGAGAGACCCTCCTCTATGAGCCTAGCCCCCTCAGAGGCCAGGCCCACAGTTTCCACATCTCTGGGCGTGGGTGCAGGAATCTCCCGCCCGCCTGAGAGAGTAGATCCCTCCTGGTCGGAATCTCCATCGGAGAGCCTTCCAGGAGAGATATCAGGTCCGAAAACCATACTCGGGTCGGCCAGTTCGGGGCCACTAGGAGTACCTGGGCCCCGTCCCGGCGTACCCTCTCCAGAACTCCTGGAAGCAGGACAATCGGGGGGAAGGCGTACAGAGGCAGCCTCGGCCACTCCTGTACCATGGCATCCAGCCCCAGCGGAGCCGGATGGGTCAGAGAAAACCACCGCGGGCAGTGAGAGTTCTCCGCCGAAGCGAACAGGTCTATCTCTGCTTTCCCATAAACCTTCCATAGGAGCTCCACCACCTCTGGGTGGAGTCTCCATTCCCCGGGCCTCGGCCCCTGTCTCGACAGGCTGTCTGCTTCCTGGTTTAGGGCCCCCGGGATATATACTGCCCTGATTGACAGCAATTTCCCTTGGGCCCACAGGAGGATCCGATGTGCCAATTTGTCCAACGGACGAGACCTCAGACCCCCCTGGTGATTTATATAGGCCACCACGGACGTGTTGTCTGTTCTGACTAGTACGTGGTGGCCCCTGAGGTCGGGCAGGAACTGTTTCAATGCAAGAAACACTGCGAGCATCTCTAGCCGATTTATGTGCCAGTGCCGCTGATGTTCCTGCCATAGACCCTGGGATGAGCGACCACTCATGGTCGCCCCCCAGCCCGTGAGGGAGGCGTCTGTCGTTAGCGTTACGCGACGAACATGAGCCCCCAACACGGGACCCTGAGATAAAAACCCCGGGTTTTTCCACATGACCAGAGCACGTAGGCATCGCCGCGTGACTTTGATCGTGCGGAGCGGATTTCCCCTCGGGGAGAACCCTTGTGTTTTGAGCCACCACTGCAGTGGCCTCATGTACAGTAGGCCAAGAGGTATCACGTTGGACGCTGCTGCCATGAGACCTAACAGTTTCTGGAACTGTTTCACAGTGACGGCTCGGCCTAGCTTCTGTTCTTTGGCGGCTGCCAGGATCGACGCTATGCGTGTTGGCGATAATTGCGCCCGCATAATTATCGAGTCCCAGTTCACACCTAGAAAAGTGGTTCTCTGAGCCGGAGAAAGCACACTCTTCTTGGCGTTCAGCCTCAACCCCAGCTTCGACATATGGGCGAGAACAGCATCTCGATGCTGAACCGCCATCTGCTCTGTATTCGCTAGAATCAGCCAGTCGTCGATGTAGTTCAGTATGCGGATGCCCTGAAGACGCAGCGGCGCCAGAGCTGCATCCACACACTTGGTGAACGTGCGGGGTGACAGTGCTAGACCGAAGGGAAGTACACGATATTGGTATGCCTCTCCCCCGAAGGCAAACCTCAGGAACTTCCTGTGATGTGGAAGGATGGAGACATGAAAATACGCATCTTTGAGGTCTATGGTGACAAACCAATCCTCCGATCTGACCTGCGCTACAATCTGTCTGAGTGTAAGCATCTTGAATTTGAGCTTGGCCACCGAGCGATTCAATAGCCGCAGATCTAATATCGGGCGTAAGCCCCCATCCTTCTTCGGCACGATGAAGTAACGGCTGTAAAAGCCAGACTCCCTGCTGGGAGGGGAAACCCTCTCTATAGCCCCTTTTTGCAGGAGTGTCTCTACTTCCTGTGCCATTACCAGAGCCTGCTCCGGGCCCACCTCTGTAGGTAGGACACCGCAGAAAGGAGGTGGCCGACTTCTGAATTGAATGGCGTACCCCCTTTCCACTGTCTGCAGGACCCAATGAGATATATTTGATAGACGTTTCCATTCGTCTAGAAAATCTACTAAGGGAACCAGCCTCTCGAGGCTGGCCTCTGGTGTTCTTCGAGCAACAAATGCAGTGCCCTGAAGCGGCGGACCGGCAGGGAACGACTGACTTGACTGCTCGGGGGCCCCCCGAAGGGGGTGCGGACCACCCTCGGGTGGCCCGCGGAGACCGACTGCGCCCCGGCATTGCGGCGGGGTTGGCAGCGCGGCCCCCCGAGGGTGGGGGGAACCACCCTCAGCGTCCTGACGCTTCTGGCGTCAGGAACGCTTCGACGAGGCCTTCTTGGCGATCAGGACTGTCCGCAGATCAGCCCTGCCCCTCGAAGACCTCGCCTGAGAGCGCCGCCCCTCGTCCCCGCGCTGAGGGGGAGCCCGAGCGGCGACGCTCTGCTTTTGTTGTGCCCTGTGAGCTGAGCTCGTACTCGGCTTGGGCTGCCTGATGTCAGCGGCAGCCCCAGGGACCTGGACTCGGAGAGGGAGAAACTGCTTTAGCGCCGCAGCTTGTTTCTTTGACTCCTGGAACCTCTCGGTGACAGTGTGTACTGCGTCACCGAAGAGGCCGCCAGGAGACAGCGGCGCGTCGAGCAGAAAGCTCTTCTCCCTCTCTTTGATTTCGGTGGGGTTGAGCCATAAATGTCTCTCCGTAGCCACCAATGCTGCCATCGAGCGGCCAACACTTCTGGCCGTCTCTTTGGTGGCCCGGAGAGTTAGATCGGCTGCTGTTCTAAGCTCATTTATGACGTCACCCCCCACTTCATCGCGTCCATCTAGATCCCTGAGCAGGTCAGCCTGATAAGCCTGCATAATTGCCATGGTGTGTAGGCATGCAGCAGCCTGACCTGCCGCCGAGTACGCTTTGCCCACCAGTGCCGACGTTGTTTTCAATGGTCTGGTGGGCAAAGTCGGGGCCTTTAGGGACGATGCCGAGGAAGGCGAGAGATGGCTCGCAAGCGTCTCTTCTACCTTTGGCATCGCCCCATAACCGTAGTGCTTCAGCCCCATGATGTTGCTATAGACCGTAGTCTGAGGGCTGAACACACGGTATGATGCCGGTCTCCTCCATGATGTTGCCACCTCGGTGTGCAAATCATGGAAGAATGGCAGGCCCCGCCGCTGAGGTTCTGAAGCGCGAGCGGGCAGGAATCTTTCATCTAATTTACTAGATCGTCTCTTTCCTGCCTCAGATCTCTCTACGGGCCAGTCAATATTTAATCTGGCCACGGCTCGCGTTAGAACCTCAACGAGCTCATCACTCGCAGGGGACTGAAGTGGCGAATCTTCAGTCGCGATGCTCTCAACGTCCACCTCCTCGGAGCTGGATAGTTGGAGCACCGGCGGCTCTCTCGGGGGGGAAGAAACCGCAATGCGTGCTTCCAAGCCCCGAGAAGAACCGCTGGATGGAGCGGGTGAGGGCAGAGATAAGGCAGCGCCCGTCTCAAACCCCTCCGCAACATCCAATTGTGAACCCCACGACTGCAGCCTCCGCTCTGCCTCGGCAGCAGCGGGACCAGAGCCGCGGGGAACACGAGCCGAGGCACCCTCCTCGAAGAGTGCCCGGCGGGAGCGCAGCGTTCTCAGTGGCATACGCTCACAGTGCTCGCAAGCAGCCCCCTCGAGGGCTGCCTGAGCATGCTGCGCTCCCAAGCAGGCAACACAAAGAGAGTGTGTATCCCCACTCGTGATGTAGCGTGGGCAGGGATGAACACACCTCTTAAAGTTACTGCTTTCACTCGCCATTTCTCTATCTATTTATTTTCTCTTTTTTGTAAATATGTGGAATATTTAACAAAAGGTGGAAAAACTCTTTCAATAGACAGACAAAAACACCAAATAGACAGACAGGTTCACACAGATCGCTTACTGAAGGCACAGAAGCTAGTTCCTGTTTGTTTTCACGGACGTTTTATAGCTTCCGGTCGATGACGTCATCACGCCGACGATCTATCTTTTTTCCGATGGAATGGTTCTACAGGCGCTTCACGACGCATTAACGCAGAGGCGTTCTCACAGCGTTTCGACGCAGCTCGAGTTCCCCGAAAGGGAACTGTTTTTTTGTGAGCTTCTGAAATGAACCTTGCTGTGAAACTGCCAATCACTGCAGAGCTCTACATCATTATTCATGACACTTCCAAATAAGGTAATAACAGCCCATTCATTCTACAAATTATAGGGTATTAAAATTACATGTAAAATGTATCTGGAGTATTTTTGCCCTTACCTAAGCCACATACCTTCTATGTAGATATCAGAGAACAATTTAAAATATTCCATAAATGCATTCTCTGGCAGCTTTAAGAAACAAAAATGAACCTTAGATTTTATTCCAAAGCACTGTTGAATTACAACCATTTAAGTTTGGATAGTGCCTTTTCAAATCTCTGGTCAAAAAGGGTTGATCAACTTTTTTTCTCCTTATCAAGTCCTGAGCAAAGCATGCTGGGAACTAGAAATATACTGCCCATTTTCCAGTTCTCAAGATAATTTTATTAAAGGGCTACTTCAGCGCTGGGAAGAGGAATGTGTATTTAAACTGAGTCATGTATGTAGTAGAATTGCGAAATAATTTTTGAATTTGGTGCCTTCTAGACTGAGAAAAGCCAGAAAATTTATTTTTGGCTCATGTGGTAGTGATGTCCGGTTTGCGAAAGATCATTCTTTTTAACTGGTTCCTTTTAGTGAATCAGTCGAACCAGTTCACCAAATCGGACTGAATCGTTCTAAACAGTTCTTGCCTCAAATAAGCGCTGATCCCACAAGTTACTATAGTTACTAACTTTCTGACATGAGTGACTAGACTAGAAATAAACTAATATATTGAATTATATGTTGTAACTCCAACAGTTCACTGAACTGAGACATGTTTTGCTGAGAGAACTGATGAGAACTCACAAGCAGCTGATGCTGAGCATGTGCTTGGTAACCGAGCGTACAGCGGTTCTTGGATTAGCAGTACAGAATCAAAAACCTTTTCTTTCAGACACGTTCGATACTGAGAACAAATGAGCTGATGATCTGAGCATGCGTGTTATTTGTTCAGAGGAACGAAATGCAGGTTTCAAGTGTATAAAACTAATCACGTTTGGAAACATCATCATAAAGCGGTCTTATCACTGTATTATTTTAAAGTTTGGAAACACAATTGATTGTAAAATGGTCATGCGTAAGTGCGTAGCTGCAGTTTAACTCCTATACAGACTGGCTATTTGTACCCCACTTTTAGTCAAAAGACAAAACTGATTCATTATAGTTTTTGGCAATGTAGCACATGATATGGTTAATATTGCATCATGTTCGCAATGTCAATAATATCTGCAAGATGTTAATTTCATGACATGGTCTATCTGTAGCCACGATTTAGCCATTGTTCTAATGCAACATAATGGCTAAAACATCTTTTAAACCCAAAAATGAAAATTCTGTCATCATTTACTCACCATCAAGTTGCTTCTTTTCATCTGTTGAACACATAAGAAGATATTTTGAAGAATCTGGCTAACAAAAAGGTTAACTTTTTATTTTGTCATTTTTTATATACATTCTTTATTATATTATGTTGTTAATAATCCATATTTCTTATCCTAATTTTATATTTAATTGTATTTTTAACGTTTTATTTGGTCATTTTTAAGTTTTTATCTTTTTGTATTATCTTAAGTTGTCTATTTTGTTAATGTTCTTTTTCTAAATAAAACCTTTATATTTAATGTGTTCGGATGGATTGTTATTTATGAGAACCTGTTATATTTGAGTGAAAAGAATCCTTTAGCTATTTTGTTGTCTATTAAATTTATATAGTATATTGTTAGCCATCTATTTTAGGACTAGTCTATCCTTGGGCTATTAGATGTCTATTAGATTTTCACTGACAGCTCAAATTTAGCCTTGTTTTAGCCTAGACCCATATTTGCTGTCTATTAGACGTACTCAGGGGCGTAGCACCAAATTTTGGGCCCTGGGTACAAACCATCTTGCTGGGCCCCCGTACCATGTATGTGTATGTATAGAAAACGGACTTCCCTGCCTTGGGCCCTGGTTACTCAGTACCCTTTATCCCCCCAGTCCCACGCCCCTGGACGTACTGTATATATGTAATCATTTAATAGCCGTCTGATCTTGGGCTATCATTAGACGTCTATTAGATTTTCACTGACAGGCCAAATTTAGCTTGTTTTAGCCTAGACGTCTGGGCTGTGTTTAGACGGCTATTAGACGTCTTTTAGACGCACAATTGCTTGCTGGGAGTTTCTCCAGAATTTTTTTGGGGAATGTATAAATAGCATAAATAAAGTGTACTTATAAAATGTAGCTTTGATTTATTGGAAGGTAATGTTTACCATCTTCACAATGGTTCATTGCTTCCCATTTGTGTGCATTAAAGCGCCTGGCCAGACCATTTGAAATATAGTACAGTACCTATTCTATATCTCACTTGGACCAAGTAATAAGGTCGCTGACCTCCTCTTAGGCTATGATTGACAGGCCTTAATGTGGCACAAGCGATTCTATGAGGAATAAGGTTGCAGTGGTTCACTGCTGTATATCTTTCCAGACTGGATCATACATGAGGTGAGGCGATGTGGGAGGAGAGTGATGGATGTAGGCATGTCCATTGCTGCCCTGTGGTGTTGCCCAGCAGAGTGGAAGGGGAGGTTTGTAATTGCTTCTTCTCAGTAATTAAAGAGCGAAATAGGAACAGGGGAATAACACATTGAGGAGAGATCACGTCACTGAGTTTAATCTTTAATTCCGTTTCTCTTGCCTCTTTCTCTTCTTGCAAACCCACACCACTTACTTCAGAAAACTGAGATAGGTGTTACATCCTTTTGTTCACGAGTTTGCACTCTTTATCACACAACCAGAGCATTTTAAATTACATTACAATCAGCATTCATTATAAGCAAGCATAAAATGTCAGTCACTATAAAAGAGGATATAATGCAAATGTGACCCCAATGTGTCATTTACCACCCATGAACAAAACATAATGTAAAACTGACAAGAATTGGGCACTTAAAAAATAAGAAGAAAAAAAGAAACTTTATATAAACAGAATAAATGGCTATTTTTTATACTGATTTTATCCCTCTGATTTGAATGCTCTATTGGAAGGGGCATGTCTACTGTGAGACTTCAATGTAAATTCCCACTGCTGTGATTGGCTGACATATTTGCATTTGAAATAAGCACTACATATTGAAACCACCTGGAATACTTTTACAACGTTAGCTTTTGAGATTGTCGAATCGTGAAAGTGTTATAACTTCATATTTAGATCTATTTCCATCACATGAATGGTTGCAGTGATGAGCACTGAGCAGATGACAGACAGTCTGTTGATAGTGTGAATGCAGTGATCTCGCAATGCGATTTCTGCACTCATGATTGCGTTCACCATAAATAGCAATGCAAACACAATGTAAATACAGTGTCCATTGTAACAGCATCACTGATTGCATAATGAAACATTTGGAGTCCAGATAAACTTGTGCTGTGTGATTGACAGCCCCAGAGATTGGATTGTAAAGGGAGTGTTCTCTGATCACTTTCTGTGTATATATATATATATATATATATATATATATATATATATATATATATATATATATATATATATATATATATATATATATATATAGAAAGTGATCAGTGATATATATACACTGTAAAAAAAAATCTTTAGAAAAAAAGTTACCTGGTGGCCTTACAATTTTGAGTTCATTGAAATTGAAATTTTGAGTTAATACAATGAACATTTTTTGAGATTCGACAACCTTTATTAAAATATTATTAAAAGATTTTGTAACCATATTGGGTAATTGTGTGTGTTATTTCTGATGATGTAGTGAAACATGCCAAATAGTGCTATTTTATTCATGATGTGGTTCAGATACAAAAATATTTTGAGTTTCTATTTATTAAACAAATTTCCTTCATTGTATCAACTCAAATTTTTAATTTCAATAAACTCAAAATTTTAAGGCAACCAGGTTATTTACTTTTTTGAGTTAAACCAACAAAAAACAACATTTTTTTACAGTATATATATATATATATATATATATATATATATATATATATATATATATATATATATATATATAGTATACACTGCATAGAATCTTTTACCACTGTTCTTCTGAGATATTTTCTCCTATTTCAGTTGAAAAAAAAACACTAGAGAAAAAAAGCCCAAATTCCAAAGATTTTAAGTATTTGGTAAGTATTGAAAGTTGGAATATTTAGTTTTCCAATTGTTTCAAAGTGTATAATTAAAAGTTGGCCTTTTATGGTTTGTTGTACATTTTGTACATTATCATCAACTGTTCAAATGTTATTTTCATAGCAAATTATCATCATCATCTCCCAGTGAAATGAGCCTTGAATTTTAGTAATGACTTCATCGAACAGTTTTAGTTTTAATAGTGCTTAGAGCTTATTTGGCAGATTAGCTGGCAGTAAGTTTATTATGCAGTTGAGTAAAATAAAGATTATTTAAGTCATAATAATGAGAAACCTTCATGTATAATGACATTTTATTAAGTATATTAAATCACTTTTTCTAAATATAACACGTTTACTCATAATTGTGAGAAAGTTTCTCATAATCCATGGTTGTGCCTGGGCAGACAGAAAGTTCATGGACAACCTCTGTGGTCATATCAGAACAGGCAGGAAGTTCAAGGACATCGTCTGTGGTCGTGTCAGAGCCAGAGAGTTCAAAGACGTTTTCCTTGGCTGTTACCAAAGAGGCTGAGGGTTCATGAGCTGACACCGCCACTTTGGGAGGAGAGCTGTAGCAGACACCACCGCCTCTGGAGGAACTGAAGCGGACGTTGCCACCTCTGGAGCAGCTGTAGACGTGTGCAGCCATGTGTGCGCTGGACTTTGGACCACTGGCCTTGAATGCGCTGAGAACAATTTACCTGGGTCCACCGGACATGAATGCACTGCAATAGACCTAAATAATAAGTTTGTTATGATGTGATTCACCTCGTAGCTGGTTCTACTTATTTCTCAGAAAATGTAACAACTGGACCAAAAAGACACAAATTATTCATTATCTGCAGACCCACTCTCCCCAACAAAATGTGTTAGAGTTCCATGTGTTAGACCATCTCCTGAAACTGTGACTAACAGGCAGAAGAAGACTGGTTTTGCAACATAACAGAATGCAGAGCTTTGCTCTAAACTCACTTTGAATCAGGCCACAGAAAATAGACATACATCCTGTAAAACAGACTCTTCTGCCTCAATTTATACAAACTGTTCTCTAAATGAACATGCATCCCAGGACATTGTGTGTATGATAATAGCCGTATGTCTCTTTTATTGTATTTTGTTTTATGATAGAACCAACATTAATGTAAACTCCTGATGTGGTCATACTCAATTCTAGTCAGAATATGAGTCTGATACTGCTCCATTGGGCTTTAATTATGGGGCGTTTCAACCAAACTAGAAGAGACATCAATTGGATAGACCTGCAACCAATCAGAGCAACGAAGCGACGCATAATGTTAGTTGTCAAATGTCAACAGAACTCAACAGCACTGTGTTGCCAAGTCTTTTTTCCCCCCCGCAGGTTGTTTTCCATGTCCGCGGGTAAAAGCAACCTCAATTATTTGATATATATACCAAGGAATGTGAATTTTAGCAGGCAACCATGCCAAAATAACGCACATTTTACCCCCCAAACACCATTTTTTTTCTGGAGATACTATATTAATACCTATAAAACATAATAGTATTGCAAGAATTTTTCATAGTAAACTTTCTCTCCAATTGCTTAAGTTAGCATAGGCTCACTAACCACTAGGAGGAGAGACCATCCCAGAGGTTACAAAGCCCTGCACAGATCCCACGTTCTTCCCTCTTCTCTGAGACTTCTATTTGCCATTTTGTGTGGCCTCCACAGCCCCATGTATGCACAATTTGTGTATGTGTATTTGTTTAGATTAGTTATATGTTCATGATTTAGTTGATAAAACTTTTGAATACAACACATAAATTATCTGGTTATGATCAATGTCACTTAAACAGTTAAACTATTCCTGATCTTGCTACAAAATTACTAGAACATTTTTTTTTCTATGGCCATGAAAAATACTCTTTCTGAGAGTTGATAGACAACCCAAACTGTGTTTACTGGATGAACAGGTTAATTGATTGTAATGCTAATTCTGCTACATCAAGTTATTGATGTAGTTATTAATCATTATATATAAGTTATTAATAAGTTATTAATCATTCGATTAACTGATCCAAATAAAATTTGCTATAACGATATGTATTTAATTATTATGTCCACTTTTAGCTAATTTGCTAACAACAAGAATAAGTTATGTTTACGGCAAAGTTTTTATTTTATTTTATGTAATACCTAATGAGTGATCTATAAGCCCTCGTTTTCATATAATGGGAACTTTATATTATTAACTGACCTTTTCAAATCTATCTTTCAGATTTGGATTGTAAACATTAATTAACACCATTCAGAGAAATGAACAGAGCTAAATAAGACATCTTGACAAATGCAGATTTTTTCCTGTCCTTGAATGAATTAAAAAACACCAATTAAAAAATATAGATAAAACTTCACCTCATGAAGAGAAGAAATATGTTTTGAGGATAAATCCATTTTATCATATACACAGAATGTGAAGCATGAAGTGAAGACATTTTGTACGCACGCACGCACGCACGCACGCACGCACGCACGCACGCACGCACGCACACACACACACACACACACAAATTTAATTAGAATATAATGAAAAAGTTGATTTATTTCACATATAATATAGTTAATATTTAGTTCTATTAACTTGTATATAAAAAGTGGAACTTGTATATTATATTCATTCATTACACACATACTGATATATTTAAAATGTTTATTTCTTTTAATGTTGATGATCATTACTGACAACTAAGGAAAATCCCAAATGCAGTATCTCAGAACATTGGAATATTACTTAAGACCAATACAAAGAAAGCGTTTTTAGAAATCTTGGCCAACTGAAAAGTATGAACATGAAAAGTATGAGCATGTACAGCACTCAATACTTAGTCGGGGCTCCTTTTGCCTGAATTACTGCAGCAATGTGCTGTGGAATGAAGTTGATCAGTCTGTGGCACTGCTCAGGTGTTATGAGGGCCCAGGTTCCTCTGATAGTGGCCTTCAGCTCTTCTGCATTGTTGGGTCTAGCATATCACATCTTCCTCTTCACAATACCCCATAGATTTTCTATGGGGTTAAAACTCAGGTGATTTTGCTGGCCAATTAAGAGCAGGAATACCGTGGTCCTTAAACCAGGTACTAGTTGCTTTGAAACTGTGCACCTGCAAAGTCCTGTTGGAAACTAAAATCTGCATCTCCATAAAGTTGGTCAGCTGCAGGAAGCATGAAGTGCTCTAAAACTTCCTGGTATACGGCTGCGTTGACCTTGGACCTCAAAAAAAGAAAAGAAAAGTGGACCAACACCAACAGATGATACGGCACCCCAAACCATCACTGACTGTGGAAACTACACTGCACCTCAAGCAATGTGGATTGCGTGCCTCTCCTCTCTTTCTCCAGACCCTGATTTCCAAAGGAAATGCAAAATTTACTTTCAACAGAGAACAGAGAATTGTGCGTAGTGGTTCTTGAAGCACTGACTCCAGCTGCAGGCCACTCTTTGTGAATCTCCACATTTTTTAATGGGGTTTGTTTTACAATCCTCTCCAGGGTGCGATTATCCCCATTACTTGCACACTTTTTTCTACCACATCTTTTCCTTCCCTTCACCTCTCTATTAATGTGCTTGGACACAGAGCTATGTGACCAGCCAGCCTCTTTGCAATTACCTTTTGTGTCTTGCCCTCCTTGTGCAAGGTGTCAAAGGTTGTCTTTTGGACTACTGTCAAGTCAGCAGTCTTCCCCATGATAGTGTAGCCTACAACTAGACTGAGAGACAATTTAAAGGCCTTTGCAGGTTTTTTGAGTTAATTAGGCTGATTATGGTGTGGCACCTGGTTTCTGCAATATTGAACGCTTTCACAATATTCTAATTTTCTGAGATACTGAATTTGAGATTTTCCTTAGTAGTCAGTTATAATCATCAAACTTAAAAGAAATAAACATTTGAAATATATCAGTCTCTGTGTAATTAATAATTATAATATACAAGTTTAACTTTTTGAATGGAATTAGTTAAATACAACTTTTTGATGATATTCTACTTATATGACCAGCACCTTTTTAAAATTACAATGAAAAATAAAAATGTAAAATTACATGATTAGTTTCACTTATATGCTACATACATAAGGTTATACAATCTTGTGCATTTTCTAGAATTGTCAGTTTTCTAAATTATTATGTTTTATTAAAGTCTTTCCCCAAGCATCCAAAATCACAAGGTACAATTTTGAATTGTTGTCTGATAAATGTCTGATGGATCTGTTATATGAATTATTGGTTTTCAAGTTTCCTCACTTTTGCACAACACAGCAAAATCTAAATATTCTCACTACATTGACCTGGCCATGCATATATTCACATTCTCTTGGCTCTACAGCTTGGTGTTTTTTTTTTTATTATTATAATTTCTTTAAACTAACTAACGTCAGCTGCTTGTCTTTCCTGCAGCTCATGGGCTTGGTGCTCTCAAAAGCTGCATTCCTCATAAGGCTGAGCAAATACATCACTAAGATGAGGAGCGAGATGAGACAGAGGGCAGATGAGGCACAGCATGATCAAAATACCACACAGGGGACTCAACTCACAGCTAAAATGTTATTTTTCTACTGTTAAAAAGCTCAGTCTTTTTAACGCCTCCAAACTTGTAGCTGTCATATGTTTTTTAAAATCTAGTTGATCTCATTTTAAAATAATGGCAGGGAATAAAGGCCCTTCTAAAGTGAAAATGTAATAAACATTTGCCTTCAAGGATGTGGAGAAAGGAGTTACTGTAATACAAGATGGATTTTTTGCAAATATAAATCTAATGGTAACGCTTCCAATTGCAGCGCGGAAAGTACTGCATTCAGTAATTAAAGTGTAACTATAAAGTATGTATGTGTAGGTATAACGGAACAATATGTAGTATTTAACAAATTATATATCGTCGCTGCCCGATGAAACTCACGTAGCCTATGTCCAAGACGGTTACTTTTCAGGAAGTTAAAAAAACACCATATTTCAAAAGCAGTTGAATGTAGCATTGTCATACTTGGTATGGCATCTTTACATGTAACCATATTCTTGCCAGTGTAATGATATAATCCACATTTAACCAAAATTGAATTTAAATGGACATACGTGCACATTTTACAGTAACGGTGGTCTAAACGCATTCTTCCGATCATTAATTAGAATGGCCAAGTCGCGTTTCATATTTCACATTCATTTTCAGCGTTTATTTGCGCATCTACTCAGTTAACAACAGCTCTGTGTAGTAACAACTGCTCTATGTGAAATCACGCACCTGAGAGAATTTACCGCTGATTAGAGAACCGGCTTTACTGATGAGATGCGCATTAACGATCGTCCGATCGTGATCAGAGCAGCACTACATTTCAGTAATGTAGACTTAATTGTTTGGCTGACTCAATTCTATTTTCCTACAAACCTTCCTCCTCATCGTTGACCCTCGCAATCGCCTCAATAACAGCCCTATCATAGTTAACATTCATCAATTCACACAGCTCCTTTACAGAGACAGACATCCTGAAGGAAGAGAGAAAAATAGATCAGAAAAAATATTACGCTATGCCCAGTCAACATTGTTTCACTTCACTTCGGAAATCTGTGCGTTAACATCTTCACAACGATGAAACTTCACGAGACCGGCGAGATGCTTCCACAGGGTGGGAAATACGCGGCGTGATTGACAGCTTTGACACCAAATAGATATACATGAAAATCAGATGACATGATTTCACAACTTTTCATTGGTCATTTAGATATTTAGATAGCCATTTAGATATGTGAAGCATACTGTATACAGAAATGAACCTGGACATTCAATCCTCGAAAAATCGCAAAATCGGCAAAATGGATATACGTGGTTTTCATCGGACAGCTACGATATACTGTAAGCATTAGTATTTATTAATTAAGGGGTGATTTTCCATGCAGTTACAGGGTAAGTGTGAATTGTTATTTTTAACGGGTTCTTTTTAGTGAACTGGTCGAACCAGTTCACCATTTTCCGGCTACAACTGACTTTCCACGGGACTTCAGCGCGAGACTACAGCCAGCCGTCTAAAGCACTATTTAGGTGAATTTAAACAATGGTAACTGGATAAGCGCATCTCGTTGTCAAGTAGGGGCCTTGTTGATGTTGGACAGATATTTAATGGCATTTTGTGTCTGTTAAGAGGCACAAAGACACCCTTTACCTTTATGCCCCCATAGCTGCTGCTTTAGCTGAGTGGGAGCTCTTAACTGTAATAGTATAGAGCTAAATGAGTCTCAATAAAGATAAATGCACACACAGGATACACAAATGCACACACATGATTCATAAATGCACTCACAGGATACACAAATGCACAAAAAAAATTCACAAATGCACACACAAAATTTATAAAGCACAGAAAATTCACAAATGCATACAGAATTCATAAATACACGCAAAATATAGACATGCAAAGAAAATGTACAAATGCGCTCAAGATTCAGAAATGTATTTCTGATGCACACACAAATATATCTTGATTTACAAACTGCTTGCGGTCTGTGAACTTCACTGCAAACTTCAGCCACCATGCAGCTCAAGCCTCCAGTGAGCAGCCGACACCCAGAAAAGCTGCAGCGATTTGTAAATTTTCTTTGCATTTTCATTAGCATTTATATAGATAGATAGATAGATAGATAGATAGATAGATAGATAGATAGATAGATAGATAGATAGATAGATAGATAGTACTCACAAAAGTATAATGATAAAGATTAACCTAAAAAACCTGTAACTACACAGAAAATTACTCCTTAATAAAAAATAAAAAATATATGTTTACAGTATAAATTATTTTCATGGTAGTTATTTACCACTTTATTCCCCAAATATTACATATTGTTCCCTTATACCAATTTATGTACTTTATAGTTCCCATTCAGTCGGTCACTCTCGACGCCACGTCGGAGTACCGACGAATAGGAATCTCGCTAGCGAGAGCCAATCTACTTCGAGTGTAACTAAACGAGCCAATGCACATTGGCATGCAATGATTGCACCAGCTGCCCATGCCACGCAGAGCGGGTATAAATGAGGCACAGGTGCTTGCATTAAATTAGCCTTTTGCTGAGGAGCCGAGTGGTGAATGGATCGTCCTGAAATCACTCTCTACAAGCGTGTGTTAACATTATAACGAGTCAAGCTCTTCGGGTGAATCTCTCCTCGTTTGGTGTTGGAGTGACGGCATTGCAGCGGGGTCGAATTTCTCTCTTTCACTTTCGATTGTTTTATTGAGCAAAAACAAAAGGCTGTTCTCACAGCTGGTTTGGTGCGCTGTTTTAGAGCGCTGAAAGGCCGTTTTCACGGCTGGTAAGAGATCGCCTTCTATGAGAACGAGAGCGCGCATGATAGGCTGCACGAATTCCCTGTCTGTGTCGCCGCGACTATCCCCTGTGTGCTTCAGCACCCCAGAGAGCATTTTCCCTAAAAGAGCTACACAGGTAGAGCTTGCGTCTTTTTAAAGATGACAATTTACCTGTGTGTTTCTGGTTGCGGTTGTTCCCTGTCCTCACTGACGGCCACGAGCACTGTTTCACATGTCTGGGCTGCATGCTGAGACTGCGTTCGTGGGTGGTTCATGTTTTCAAATGGAAACATGACCACGTCGGCACACCGGTCACGACTCTTCTTTCTCCGGGAAGCTTGAGTCCCCTTTGTTGTTGGCCAGGCCGCGGCTCGTGTGTAAAAGCACAGCCGCGGGTCTGCTCGACACTCTGGGAGACCGTGGAGATCAGCTAGAGCTGCCGCCGGGGGAAACCCGGGCGGACCTCTCGCTTCTCTGCGTGTCGTGTGCCGTCGAGCGGCTAAGCTGCAGCGCGCGTTGTCACGGCAACCCAGCGCTCGCTCGCCGCTCTGTGCGCTGTCCCCGGGCCGATTTCCCGTTGTAGCGCCCTCCCTGGTGGCCACAGGAGAGGTCTACTTTGGTGTAATGGCTGGGGTGACCTGAGGTGGGTGGGGCTTCTTCGGGGATCCAACCCCCTGGGGCCCCTCCCCCTCAAGCGCACTGCAAGCTGTGCAGCTTCTGGATGGAGTTGCTGGTCCTTCTTAGGGGGGAACCTAGCATTTCATTCAGGGCTCCAGCTGAGGATCAGATGTCAATCGCTACATCGGAGAGAGGGCTGTGCTCTGGGAAGGAAGATGATGCTGAGCCCACTGTAATGGTGTGTGCTTTGCTGAATCAGATTCAGAGTCAATAGCCATGCTTTCCTGGGATCAATCCCAGATGTGCATGTAAAACTTGGCAGTATGGAACTCCAGAGGGGCCAGCACTGCATAAGTTTTTCCTCCCTCACTACCCTCATTGGTGGGGTGGCTGTACGCAGACCACCTCCGCCCTGCACTCTTATGCACGAGGGTAGTTCTGAGTCGGGGTTGAGCTGCGCATGTTGACTAACCGTGATCAGGTCATGGCGCAGGCCCTCGGCCAGACGATGTCCACCTCTGTGGTCCAGAAACGCCCCCTGGCTTGCCTTGCTGAGATGCGAGTGGTCGTCAAAGTACGCTTCACGATGCTTCCATCTCACAAGTTGGCCATTTCGGCGACACTGTTGAGAACTGAGCCCAGCAGTTCTTTGCAGTCGGTAGCGGGCTGAGGAAATCAAGCTTCAGAGCGCCTTATGGGCCACCCCTCAGTCTGCTTGTCGCCAGAGGCGTCGCCCCTGCAAAAAAAAAAAAAAAAAAAGGGACCCTCGACACAGTCTGCTCTACTGTGTTCGCTGCAGGAGGACGACGCCACCCGTCTCTACTGCTGTTTAAGCGGTCGGTGAAACATCACCTCTGAGACGGGTGACCTGGAGATGGGCGGGGCTGCTTTTCCCCGGAATAGGGCCGGGGAATGTTTTGAGTCTAAATTCTGTTCTGCCGCTGGTCACAACCAGTGGTACCCAAACTCTCAAAAAAAAAAAAAAAAAAAAATGCAGTTCCTCTATCTCTGGGTCCTAAGGGGGCTTGGAGAGTTGTGGCTGGTCAAACGCCGGACCACACTCATCCTCCTCCTGTTTCGCCAGCAGGCAGCAGCGGATGACGCAGGGATGCACCACAGCCTCCTCGCGGACCCTCTGCCCTCCGTGGAATCAGGTATGTGTTGCACAGCACATTCACACCTCACTGCGGGCCACCTCCACGAGGCAGCCGCCCCAGGCCGGTGCCTGTATTCCACCTCGCTGCCCCATGGTGGGTACGCCGGTGGTCCTGATGTTCCCGCTTGTTCGGTCTCTGCGAGCCTGGTTAGAGCTCCCCAGTCCGTCTCGCTGGCTCATTCAGACCATCAGGCTCGGCTATGCGATTCAGTTCGCCCGGCGTTCCCGCCCCAGGTTCATGGACGTCCACTTCACTTCGGTGAAAGCTGCAGACGTCCGTGTCCTGCGTGCGGAAATCGCAGTCCTACTGGCGAAGGACGCGATAGAGCCGGTCCCTCCAGCCGATATGAGGACAGGCTTCTACAGCCCGTACTTCATTGTACCCAAGAAAACCGGTGGGTTACGGCCAATCTTGGACCTGCGAGTACTGAATCAGAGCCTTCACAAGCTACCGTTCAAGATGCTCACGCAGAAACGCATTTTCGAGTGCATCCGTCCCCAAGATTGGTTTGCAGCGATCGACCTGAAGGACGCGTACTTTCATGTCTCGTTTCTCCCCCGACACAGGCCGTTCCTGCGCTTTGCGTTCGAGGGGCGAGCATATCAGTACAAAGTCCTACCCTTCGGGCTGGCCCTGTCCCCCCGTGTCTTTACGAAGGTCACGGAGGGGGCCCTTGTGCCCATGAGAGAACAGGGCGTTCGCATCCTAAACTATCTCGACGACTGGCTCATCCTTGCACAGTCCCGGGAGCAGTTGTGCGAACACAGGGACTTGGTGCTCAGACACCTCAGCCAGTTGGGTCTTCAGGTCAACTGGGAAAAGAGCAAACTCGCCCCCATGCAGAGGATCTCCTTTCTCGGTATGGAGTTGGATTCGGTCAAGCGGACTGCGCGTCTCACGAAGGAGCGCGTCCAGTCAATGCTGAACTGCCTGAACACGTTTCAGGGCAGGATGGCGGTTCCACTGAAACATTTTCAGAGGCTCCTGGGGCATATGGCGGCTGCAGCGGCAGTAACGCCGCTCGGCCTGCTTCATATGAGACCGCTTCAGCATTGGCTTCACGGCCGAGTCCCGAGATGGACGTGGACACGCGGCACGTATCGGGTGAGCATCACTCCGTCCTGCCGCAAAACCTTCAGCCCGTGGTCAGATCCCGGGTTCCTTCGGGCCGGAGTGCCGTTGGAACAGGTATCCAGGCATGCTGTGGTCTTCACGGATGCCTCATCCATGGGCTGGGGTGCCACGTACAACGGGCATGCAGTGTCAGGGGTTTGGACGGGCCCGCACCTGCAGTGGCATATCAATTGCCTCGAGTTGCTAGCAGTACATCGTGCACTGAGCCACCTCAAGGGCCGGTTACGGGGCAAAGATGTACTGGTCCGTACGGACAACACGGCGACCGTTGCGCACATCAACCGTCAAGGTGGTGTACGCTCACGTCGCATGTCGCAACTCGCCCGCCATCTCCTCCTCTGGAGTCAGAAGTGTCTGAGGTCGCTTCGGGCCGTTCATGTCCCTGGGGTGCGCAATCGGGCGGCCGACGAGCTGTCACGAGCTGCGCTTCCGGGAGAATGGCGGCTCCACCCCCAGGTGGTCCGGCTGATCTGGGTTCAGTTCGGGGTGGCACAGGTCATCCTGTTTGCCTCCCCAGAAACGTCCCACTGCCAGTGGTTCTATTCGCTGACCGAGGGCACACTCGGCACGGATGCACTTGCGCACAGCTGGCCCCAGGGCCTATGCAAATATGCGCTTCCCCCAGTGAGCCTACTTGCACAGATATTGTGCAAGGTCGGGGAGGACGAGGAGCAGGTCCTGTTGGTGGCCCCGTATTGGCCCCACCGGACTTCCCAGAACTCATGCTCCTCGCGACAGCCCCTCCTTGGCCGATTCCTCTGAGGGAGGATCTTCTAACTCAGAGACGGGGCACCCTCTGGCACCCGCGTCCAGACCTCTGGAAACTTCATGTCTGGTCCCTGGACGGGACGCGGAGGTTCTAGGTGATTTACCCCAAGAGGGAGTTAACACCATCACTTCGGCTAGAGCACCGTCTACGAGACAGGCCTATGCCTTGAATTGGAACCTGTTCGTCGATTGGAGTTCTTCCCGCCGAGAAGACCCCCAAAGATGTTCGATCGCGTCAGTGCTTTCCTTCCTGCAGCAAGGGTTGGAGCATAGGCTGTCGCCCTCCACCATCAGTTTGCGTTGCTGCTATTTCTGCCATGTAGAGGTAAGTCGGTGGGGAAGCACGACCTGGTCGTCAGGTTCCTTAGGGGGGCGAGACGGTTAAATCCTCCTCGACCTCCCTCCATACCCTCTTGGGATCTTGCTCTGGTGCTCCGAGCACTTCAGAATGCCCCATGTGAGCCCTTGCAGTCAGCAGAGTTTAAGATTCTGTCCATGAAGACTTTACTGTTGGCTGCATTGGCCTCCATCTAGAGGGTAGGGGACCTGCAGGCATTTTTGGTTGACGATTCGTGCCTGGAGTTCGGGCCGGGTGACGCCCACGTGGTACTGAGACCCCGGCCTGGCTTTGTGCCCAAGGTTCCCACCACTCCCTTCAGGGACTAGGTGGTGAACCTGCAGGCGCTGCCCCTGGAGGAGGCAGACCCAGCCCTAGCTTTGCTCTGTCCCATCCACTCAGGTACATGGACAGAACTCAAGCTTCAGGACCTCAGTTCAGCTCTTGGTCTGTCACGGAGGCCAGCAGAAGGGAAAGGCTGTCTCCAAGCAGAGGATGGCCCACTGGTTAGTGGATGCCATCACCTTGGCTTACCAAGCACAAGGTGTGCCCTGTCCACTCAGGGTACGAGCACACTCTACTAGATGTGGTGCATCCCCCTGGGCGCTGACACGTGGCGCCTCACTGCCAGACATCTGTAGAGCTGCGGGCTGGGCGACACCCAACACGTTTGTTAGGTTCTATAGCTTACGTGTGGAGCCGGTTTCCTCCTGTGTTCTCACCTCAAACAGGTAGAAGCACTGAGAGGCCCGGCTCCTGTCGGCTTGCTGCGCCTTGGCGCTTACTTTCTCCAGAAGCAAACTCTGTGAGTCCTCCACCGCCCTCGGTGCTGGGCGTGGCGGAGCATCCGGCATCAGGCCTCCTACCGCTGAATCCTTGAGAACCGGTATTGGCTTGGGCCATGTGAGTGACCCTGCTGGGATCCCACATATTTTTCCATGGTTGCTCCTCTCGGAAGGCCGTGTCTTTCCCTTGGGAGAGCCCTCCTTTTTAGGGATGGGGCCCCCTCACGGCGGCGGGCTACGGCTCAGCTCTGTGTCCACATAACTCCCCTTGGTATGATGTGGTTCCGCAGCGGCCCCCCATTAGGGCACGCTTCCCAGTGTTATCCAATAGTCACTGAGCGGGTCATGCAGAACAGCAGTGATGGACTTCTCTGTGTGAGCCCCGTCTCGTCAGGTAAGAGAGCTCAGGAGGCTCACACAGGGCACTGGAAGGGGGCACAGGCCATGGCGCTTTGGTAGGGATTCCTATTCGTCGGTACTCCGACGTGGCGTCGAGAGTGACCGACTGAATGGGAACGTCTCGGTTACGTATGTAACCCTCGTTTCCTGAAGGAGGGAACGGAGACGCCACGTCCTCTGTACCCTGCTGGGGTGCCATTTCACCTACTCGGCTCCTCAGCAAAAGACTAATTTAATGCAAGCACCTGTGCCTCATTTATACCCGCTCTGCGTGGCATGGGCAGCTGGTGCAATCATTGCATGCCAATGTGCATTGGCTCGTTTAGTTACACTCGAAGTAGATTGGCTCTCGCTAGCGAGATTCCTATTCGTCGGTACTCCGACGTGGCGTCTCCGTTCCCTCCTTCAGGGAACGAGGGTTACATACGTAACCGAGACGTTACCCTATAATTACCAAAAGTTACAATGTGAATGTGTTACTTAGTACTTTCCGGGCTGTAATCTCAAAGTTTTACCCATTTTACACGATACATGAAAACAGCACTGGAAGCAGACTCAGGTGATATTTACATATATATATATATATATATATATATATATATATATATATATATATATATATATATATATATATATATATATATATATATATATATATATATATTATACATGGTTTTCTGAGGAATTCAGTTCAGTTGAATGGACATTAATTTGTATAGTGCTTTTCACAATACATTTAGTTTTTAAAGCGTCTTCACACAACATGCATGATTTTTTATCACAGGAGACTGTGTCCAAATGATGGATTTCAGAAAAGTACATATACAAATCGTACAGTTAGCTATAAACTATGTAAAATTTAAGGCACCAACAATGGGCTCAATGTGCTCATTGAAGTAAATAATACAGGTTGTTAACAAGGATTAAGGTATATAGATAGGAATTATGTTTAACCAGCAGCATTACCACTGAAGTAAGCAATACCTCATGCTGCACAGATTGTCAGCTATTCCCACATAACCATGTCTATTTTACTTTGGAGAAAATAATGTAACATTTTCTTTGTAATAGGATACACAAACGTGTCTTATTGCTTATTACATTCATCACACTGCTCAAATCAGTATTGCTTTCATTATGTTGTTTGTTTTGGCTTAATTATTCACAATAATGTTTCATGCAAGGGACGTCTCAATTTAAATCTTGTCAAAAATATGCAACAGTTCAATACAAGTTAAATCAATGTATCTACAGTATCAACACAACAACAATTCAGTGTTTGTTTTTAATTATAATTAAGTAAATCAAAACAAATCAAACATTATCATATAGATAATATATAGTCCCCATTTATATTCCATTGGATAACAGTGACATCCTTATTTTACAAATTGTGAGAACAACTAAGCATGACAATTTAAGCTTGATTTTAATTTCTTTCTTTTGGTAAAAAGTGAAAAACCTACCACAGTGAGGTTATTGTAGGTGGTTACAAGGACGTTGCTAAGTTTATGCTAATGTTTTTGGAGTTGAGAATCATTACAAGTGAACCTCAAGGAACATAAAATAATAAGCCTGTTAATATGTCACAGCCTCTTTATCATAATGCTATTGTCATGGGTGTATGCAGGCAGACAGATGAAGACAGAAGTAAAGTTCTAAACGATTCAAGGTTTAAGAATCTTTCTAAAGAGGCCGGCAGACTGGCAGTAGCAAATATTTTAATATAACCCCATGTCCTAACTACAGATGATATGATAAAATTCCAGCGACTTGTATTTCCACACCATACAAAACATGACTATGAAATGTGACAAATCAATCAAAAATCGCAGCCTATATCCAAACAGCATGTGGGCGGGCTTTCGCCCCAGAGATTAATCAGGACAGCACTTGCAAAGAAATGGATAAGTAACCTACATAATTAAATTCATAATTTTACACCATTTAACCATTACTAAAATACATACTGAATTACTAAAACAATCTTTGTCATAGAATATACTTGTTTGTTCATAGTTTGTGGGTGGCAGTGGCTCAGTGGTTCATGTAGGTTGTCTACAAACTGAAAGGTTGGTGGTTTGATCCCCGGTTCCACCTGACCACGTGTCGAGGTGTCCTTGAGTAAGACACCTAACCCCACACTGTAAAAAATTATTGTTGTTTTCTGTTGGTTTAACTTAAAGTAAGTAACCTGTTTGCCTTAAAATGTTGAGTTTATTGAAATAAAAAATTTGAGTTGATACAATGAAGGAAATTTGTTTAATAAATAGAAACTCAAAATATTTTTGTATTTGAACCACATAAAAAATTTGATGAATCATGAAAATAGCACTATTTGGCACGCTTCACTGCGTCATCAGAAATAAAACACACACAATTACCCAATATGCTTACAAAATCTTTTAATAATATTTTAATAAAGGTTGTCGAATTTCAAAAAATGTTCATTGTATTAACTCTAAATTTTAATTTCAATGAACTCAAAATTTTAAGGCAACCAGGTAACTTATTTTCTAAATAATTTTTTACAGTGTGGGGTTAGGTGTCTTGCCGAGTATGTTTTTTTAGAGTATGGCTCGGCTTGACGTTAATAGACCGGAAGGTCCTTGTATGGGCCGTACGGGCTCTTCTCCCGGTAGGGTGCGCGCACGCGTGACTAGAGCGAGAGAAGAAATGTACGCCCATAAACACTCTCTCAGGTGCAGATCCAGTCGTCCGTGAACACTTATGTCGCGCGCCTGTTAGTTTCATTTCAAGATCTGAGGTGAATTATCCATTGTTGGTTTTATTACTACTACATTACAAAGCTGGGCGCACTGAATGATATTCAAAGTCACATTAAACGCTTTTAACATTAAATATTATGCGATGTTATCATTGCTATGTTTTCTGTTGTCATTCAAGCCATGACCTCACAGAAATAGAAACTAAAATAGAATCCAAAGCACTTTACATCTTGCCTCACATTCACCCATTCACTCTCTCATTCACACACCAACTATGCACCATCCAGGGCACCATCCAGCTCGTCAGGGGCAGCTGGGGTTAGATGTGTTTTTTAATGGACACTTCGACACTTGGTCAGATGGAACCGGGGATCGAACACCAACCTTCCAGTTTGTAGACAATCTACATGAACCACTGAGCCATTGCTGCCCCACTGCCGTTATGTGTCACAGTCGTGGCTGGTTAGGACAAAAACTCGAATTAACATGGAAAAGAAACCTTTTATCGCGTGTCGTGGCGTCGCGTTGTCTGTAGTAGACACGGTGTAACAGTGACCGGAAACATAGTGACTATGAAGGTACAACTTATAAAGCAAACAAGATTAATCAAACACAGCTGAAACACAGAAATCATAATGATGGTTACCATAGTAACTAAAGAGTGTTGGAAAATCAACAAAGGAATGAACTGAAGAAATAGAAACTAAAAGTCATTGTGGTGTAAGAAAGTGTAAGCTATGAAGTTGCTAGGGCACTTTAAGTGCTATAAGATTTCGAAAGTCCTCCAATCCGTATTTTTCAGTCAATTGACTGTCACAGAGTCTTGGAGGGCAAAACCGCCATATAACTACATGAACTGCAGCACAAACCTGTCAAATTTCCATTTTAAAACAAAAATATCTGAACAAGATACACACTTTTGGCACTATACAGCACCTGCTGCAGTATTTCAATCACTAAAAACAGTGGGACATTTAAAGCTTAAAGGGGGGGGGGGGATGCTGTTTCATGCATACTGAGCTTTTTACTCTGTTAAAGACTTGGATTCCCATCCTAAACATAGACAAAGTTTCAAAAACTAATGTTGGACGTTTGATAGAGTATTTCTGTGTCAAAAATACTCCTTCCGGTTTCTCACAAGTTTCGGAAAGTTTTTTCCGAGTATGGCTCGGCTTGACGTTAAGAAGAGCGGAAGGTCCTTGTATGGGCTGTACAGGCTCTTTTCCCGGTAGGGTGCGCGCGCGCGACTAGAGCGAGAGAGGAAATGCACGCCCATAAACAGTCTCAGGTGGAGATCCAGTAGTCCGTGAACACTTATGTCGCGCGCCGCGCTCCACTTTATTCCTATGGGTGACATCAAGCGACTTCAACGCTTCAGCACAGCATTCCGGGAAGGCAGCGCTGCATTTGAACCGATTTGAACACAGAAATGACGGGAAGCTTCACAACATCGCTTCCGTTCGCGTCGCAAAGTGGATTTCCACGCCACTGCTGTCACAGGACTTCACCAAATCATACCAAAGAAGTGTGTTTTTGACGGAGCAGTCCCAGCGATAAAGGTTCGGTCCTGCTTTGGAAGCAGCCGGTGAGTAAAACTGCTTCAAATGTCTGTGCTGTTGGCTATAGTCGCGTGAGTAAACATCAGTAAACAACACGATTGCGTGCTTCATCATTCAAATGCGCTAACGGACTCTATTGCTGTTCTATGTATAACGTCTAGTCTAACGTGCAAAACCATTTTGTTTGCTACTGCTAAGGTTTAGTCGCATACAATAGTCCATAAACCGAATCATGTCCTCATAAACTGCAAGTAAACAAGCGCAAATGTTGACAGGTCATTAAATTCAGCATATACCACAGAGACGGACATCCTGCTGTTGCTGTTTCTCCTGTTCAATTTATTTCAGCCTCAGATTTGATTCTGGATCATATATCTATTAGCTGAGATCGATAGCCATGGGTTTCTCCACGCTTGAGGACGTCACCGCTTTGTTCGCGATCGTCATTCTTTAGCTCCGCCCACACTATACGCCTCCAGGCGCTCGTTTTTTTCCGGAAAGACTCGGTACAGCCTATATTTCTTTTAGAAATATAATAAAACTAAAGACTTTTTAGAGATATGAAGGGTGCAATACTACTCTATAGGTACTCAAGATTGACATGAGATTGACTGAAACTGAGTGTTTCAGCCCCCCTTTAACGTGAAAAACACTACAGGGTGAGTTGCACCAATAAGGATTCGGTTAAAGGGTTAGTTCACCCAAAAATGAAATTGTTGTCATTAATGACTCACCCTAATGTTGTTCCTCACCCGTAAGACCTCCGTTCATCTTCAGAACACAGTTTAAGATATTAAATATTTTAGCCCCAGAGCATATGCAGTCTATGCATACTGTCCATGTCCAGAAAGCTAATAAAAACATTATCAAAGTAGTCCATATGTGACATCAGCTGGTTGATTAGAATCTCAATACATTTTGTTCCAAAAATAATAAAAAATATGATTTTATTCAGCATCAGTCTTCTCTTCCGCGTTTGTTTTCAAACCTCAAAAAGATTCAAATGGCCATGAATCAGTGAATTGATTAATTTTTCGGATCGCCAATGTCATGCGATTTCAGCAGTTTGGATCGCGTGTCAAACTGCCAAACTGCTGAAATCACGTGACATTAGCACCCAAACTCTGGAATATTCTTTCTAGCCTTGTTCGTTAGGCAGACACACTATGTCAGTTTAAATCTAGACTAAAAACACATTTCTTTAACCTGGCATACACATAATCCATTATTACATTTCTATAATTCACATCCGTTAAAGGATTGTTAGGCTACATAAATTAGGTCAACTGTAACCGGGAACACTTATCATAATACCCAAATGTACTTGTTACATCATAAGAAGAATGGCATCAACTTTAATAGTAGTCACTCTGATTATCTTGAGGTTACTGACTGTCAGCAGTCAACTAGACAATATCCTGTGAAAGCCTTGTCGACACAACAGCCATTGGCACAGATCCTCAGCAAAGAAGTCCTCTTCAAGTCCCCAGCACAGGGCTCTGAACAGCTTTGTCTCTATACTGGCGTAATGAATCCAATCTTCAAGCAAAAGAAACTGGATTAAATATTGGAATGCTACCTATCCACAATCTGATTTCGGACTTGTGATGCAGCCTGGACAGTAATAACACCATGTTTGTTCGTTGATCAGAGAAGAACTGTTCCACTGAATGAGCCTGGTTTCTCCAAAGTTTTTTTTTATTTTTATCCATTCTGTCATGTGATGGAGTTTGGGCTCTTTGCAACTGTCAACTCTCTCTTGCTTAGGTTGGGACATAATATTCAACAATATTATTGATCTGACTGTACCGACACTATATGATGAGAACTGAACTGAATTAATTTAATAACTGATTATCTTTAAAACGGAACTGAATCAACACTGACTGTAGTGGGTATATAGGGATATATCCACTTTGGTGGCTGAACAAAAACAAGCCTTGACGCTCACTTTCCAACATGTTCAAACGAAAAAATATTTATTACAAAAAACTGCGGATATCCAAAATCAAAAAAACAAAAGATCAAAGTATCAAAAAAATAAAGGATTAACAAGATATAACTAGGATTGAAGAAGTCTGTCTGTTAGGCCATGAGGTCAAAGACTGCCACTTCCTGTTCTGGCCACGCCCTCAGAGGAAGTCCCAGGTCCTTTATTCCAAAGGCCTCAGCCTCTCAAGCTTCTACCCCTAGATGGCACCAACTCACATAACATTGAAAGTTAATTAATTAATTATTTAACACACACATTAGTTCTATTTAGCTAAATTCTATTTTAGCTCCTACAATCCGGCCCCTAAATGGCTTAAGCTTAACCTTAAGCATTTACTTTTATTTACAAAAGGAGCTAAAAATGATCTTTAATTCAACAATAACAAGTGAAAATAAAGAAATATATACTTTCCTTTTATCTGATCTTTATTGATCATCTTCTTTTAATAATAGGCACAGCTTTGTGATAGGCCGCTCTATTATGCTTGTCTTTGTCTGGATTTTGACTGACCGGACCATCCCATGTGAATCAGGTTTTGTTTCTAGTATTCTTGCAAGCGGCCATGATGCACGTGGAGAACTAGGGTCAACCACCACCACAATATCTCCAACTTGGAGATTAGTTCTTGCTTTAGACCACTTTTGTCTTTCTTGCATTAGCGTCAAATACTCCTGTGTCCATCTCCTCCAGAACAAGTCTGCCAAGTATTGCACTTGTTTCCACCGGCGCCTGGTGTACGAGTCAGATTTGGAAAACTCACCGGGAGGTAGGACGGGTTGTGAGTTATGCAAGATAAGGTGGTTAGGTGTAAGAGCCTCCAGGTCGAAAGGGTCAGAAGATACAGTGGTGATAGGGCGGTTGTTAAGAATTGCCTCAACTTAACAAAACAATGTCTGGAGACCCTCGTCGTCTACACCTTGTTGGCGTAGGAGAGAATTTAAGACCCATCTGGCTGACCTGATTAGTCTCTCCCATACACCACCATGGTGAGAAGCCCCTGGTGGGTTGAAACTCCAGTCGATTCCCCTTTTGAGCATGGCGTTTTGAATCTTACTGCTGTTCAGATTAGTGAAAGCTTTTTTGAGTTCTCTATATGCACCTACGAGATTGGTACCATTGTCAGACCAAATATGTTTTACCTGGCCTCTCCTACATATGAATCTTCTTAAAGCATGGATACAGGAGTCAGTGTCCAGGGAGCTGGCCATTTCAATATGAACGGCTCTGGATGATAAGCATGTAAAAAGTATGCCATATCTTTTGATACAACTTCTTCCTCTTTTTGTTTCTATTGGACCAAAATAGTCCATTCCCACATTTGTGAATGCTGGAAGATCTGGTTGAGCTCAGCTCAGCCTCATGGCCCTAACTGAGACCTGGATCAAACCAGAGGACACTGCCACTCCTGCAGCCCTTTCAACCAATTTAACTTTTTCACACACTCCTCGGCCTATTGGGAGGGGTGGGGGTACTGGTTTGCTTATCTCAAATGATTGGAAATTTGATCCATTACCATCTCTACCGGCCAGTTCATTTGAATCGCACTCAATCACTGTTACTCACCCTGTTAAAATCCATGTGGTAGTGGTCTATCGTCCTCCAGGTCACCTCGGTAACTTTGTGGAGGAGTTGGATGTGTTACTTTCTAGCTTCCCTGAGGATGGCACTCCACTGATTCTGCTTGGTGACTTCAACATCCATCTTGATAAACACCTAGCTGCAGACTTCAGCACTCTACTGACTTCATTTGACCTTAAGTTAGTATCTACTACGGCTACTCACAGATCAGGTAACCAATTAGACCTTGTATACACACGCAACTGCTCCACGGACAACACTTTAGTTACTCCATTACACACCTCAGACCACTTTCTCATCACTCTTAACCTCATACTGACTCCTGATACAACACGCACTCCAACACAGATCACCTTTCGGCGTAATCTACGCTCCCTCTCTCCCTCTCGCCTATCCACTATGGTATCATCTTCACTCCCTCCACCTGCTCAGTTCTCAGCACTGGACACTAACAGTGCTACCAACACTCTTTGCTCCACTCTAACATCCTCCTTAGACAGTTTTTGCCCCCTCTCATCCAGACCAGCCCGCCCCACCCCATCTGCCCCCTGGCTGTCTGATGTTCTCCGTGAACATCGCTCTGGACTCAGGGCGGCAGAGAGGAAATGGCGGAAATCTAAAAACTATACTGACCTTACCTTGTATCAGTCACTTCTCTCTTCTTTCTCTACAAATGTCTCCACTGCTAAAACAACATACTACCACAACAAAATCAACAAATGCTCTGACTCTCGCAAACTCTTTAAAACATTCTCCTCTCTCCTTTGTCCTCCTCCTCCCCCTCCTTCATCAACTCTTACAGCTGATGACTTTGCATCATTTTTTACAAACAAAACATCCCTCATCAGCAAACAGTTCTCCTCATCACAAACTGACAAGCACATCTCAACAACTAACACGAACACGCTTCCATCCTTCTCTCCGCTCTCAGAGGCAGATATTTCTAAACTCATCCTTTCCAATCACCCTACTACCTGTCCACTTGATCCTATACCCACTCACCTCCTTCAGGCCATTTCTTCTTCAATCACTCCTGCACTCACTCACATTGTCAACACTTCTCTTCATACGGGAACCTTTCCCACAGCATTTAAGCAGGCTCGGGTAACCCCACTGCTTAAGAAACCCTCTCTGAATCCAGCACTTTTAGAAAACTACCGACCGGTATCCCTTCTGCCTTTCATTGCAAAGACCCTTGAGCGAGTTGTGTTCAATCAACTCTCTATGTTTCTTGAAAGGGACAACCTCCTAGACAACAACCAATCCGGCTTCAAAAGCGGCCATTCGACTGAGACTGCCTTGCTCTCGGTAACTGAGGCACTGAGACTGGCAAAAGCAGCTTCCAAATCCTCAGTGCTCATTCTGCTGGATCTGTCTGCTGCTTTTGACACAGTTAACCACCAGATCCTCCTGTCAACACTTAAGACGATGGGTATCTCAGGAACTGCCCTCCAGTGGTTCAGGTCTTACCTCTCTGGTAGGTCCTACAGGGTGTCATGGAGAGGTGTAGTGTCTAAGTCACATCATCTAGCTACTGGGGTTCCCCAGGGCTCAGTCCTTGGACCACTTCTCTTCTCCATCTACATGTCATCATTAGGTTCCGTCATTCAGAAACATGGCTTTTCCTATCACTGCTATGCTGATGACACTCAACTCTACTTCTCATTTCAACCAGATGATCCTACAGTCAGTGTTCGTATCGCTGCCTGTCTGACAGACATTTCTGACTGGATGAAAGAGCATCATCTTAAACTCAATCTTGCAAAGACAGAATTACTTGTTTTCTCAACCAACCCAGCACTTCATCAAAATTTCTCCATTCAGCTTGGTTCATCGACCATAACTCCATCAAGGACAGCCAGGAACCTTGGAGTTGTGATTGATGACCAGTTAAACTTCACTGACCACATTACTGCAACAGCCCGGTCCTGCAGATTTGCTTTATACAACATTAGAAAGATTAGACCCTTCCTATCAGAACAGGCTGCACAACTCCTGGTTCAAGCTCTTGTTCTCTCCAGACTGGATTATTGTAATGCTCTTCTGGCTGGGCTTCCAGCATGCACTATCAAACCCTTGCAGCTGATCCAGAATGCAGCGGCGAGAGTGGTCTTTAATGAGCCGAAGAGAACGCATGTTACGCCTCTCTTCATCAAACTGCACTGGTTGCCAATGGCTGCTCGCATCAAATTCAAGGCTCTAGTTCTCGCCTACAAAACAACCACTGGTTCTGCACCATTATACCTAAACTCAATTGTTCAGACTTACACACCCTCCAGAAGCTTGCGTTCTGCGAATGAGCGGCGCCTCGTGGTTCCTTCCCAAAGAGGCATGAAATCGCTCTCACGGACATTTTCCTGGACCGTTCCCACCTGGTGGAATGACCTGCCGATCTCAATTCGTGCTGCCGAGTCTGTAGCCATTTTTAAAAAACATCTTAAGACACATCTTTTCCAATTGCACTTTTCCTATTGCACTTGACCAATACAGAATAGCACTTACTGATCATATCTACGTCTCTCATCCGGATTTGTGCCTTCAGGCGGGTATGTTACATAGTTATCATAGCTACCAAAACCCAGTGTTCTGTATTTTGCGTACGTGAGTTTTTGCTGTCGATGGCTATTGCTGCGCGTTTAGCTAGAATGCCATACAAAACCAACCCATTGGGCCACTGAATCCGCATTAACGACAACAGTTGGGGCATCAGCCTTAGTCCTAATGGGTTGTTATCTTAGCTATCCAAATCCAGTGTTCTGTATTTTCCGTACGTGAGTATTTGTTGTAGCTGGCTATAAAAAAAAATAAAAAAAAAATGTGTACTCTGCTAATTAATTGAGATTTCTTACAGCTCTTACAGGTTGTTGGCTTTGTTTGTTTCGTTGCTTCTATTGCTCTACCCTTTTTTTGTAAGTCGCTTTGGATAAAAGCGTCTGCTAAATGATTAAATGTAAATGTAAATGTAAATGAGTTCTTTCTTTTGGCAAATTAGCCATCTTTTGCTCCTCGGTTTTGCCTTTCAGGCGTCTACATGACACACATTTAGAAATTATTTTTCTTGCTGCTGTGTTGCCATTAATGATCCAGAATTTCTTACGCAACTGGGCAAGAATATAATTTCTTCCACAGTGCCCATACCTTTCATGGATGTGGCGAAGTAACAAATAGGATGTGTGAGTGTTTCGGAAGAATGATGGGATGCTTCATATCTTCCGACATTGTCGCCCTTGACAGTCGTCCTCCTACTCTCAGTAATCCATCCTTTATTATTGGGTCAAGTTTGTAGAGGGTACTCCTTTTTAAAACATTGTGTGGGGTAACTTTTAATTTCTCAAGTTCATTTGGGAAAGCTTGCTTTTGAGTATAGGATACGACTGCTTTCTCCGCTCTCCCAAGGTCTTTCATTGCTAGAAACTGACCACCAAGTGTTGATCTGAAGATAAGCAGCTGGGAAGCCAATTTACCATGGCTAGAACGAGTGCAGACATTAGTGGAGAGTTCCTTCCTTTTTGTAGCGAGAGCTAGCAGGTTGTCTCCAAGCTTCTGGTACCAAGCAACAGCTTTAAGCAATCTGGTCCAATCTGAGAAGTAAGAGAGAAGTTTTTGAGTAGGACTCTGTTCATTTTGAGTAACCATGTTACACACTATGGCAAAACCTTTGACCTCTGGGTCATCCTGTCTGATTGGCTCTTGTTTATACACTTCTGTAGGCCAACTGTGTTCTGGTTGCCAGAGGAATTTAGGTCCACATATCCATCTTTTACTTTCCAGAAACATCGGTATGCTCAGCCCCCTGGAGGCATCATCTGCGGGATTATCTCTGCTGGACACATATCTCCATTGTTGGGTGCTGGTGTTTTCTCTTATGAATGATACTCTATTGGCAACATAAGTGTGGAATCGTGCACTGTCACTGGCTATGTACTTTAACACTGCCTGACTATCCGTCCAGAACAGTGACATTTTCAATGGAAGTTGCAATTCTGACCGAAGCATCTTGTCTACTTTGACAGACAACACAGCAGCTGCCAACTCAAGTCGTGGTATTGTCAACTGCTTTAAAGGGGCTACTCTTGCTTTTCCAATCATGAAAGACACCTGAATGTTACCTTGCTCATTGGTCATCTTGATGTAACTTACAGTTCCGTATCCAAGTTCGCTGGCATCAGCAAAATGATGTAACTGAAAGGACTGAGGCTCCCCGAATCCACTGGGTTTTTTACAGCGTGGCACACTGAAGGCTGCCAACTTGGGTAGGTCATGAATCCAACTAAGCCATTGTCTAGACTGAGATGTGGATACTGGCTTGTCCCATCCATAGCCTTCTTTGCATAACTGCTGTAAGAATTGTTTGGCTGGAAGAGTGAGGGGTGCTAAGATTCCAAGAGGGTCAAAGATAGAGCTCACCATAGAAAGAATACCTCTACGGGCATGGGGCTTTTCATTCAGTGTGATGTTAAATCTAAAGGTGTCATCTTCCACGTTCCACTGGAGTCCCAGGGCATGGTCGACTGGTAGCCTGTCCTTGTCTAAATCTAAGGACCTGATGTTATTCCCTCTATGCTCCTCCTCAGTAGCAGACAAAACAGTTCTACTATTACTCACCCACTTGGTGAGTTGAAACCCTCCCAAGCTGCACAAATCCACCAGGTCTGATCTCAGTTGAACTGCTTCCTGTGCCATGGGCAGAGACACTAGACAATCATCAACATAAAAATTATGCATGACTGTATTGGTTACCTGAGCTCTAAAATGATGGTTGTCTTCTGCAGTTCTTCGCAAGGCAAAGCTAGCACAGCTAGGAGAAGAGACTGCTCCAAACAAGTGCACTAACATACGATGGTCTATAGGACTTTGCTCAATGTCTCCTCCTGGCCACCACAAGAAGCGTAGGAAGTTCACGTCTGCTTTTGAAACTCTAACCTGGTGGAACATAGATGTTATGTCAGCCATCATTGCGACGGGCTCTTGACAAAACCTAATCAAGACTCCAACCATTGAGTTGCTAAGGTCAGGCCCTTGCAGCAGTTCTGTGTTCAGAGAGACACCTTGATATGTTGCACCACAGTCAAACACAACTCTAAGTTTATTCTTCTTAGGGTGGTAGACTGCATGATGTGGAACATACCAGGTTCTTCCTTCCACTTGATCTACCTCTTCCTGTGGGACCACCTCAGCATATCCTGTATTTATCATGTCATTGAGAAAAGATGTGTACTCTTTATGGAATGAATCATTTCTTTTGAACTTTCTTTTTAGACTCAGAAGACGTTGCATGGCCACATAACGGTTGTTGGGCATTAACACATCATCTTTCCTAAAAGGCAAGTTAAGTGTGTAGTGTCCATCCAATAGTGAGACTGACTCATTTGCAATTTTAAGAAACTTTTTGTCATCGAATGACATTTCACGTTTTTCATCTGAAGCCTTTTCGTTGAAGTCATGATTGTACTGACT
Source organism: Pseudorasbora parva (assembly GCF_024679245.1). Classification (NCBI taxonomy): domain Eukaryota; kingdom Metazoa; phylum Chordata; class Actinopteri; order Cypriniformes; family Gobionidae; genus Pseudorasbora; species Pseudorasbora parva. Next base: position 13,050,640 of record NC_090187.1, read on the forward strand.
AATCAGCAGCTTTTCCAGATTTGCTACAGAAACTCTATTTATGGCAACAGAGGGACAGTCAGTACATTTACTGGGCTCTCCTCCTCTTAAAGGTCCATTGACTACCCATCCAACCAACGTCTTGACTGCATAAGGGCCCTCACCTTGACTGTTTATGATCTCCCATGGTTCTATGACCTTCGAGGCATTGGTTCCTATTAGTAGCTCAATGTTACCATCAATCTCAGGGATATCAATTTTCTGCAGGTATGGCCATCTAGCAAGATCCTTTTTTGTGGGTATGTTTTCCGTGGTGACTGGCATCTCCTATTGCGTGAACACATCAGGCAATTGTATAAAATTATTTTTATCCAATCCAGAAATCTCTAATCCTGTAATTACATTAGTTGGCATGGACTTCTCATGACTCATTGTTTTCAACAGGATATTGATTCTTTTACCTTTGACATTCAACTGAGACATCAGACGCTCTGTACAAAAGGTAGCAGAACTTCCTGGGTCTATGAAAGCGTAAACTGGGATAACCTTTTCACCCTTAACAGCTTTGACTTTTACTGGAACCACTGAAAGGACATTATCATTTAGACCGGCCCCAATATGCCCCTGCTCACCAGCTGGTCTCATAACAGCAGAGGAGTTCACGGTTTCTTTTGTGTCAAGTGTCTTTTCTGGATTTACCTTTTGCTCGATGTGGAGGACACTTGGGTGCAGTTTAGAACATGATGCACAGGTGAGTCTCTTCATACAGTATTTGCTGAGGTGACCTTGACGTAGACACCCAAAACAGATTCCTTTTCCTTTGAGGAAGTCTATCTTATCACAGTGTTTCTTCTTCTTGAATAGGTTACACAGTTCCAACGTGTGATTACTGCTTTTACACAAATGGCACAAGACTCGCCGATGGCTGTCGTTAGAGGACTGCTGAGTAGACTGGGAAGCTGGAGAAGATACGCTAGTTGCAAATGTACCTCCACCAGACTTGGGCTTGACTTTAATGGGGAACTTGTCTTTAATTCTGCTTGTAGGCTTGTCTTGAATATCTCCAAATACTGGGTCTGAAGCCACTTTTATTTGCTTCTCAACAAATAGGACAAGATCTTTGAATTGAGGCCTACATTTCTTATTTTCCTGAAATTCCCACACATAGGATCTCCAGCTCTCCCTCAGCTTGTAAGGAAGTTTCATGACCAGGATTTTCATGTTGGATGACAAGTTAATTTCATGTGAGTAACTCATGTCCTCCATTGCATTAAAACAGCTCCTTAAAAATATTGCAAAGGCTTGCATGGCTTTGAAATCCTCAGGTCTAATCACAGGCCAATCTAATGCTCTCTTCATATATGCAGAACACACTGAATTAATCTCTGAAGTTGTTTTGTAGCAGATCTCTTGCCCTTTTATAACCTTTATCTGGGGTCATATGAAGACAACTTCTTACCAGATCTCTGGGAAAGCCACTGGTATATTGATCAAGAAAGTACAACCGGTCAGCACTGCTATCTGTTTTTAGCTCAATGGCATACTCGAAAGCTCTAATGAATGGTCTGTACTTCAAAATATCACCATCAAAGATTGGAATATCTCTCTGAGGAAGACTTGAAAACTGATGCTGCTTCACTAGCAGGGATGTTATGTCATTTTGGCTTCGAAGGATGTTTACCAAGCTGTTCATATGTACACCAGAACTCGTACTTGCCTTATTGCTTTCTGAAGACCGATCTACGTGCCTGGACACATTTGATGCACTGGCTAAGTTTGCATGGAGGTTAACTGGACAAGGTGCTTGAACGTCCTTGGTTTTCTTGGTGACTGTCATGTGGACATTCGAATGCTGCAGAATGGGCCTGGGTTTCACATCCTTGGGGCGAACACTTGGGGTTTGCTCCGCAGAAAGGGCTTTAGAGACTTTATCCAATGAAAGGAATTCACACTCTGAAGCATAACTCTTTGACGATATGTCAGAATGATAGGCACTTGTATTCCTATCCATTTGTCTTTCACTTGGCACCTTCACATGTGGCTTAGCTGTTAAGTCCGTTGCTGCTGAGGCTCCATGATGTTTACTGGCGGACATCAAGACTGCAAGCCTGGCTGATGAGGCTTCTAGCTGTGCTTTAAGTTCTAGAGCTTCACGTTTCTTCCTTAATGTTTGCCTCTCTTTGTCTAGTGCTTCTTCTCTATCTTCCAAGTCATGTTTTTCCCTGAGTGCAGCTACCTTTGCTAAAATAGCCGCTCTTTCTGCTTCCAACTGTAAACTTGCTGATGCAACTGAAAAAGCTCTTGATCTGGAACCACAACTGGAAACTTGAGATATACTGTCTTTAGGGGCAACTTCAATCTCCTGCGGATCTACAGCCTTAGATACTCCAGACAGCCATTCAGAAACAGAAGAGAGAAAAGTGTTAAAGTTAGCCATTTTAGGTTTAAACCATTCAGCTTCATCCTGGCTTGCTTCCTCCTCTGACAACAACTCCTGATAGGTTTCATGTAGAGATTTAAAATCATCCAATAGACACACAAATTTATTCAAATTTTCTTTTACTTCTTGCACGCATGAAGCATCTTCCATAAGTTCAAGCATTATGTTTTTTTTTTTTGGTTAAGTGGGAAAGCTTTCCTTTTCTAGCATTTTGTAGCCTTGATGCATGACCATTAACTTCTATATCCATAACAGTGCTTGAGTGTTTCTCACCCCTGACTTTCCCCTCTTCATATTCATTTGTAGAATCCTCCATTCTTGCTAACTATTCAGCACAAGGAATCAATATGCATGGGCTTGACTTGTTGTCCGGCTGACTAACATAGAATCCTCCAATAATCCACTCTTCCTATAGTAGACTTCTAATGATTTGGTATGGAATCACAATCAACTCAATCCATTAGCAGACTTCCACAACTGAAATTCTGATCTGCTTCCTCTTCTCATTTCAAGGAGACTTGATTCAAGAAATGCATAAAGTTGTACATACCATGCCGTCTCAACCAAACAACACTTCATGCATGTGCCCACCGATATCCATCTGCTTCAACTTCCCTTCCTTCCTTTCTTCCCTTCATTTACAAGCACTTTTCCTAAGATCTTCAGCTTGTCAGAAGGAGTCTTTGACTGTTGTAGTGGGTATATAGGGATATATCCACTTTGGTGGCTGAACAAAAACAAGCCTTGACGCTCACTTTCCAACGTGTTCAAACGAAAAAATATTTATTACAAAAAACTGCGGATATCCAAAATCAAAAAAACAAAAGATCAAAGTATCAAAAAAATAAAGGATTAACAAGATATAACTAGGATTGAAGAAGTCTGTCTGTTAGGCCATGAGGTCAAAGACTGCCACTTCCTGTTCTGGCCACGCCCTCAGAGGAAGTCCCAGGTCCTTTATTCCAAAGGCCTCAGCCTCTCCAGCTTCTACCCCTAGATGGCACCAACTCACATAACATTGAAAGTTAATTAATTAATTATTTAACACACACATTAGTTCTATTTAGCTAAATTCTATTTTAGCTCCTACACTGACCTGACTTTTTACAGCAATTTTCTTGCTGTACAGCTGAAATGAACTCTGTTCTTCATCAGTGTAAAATTTTCCTAAAACGATCTGTATTGTAGAAAGCGCTAAATAAATAATAGTGGCTTGACAAGAAATGTATTGTGTACATTTATGTTTAACATTCTATTTTGGTTAAACGTTAAGATGTCCGTGTCACAGTAAACATATACATTTAAATACTCAGTAATTGTAAATCATAAAATAAACCAAATCAGATCAATAGATGTTTATGAGTTATTAGTTGATACATGAATCACTTATAAATCATTGAAGTATTTATGTCAAAATTGTTTTATATCAATATACATCATATCAATAAAAAATGGTTAATCTTGGAACAAATGATGAACAAACCATTAGTAAATGATCAGTATATAATTGATTGATTTATCTTTAAAGGGTTTCTTCAGATATTAGCATATGGCTTTCTATCAATAGAAACCCTGGAGTATATTCGAATGATCGCGCTCCCCCCTTTCCCCCTGAGACGAGAGATTTATGCATTTTATTTCTGGAAAAATGACTCTGTTGACGCAAATATCATCGATTTGCGTCATCTGTAAAATGTTTGGCCAGACGCTGAAGACTACAGCCAGCAGAGGGAGCCATTTCCACATGTTTTCACCTCGCACATGGGGGATCGGGTTGCACTCACAGCTCAGCTCAGCTTATCTTCCAAAGGCATGAACTGAAAACGCGCCAGACTGAACACTCGCCGGGAACTACTGCCGCGAACGTGGACGCGTTTACCTCAGCTCTCATCATGAGAGCTCATTCAGCTCATCACAATGCGTGTAATCTGACTCCTCCTGCATTTGTGCTGACACTTCTTCAGCGGCTAAATCACAATATATTGAACAGACACTTTCAGTTTTTAATTGTAGTGTTTGTTCTCTAACTGAACTGATTTTATGAAGATGAACGCGGTGGTGGGAAAGTAAAAGTGATTCAGTAGCGGTGGCTTTGGGAGTGGCCTCACAGGGCAGCAAAGCATTCTGGGAATTGTAGTCTTTCATCCCCATGAGACAAAAATACATTTTCTGTCTTTTCTCAGTCTAGAAAGCACCAAATTCAAAAATAATTTCACATTTCTACTACATTAACGACCCAGTTTAAATACAGATTCATCTTCCCAGCGCTGAAGTACCCCTTTAAGTTGTAATTTAAGTTGTCAATATTAACACTTTATCCATCCCCTAATCTAAAGTGTAAACTAGTCATCACTTATACAGTATATCATACCACTTATTAATCATTTATGAATGTATAGTCAAGTTTTGTAAATGATTAGTTCATCATTAACTAATAATTTATAAGTGCCTTAGTTTTGTTGAAGAAGCAAAATTTCCTCTGATATTTTTATTTTCAGAATATTTTATTTTACTGGGACAATACTGGGACTGACAAATGATTAAGAAAATAATTTTGTATGGTGTGAAAAAAAAAAAGTTGTCAAAGTATCACAAACGTATCCAAAATGTTACCTAAAATTGTTCAAACATTGATAATAATTATTTATTTCAATTATTTATTTCACTTTAATTCAAATAACATTATAAATGAGTCACCCATAAACAATTGCTGTACGTACAGTAAATTGTCTTACAAGCTATTTATGCGTTTACAGTATTGAGAGTAATACAAAATAAAAAAGAATAAGTAAATATCTAGATATTTTTGTATAAAGCAAAAATACAAGCTAAAATTAAAATGTAATTATTCTTGTACATTTTCATTTAACCATGTGTGCCATAGAAATGGACCAGAGATCTGATCCCACACGTAATTTTTGCAACTAATTTACATTCTGTAAATGTCTATTTTGAATGCCTACCTGTTGATGTTGGCTTGCTTGCTGTTTATGTTGTATTGAAATGCAGGAGTGTATGATTGATTGATGCATTCATTTTGTCGCAATGTTCAGCACCAGATGTGAGAACACTTGTAGTTCCTTGTCTGAAATGAAGCTATAAAGATGACAAACAGAGTGCATTGTTTTTTTCCTCTCTCTTTATTTTGACTGCATGAGCTAGCCTCCATGTGTTATGCTATTATCTGCTCTCATTTTGTTAAGTCATACGTGTTTTGTTTAAGAATATCTAAGAGGTGATGGCTGAATTAGAAGTGGAATATTAAGACCCTATAAAACAGGCCTGTTCAGCTGGCAGCCCACAGTTACAGTGTTTTTTGTGAGGTTGATTGTTATTTCTCTCCATTACAAACAGTAATGCTATCTATCAGGGTGTGCTTCAATGAGGTTTGAGTTCTGTTCGGGTTAGGGATTGTTATTTATTTCAGCATTTTGTAGACAATCCACACTGCGACTGACATTAACAATGAATCAGCTGTGGGGCAGTTTTGGGAAAAAATAAATCTTGCTGATTTCATTGGTCAAGTCAGACAGTTACAGTGTTGATTTATTAATACAACGGTTCATACTGGTTCTTGATTCTGATTGGCTGAGAGCCTTAGTTCTACCAGGATCAGCACTTGAAACATTTAAATGTTTGAATCACTACGCTTCACAAATACAATTCATTCAACATTAATTTCACAAATACTACTGTTGTTGTATCACTGGATGTAGTTGTGAAGATGTGTTCTGAGTTTTGCCGACCGGATATGGCGAATGTTTAATCTATCAACAAGCTCTGCTTCACCTTCGTTGCTCTGGTTGGTTGTAGCGCTATCCTATCGCGTGCAGGGGGAGTTTGAAAGACAACCGTTTATCCCGTCCCTTAGATTGAGCCCTCTCTATGGTGAGTTTCCAGACCAAACATCTTGATGTGGGTCTGGCTTGTCAGGCTAACAATCTTTCTCAACCATTTTAATCAGGGGTGTAGCTAGCAATTTTGGGCCCTATGAAAGAATATGAGCTTGGGCCCCCTATCATACCAAACATACTATTTGTAATGTTTTTGAAATAAGTTTCTTGTGCTCATCAAGCCTGCAATAATTTGATCAAAAATACAGATTATTTGTTTTAAATATTGTGATATATTATTACAATTTAAAATATTTGGCCCCACTTTATATTAGGTGGCCTTAAGTACTATATACTTACATCAAAAAATAAGTACAATGTACTTACTGTGTTCAAATTATATTGCAAAACATTTTTACTGATATTGAGGTGGGATACGGGAGTTAGGGTCAGGTGTGGGTCAGTTTAAGGGTAGGGTTAGGTGTAAGGGAAGTGCCAACTGTGTAATTACAAATGTAACTACAGAAATTAATTACAGACGTAATTACATGCAGGTATTATTAAAATGTAAGTACAATTTAAAAACATGTATGTACACAATAAGTGCATTGTATCAAATCATGAATTAAAATGTTAGCACATAGTAAGGCCACCTAATATAAAGTGGGTCCAAATATTTTTGTTTCAATTTATTATACTTTAAATTATCATTTATTTCTGTGATGCAAAGCTGAATTTTCAGGATCGTTACTCCAGTCTTCAGTCACATGATCCTTCAGAAATCATTCTAATATGAAGATTTATTATGAGTGTTGGAAACAGTAATATAATTGATGAATAAAAGGTTCAAAAGAACTGCATTTATTCAAAATAAAAATTATTTTCAAAAAATATAAATCTACTTAACTATCAGTTTTTATCAATTTAACACATCCTTGCTGAATAAAATTATAGATTTTTTTTTTTTAAAAGAAAGAAAAAAAACGGACTGACCCCAAATTACTGACCAGTAATGTATATTGTTGTTACAAAATATTTCTATTTTTAAAACATTTGCTTCTTTTTTTTTATTTTAATCTTTTTTCTATAAAAAGACTTATCTTATAATAATGATATATTATACACTCTAAACATTTTTTGGTAAAAAAACAACCCAATGTTGGGTCAAATATGGACTAACCCAGGAATTGGGTTGTTTTAAGCAAATATTAAAACAACCCAATCGCTGGGTTAAAACAACCCAATTTCTGGGTTAAAACAACCCAATCGCTGGGTTAGTCCATATTTAACCCAACATTGACCCAACATCAAGTGTATATAATTATATATCATATATCTTAATTATTACTTTTTATTCATCAACGTATTATAAAAAAGTATCACAGGTTATGAAAAAAATATTAAGCAGTATGTATGATTAAGCAGTACATATTAGTATGATTTCTGAAGGATCATGTGACACTGAAGACTGGAGGAATGATCCTGAAAATTCAGCTTTGCATCACAGAAATAAATGATCATTTAAAGTATAATACATTGAAAACCAATTATTTAAAATTGTAATAATATATCACAACATTGTTTTTTTCTGTATTTTTAATCAGATAAATGCAGGCTTGATGAGCAGAAGAAACTTATTTCAAAAACATTAAGTAGTAATGTGTCCAAACTTTTGGCCTGTACTGTATATATATAACCAAAATGGTAAAACAGGACATTTGGTCACCCTAGTTAGACAATATTGTTGGTATAAAATAGAATGAAAATAAACAAGCAATTCTAAGCAATTCTGTGTCCATCACAGTCACTCATTCTGGAATTTCTCCACCCATCATGAAAGTTGAAAGACTCATCTCATCTGTTGTGTACAGGAGCAGATGGAGTCTGTTGATGTATAGTTCTGTGTGTGCACTGCTCTGCTGTGCTGAGGGGAGCATCATTAGTGCCTCCTGCCTCTCCCATCCATCATTGTGGACAGGATGATTTGATTGACAGCTACATCTTTTTACTCTAGTGCTGCTGAGAGTGGGGCTGTATAAAGACATCTATCCTGAAGCAATCAAATTTCAGGACATGCAGAGCCTGGATTTAATGCACCACCAGAAGGAGGTAAGATCCTCTCTTCAGAAGAGCAGAGACCTATTTCAAATAGATACTTTTTATATCATTCACTTTGAAATTGTGTGAAATCGACATATCTCAGAAAGGACTGCAATTTTCTAGAATTATTTTTTCCAGTGTCCACTTTCAGACACACAGGAGCATGATAGGACACACGGTCTTTTTTGCTAAACGTTCTCTTAGCTGGAAAGATGGACAGCGATAAACACTGGGCGAGTGCCAGAAATAGTCAGACACATTTTAAACTTATCACTGGCATTGATGAGCTGGAAGCCAGACAATTCAAGAAGTCATGATGGCTAAACCGCAATTTTAGACCTAAGATCTGTGATTGCATATCCTTGTAGCATGTCTCTATCTGAACAAATAAGGGTCTCAGATGGCTTAACAGCGTTTCATGATCCACATTTCACCTGCTGAGCTTCACTGATGATTAATTCCCACCATACAAAGTATTGCTAGCCACATTGCAATTAAACTTAGAAATTGAGGCAGTCTATACAAAAGGTTATCATATTAACGTCCTACAAAATATGTGACCATCTTTCCTGAAGGCAAGATATGATATCCTGAAGGCAAGCTTGAGGGATCTCTTTTAGACATTGGATTCAGCTAAAAAGGTATCATTGATTTGTTTGATTTACAATAATGTTTATTATACGTCAATCATTTCTTATCTTGTGGTATACAGTATGTTTTTGTTTTGTTTTTAAATATACATAACATGATATAGAGGTGAATGGATGACATGTCTTCGTTTGAAATATATTTTTCAAAATACTGTATTTTAAAAGTTTTTTTTATTTTTATTTCTATCTTTGTATTCAACACTTGGATGCCAGCTGTGTGCTCATGCAGGCCATTCACCGACTCCACTTGACTTGCTCATTAAGCTATTTTATTGCTCTCATGACAGCATTGTAACAGACACTGTATTCTTCAAATAGTTTTTATTTTTTTTCACTTAAAATAGAACATTTGGAAACAAATCCTCACACACTTATATGATGCATTTAAAGCAAAGAAAATCTTAGTAGGAACTGTTGCTGTAAAATAAAATAAAAAATAAATGCTGTACTACACTAATCACAGTTGCAATCTGCAAACTTTACAATTAGCTAACCAGTTATAAGAGATGTCACTGATGGGAAGATGTCCCCATCCTATAGGCAGAGTAGTGTAATATACATGAGGTGGCCAAGGCTATTTAAGGGGGCTCAAAAATCATGAAAGAAAATGTGTGTGTAACCCTAACCTGGCATCAAAAACACAAATTCATTTTTAATATAACTCTGTAAATCCTGCCCAATCTTCCCAATTAAGGCTTACGGTTGGTGGGTGAAGGTTTCTTGTGCGTTCTGTCTTTTCAGTGGGGAAAAGTGATTTAATTCCAATTTATATTCATCTGACTCCATTTTATTATGGCCCCAAATTTAGGTTAGAATGCCGATTGTGTATTAGGTAATTTGCATAACAATTTAACTACACATTTGATTTATCTGTTTAACTCTTTACATATTATTGAAATCATTCATTTGGTTCTCAGGGTCCTTGCACCTTTCGTTCAGTCACTCCGAGTGACGTCAGTGACTGACGAAAGGGGGTTTCGCTTAGAAGCCTATCATCTTCGAGATCTTAGAAAACGGCCAATGGCAGTGCCAAAGCCATGGGCATGCGAGATTTGCGTGCGTATCTCAGCCTACCCACGTAGGTATATAATTAAGTAGCTGGCATGATCGCATTATGTTTCTTCTTCAGAGCCAAGGGTTACATACCTCTTCACTCCAAAAGCCTTCTGAGTTACTGTCAGTTCTTCGAGACGACAAGACCTTCCAGTCGGTGTTGGTGTCAACAGCGCGTTCCAGCAATCGCATACTTCCTATCTGCTGGTCAGACGATACGGTATCCAGTTGGTGTGTGGTCCCTGGTTGCTTCGGCATCGACTGTGAGGTTATCCTCTCACTAAAAGAGCTCACACATGGCACGCCCTTTTCAGGATGTCCCGCCCATGTTCTTCTGGGTGCGGTCGGTCTCTGCTGCCTTCTGATGGGCGCAATCACTGCCTGACATGTATGGGCTTTCAGCACACTCAGGCAGCATTTGTGGAAGAGTCCAGAGCTCCAGAGGACGACGAGATGTCGATCGCCACATCTCAAGGTCATCTGAGGATGATGATTCGGCTGTTCTGCCACCCTCGGGTGTGCCAGCATTGCCCGAGTCGGACCCAGAGTGAACAGCCATGCTTGCCCGGGCAGCCACACCGCTTGGGTTGAAGTGTGGAACCCTCCGCCCGACCTAAGTTGTCACGGCTGGATGATTGGTTTTTGGAAGCACCGCATCAGGAGACCCATCCTGCCACGACTCCAATTCCTTTCTTCCCGGAAGAGCATGTGGAGGATCTGCATTCCTGGAGGGCCCCGCTGTCTTCCCGTGACCGTTCGACAACCTCCTCCGCAACTGTGTCCGCAGAGCGCCTTAGCCTGCCGTGGCGATCCAAAGCAACCCTCCAAGGCCTGTAGATTCTCATCTTCATTGGTGGTGAAATCCTACAGAGGTTCGGGGCAGGCCGCCACTTCTCTGCATGCAATGGCAACCTTCCAGGCCTACTAGGCCAAGTTGCTGTGCGACAAGCGCGAGTGTGGAGCTGACCCAGGGCTCAGAGATGAGCTGCTTGCCGCGACTGACCACGCTCTCCAAGCAATGAAGGTTACCGCACGCTTCCTGGGCCAGGTGATGTCCACTGCTGTGGTCTAGGAGAGACATCTATGGCTCAACCTGGCCGATATGCAGGATGTAGAGCGGACACACGTTTCCTTGACACCCCCATATCCCAGGATGGGCTATTCGGTGGCGCGGTTGAGAGCTTCACCCAACAGTTCTCCGCCGCCCAGATGCAGACTGAGGCAATTAAACATATACTGATACAAAGTGATATGAAGTGTGCAAAGTATCATATTTTAGCAACTGTGCGAAAGTGAATAGGACATAACTGGCACAATAGCGGTATAAATATACATATCTATTGGTACAATATGTGTCACATGACTTAACATGCATCATCGTTTTCAAATACCTCCATCTTCACAGTCCACGCGAAGACTGTGTTTTTAAATTGATCCACTTTGGAGAGTGTTTTAGAAAAGCTACATTTTCGTTGACTCAAAATGAGGAAATTCCACAACGGAGAGAAAATGATGCGTTTTGAAACAAAAACGTATTAGTGTGGACATGTACTGAGAACAAACATGTATAATACTGTATATTTGTTCACATTAAACCATATAGATTTTTGCGTGAATTTCAGGTGATCTCAGCATGAGAGAGTAGAAGTGTGTGTGTGTGTGTGTGTGTGTGTACTAACCCTTTAATAATATATGCTACTAAGCAATGCCTTTCACCCACTGAGATAGCAGTAATAAGTTTTAGTCACAATAAATAATATTTTTAAATAATAAAGTGGACATACCTGACCCTAAGTGTTTAAAATTAAATTGATGATCCTTTATTTCCCCAAATGTTTAAATATTAGCGTTAAGGAAAGAAGTAAATAAAAGAAATTGTGCATATTAACTCTTTCACGTGTATGATCAATCCAAGCTGGTCCCTGGAGTGTACGATCACACCAATGTGATTACAACGTTTAGTCCATATTCCGTTTAAATGTTAAATTTGTAAACTATATTACTGATCTGTGACAAAGTGTTTTATTCTTATTAGCTGTGTCTCATTTCGTTAAATTTCGAAGGCTGCGTCCTCCGGAGGACACGTCCTGTGTAGGATGCAGTATACGAAGTGTCCTCAATCAGAATTAATCGAGACGTCCTTTGTAGGACACACAGGCAGGAAGTATCACATTGCTATGCCAACACGTTCAGCCTCGTTGCGCTCTCACGCCAGTTTATATGAATGAAAATGATTTATAACTTGAAAATTACTATGAAATGTTTCTTGACTTGACAGAAATGTACTGTTCTAAACGTTTAAAAAGCACTAAAGCGTTGTAATCCTGTTAACCACAACTATCTGTTTGAGGTAATAGAGCTTAAAAATAAAAACAAGCTTGAACTTACATTTTAAACACCACACCTACGCTCGCATGTATATCTGGCAGTGGTGCCGTTTTTTCATCTAATATAAAAAAAAATATTTATGACGGTTGTTAACGGCGACGCAAAGAATTATGGGTTATCTCCAGCCGCGAAGGCTACACCTCATGCACACTCCGAAATCCTCTGAAAGAAGGACGCATTCGAAGGTCGCGTTTGAAGTGTCCTACTCACTTTTTTGAAATGAGACGGCCTTATGACGTATGCACCCTTCAAATGCGACTTCCGGAGGACGCAGCCTTCTGAAATGAGACACAGCTATTGTATAGGTAACTATTGTCACGACTGCACAGTCTTCACCCTCTGACACAGACACTCTGGCCACTCCCACTCATCCCCAATTACCGGCATTCCACACACCTGTGCACCATCACCAGCTACACTATATAAGCTGAGTCTCATTTCATTAAATTGCGAAGGCTGCGTCCTCCGGAGGACACGTCCTGTGTAGGATGCAGTATGCGAAGTGTCCTCAATCAGAATTAAACGAGACATCCTTCGTAGGACACACAGGCAGGAAGGATCACGTTGCTATGCCAACAAGTTCAGCCTCGTTGCACTCTCACGCCAGTTATATGAATGAAAATTATGAAAATGACTATGAAATGTTTCTTGTCTTGACAGCAATGTACTGTTCTAAACGTTTAAAATGCACTAAACAGTTGTAATCCTGTTTACCACAACTATCTGTTTGAGGTAATAGAGCTTAAAAAAACAACAACAAAAAAGCTTGAACTACTTAATTTAAACACCACACCTACGCTCGCATGTATATCTGGCGGTGGTGCCGTTTTTTCATATAGCCTAATATAAAAAAAAAAATACGACGGTTTTAACGGAGACGCAAAGAATTGTGGGTTATCTCCAGCCGTGAAGGATACTCCTCGTGCACACTCCGAACTCCTGTGAAAGAAGGACGCATTCGAAGGTCGCATTTGGAGAGTCCTACTCACTTTTTTGAAATGAGACGGCCTTATGACGTATGCACCCTTCGAATGCGACCTCCGGAGGACGCAGCCTTCTGAAATGAGACACAGCTATAGACACCCTTCATCCTCACAGTCAGGAGCTGGTCTAGCACCGATCAACCCATGACTACCTGTCCTTACCAGAAGCCCTGATCGTCATCCTTCTTCGTCGTCTTCCTCATCATCGTCCTCGTCATTGTCTGCACCATCCTCGTCCATCGTCTGTGTCAAGACTCACCTAAGTATTCCCTGTGTCCGTAACCTCTGTCAATAAACTCTGCACTAGCATTAACCATCTGTGTCCTCGTCTGTGTCTGACAACTATAGAGTTTACTTTATACTTCTCCCAGTTCACCGGTCACTTACTTTTATGTATTTTAGGAGAAGTGGGTGAATTTATGTGATGTAAATCTGACAGATCTGAGTTGAGGTGCAAACTAACATTGTGTCACACATTGCGTAATATAGATCAATTAACATGATCATTGTTTTTTTTTATTTTAAAAACCTTTATAAAGATCATTCACTTACACATTTTGAGAAACATAATATCAAATAGTTAACAAGTTGGTGAATATTTTGGATTAAAAAAATGGCAGAAACAAAAAGCGATATGTGTGAAATAAGTAATCTGTCATACAGCACTATTGTGGCTGCGGTGTGTCATGTGACACGCATGTGTTGACAGACATAATAGAGCGATACATTTTAAAATAATGGTCGCCTTAAGAAACACATACCGTGGCCTCAGACAGAATATTTTAAATTTAAGTGTGAATGGATTAAGCTGGTATCGAGCAATATTAAATATGTTTATTTTTCTTTTATAAAATATAATGCTTGTTTGCAATTTTTGAAACTTTACAGTTCCTGTTCCTTTCATTGTAAAAAAATGTTTTCGTATAAACAATTTTTTTGGGTTCCATGAAAGTCACACAGGTTTGAAACTATATGGGAGTAACTCAATAAGGAATTTCATTTCCTGAACTGCTTTATACAACCCCTAAATATAAGCTTATTTTCTGAGATGTCTTAATTTCCTTTTTTAATGACACTGAACACGTTAGCTGTCATTCAAATATACTTGTAAATTTGGTTTTCCTTTAATACATCATCTTTTAGTCGCTCTCATCCTGAACAGCATATGTTTTGTGTGTGTGTGTATGGCCCTGCATCTCTCATTCTATTGACAGCAGCTACATTGCTCCTCCACAAATCCCACCAGCTGCCGCATCCTAGTATATCAGGGACACACACAAGACCATAAAAAGGAAACATGTAATATTTGTTCCCCCTCAGGTTTTTGTCAAAGAGCAGAATGAAATATATCACCAATAGGGCCTGACAACACCCCCCACCTCCCTACACCACTCAATATATGTGACAGAGGTGACAGGATGTTGAAAAACACATGTTTTATGAGAAGGTAAATCTAAGATTTGGGGGAGTTGCTTTATAGTCACACCACATAGAAGCAAATAAAAGTTTGCCCATGGTACATTATTTGCATTAAAACTAGGTTTGAATTATGTTATTAAACAGGTGGTAAAACACAATTTCACTTTTCTAACTTTAGCTAGTGTGTAATGTTGCTATTTGAGCATAAACAACATCTGCAAAGTTACAAAGTTCAAAGTTTAAAGCAAAGGGAGATTTGCTTTTAAAGAAATCAATTTCTAAGGACTACTGAAAAACAGCCAGTAGAGAACAACCTTTTCCTCCAGACTCGCTGACATCAGCAGCTACAATAGAGATTGCTAAGACATGTCCACCGCCCACAGCTCGTGATAACTTGCCGATCATCAAACACGTGAGCCAGGCGGTTAGCGAATCAGAACACAGCTCTGCCAGCTAACCAATCTAAGCCCATTGCATATTTTTGAGGGACTGGCTTCATAGAACCCGGAAACCATCAGACTGTTTTTACAAGGAGGGATAGAGCAGTGTAGTATAAAATATATGAAAAATAATGAATATTTTTTTTAAAAAAGAAAGCATGAACACGTTACATCCCTTTACCCCTTCTGTCCTCCGGCACCCTGGCTCCGCCTCGGCCATTTGTCACAGAGGCTCCATTCTTGGCTTTTTGGTCCTTTGGTGTTGCCCAGTCTCTTCTGCATTGTGTGGGTCTCCAACTTCACCTCAGTTAGTTGTTCCCCTGTGCATCCAAAATCAAATACTTCCCTACTACAGTCCCTGACAAAAGTCTTGTCGCTTACCTATTTTCTAGAAATACCTGATATTAACCTTTTAATTAATTAATTGGTGTTAGAAATAGCTCATATGAAAAGCTAAAACCCTCCCAAATGATGATTAATGCACTGAAATAAATAATTTTCATAGAAAAAATATTTATAATTTAATCAAGACAGAAAGGTCAAATTTTGGTAAGACAAAAGTTTTGTCGCCTATACAGAAATTGAACAAATTTACTGCAAATACAAAAATATGTCAGCAAATTAAGTTGTGGTGCTGTGAGATCCAAATTTAATATCTTGTATGACTTCCTGTCACATGCCTGTCCTGTCTTGTGTGCACATGTGGGTTTTGTCATGTCTACTGTCAACCCCGCCCTTCTTGTTATCTGATTATTGGTTTATTTGCCCCACCTGTTCTCCCTCATTATCTGCCTTGTTTGTTACCTTTATATCTCCTTGTGTTTGTCAGTCTGTGTGGGATCCTTGTGTAATGTCTGCGTCTCCCGTTCCCCCAGTGACTTCTGTTGGTATGTTTTGAGTTTTAGTTTATGTTCTATTATGTGTTTTGCCCCCTCGTGGGTGTTTGTTTTGTATTTATGTTTTATTTGTTATAAATAAATATATCCTTTTCTGCACTTGAGTCCTCGCACCATTTCCTTTGTGTGTACGTGACAGAAGGATCCAACCCTACTATGAGGACTCAGCAGAGAAGGCCTCCCTTGGTGCCAGTTCCGGGGGTCCCGAGTCCGGGAGCCCTGAGTCCAGACATGGCCTGGAGGGCTGTAATAGGAGGCTTTGTGGTGGCAGTCCTGCATGCTTGGGAGAAGCACAGGGTGTCATCCACAACTCCGGTGGTCCCTGTGCCGGTGGATCGTGCTCCGGTGGTCCCTGTGTCGGTGGATCGTGTTCCGGTGGTCCCTGCTCCGGTGGTCCCTGCGCCGGTGGATCGTGCTCCGGTGGTCCCTGTGCCGGTGGATCGTGTTCCGGTGGTCCCTGTGCCGGTGGATCGTGTTCCGGTGGTCCCTATGCCGGTGGATCGTGTTCCGGTGGTCCCTGTGCCGGTGGACTCCGTTCCGGTGGTCCCGAGTCCGGAAACGGCCTGGAGGGCTGTGATGGGATGCTTTGTGGTGGCAGTCCTGCATGCTTGGGAAAAGCACAGGGTGTCATCCACCACTCCGGTGGTCCCAGTGCCGGTGGATCGTGTTCCGGTGGTCCCTGTGCCGGTGGATCATGTTCCGGTGGTCCCTGTGCCGGTGGACTCCGTTCCGGTGGTCCCGAGTCCGGAAACGGCCTGGAGGGCTGTGATGGGATGCTTTGTGGTGGCAGTCCTGCATGCGTGGAAGGAGCACAGGGCTTTATCCGAAGCCCCGGAGGCAGTGCCGGTGGTCCCAGTTCCGGTGGATCGTGTGCCGGTGGTCTCAGTTCCGGCGGATCGTGTTCCGGTGGTCCCTGTGCCGGTGGATCGTGTTCCGGTGGTGCCGGTGGATCGTGTTCCGGTGGTCCCAGTTCCGGCAGATCATGTTCCGGTGGTCCCAATGCCAGCAGATCGTATTCCGATGGTCCCAGTGCCGGTGGATACTGCTGGACTGGAGAAGTTTCCCCAACGCCCTGCCTGCGCCGCTGAGGCGCCCTGCTCTCCCTGCGCCGCTGAGGCGCCCTGCTCTTCGTGCGCCGCTGAGGCGTCCTGCTCTCCGTGCGCCGCTGAGGCGTCCTGCTCTCACCGCTCCTCCCTGGCGCCCCCTGCACTCACCGCGCCACCCAGGAGTCCTGCTCTCACCGCGCCACCCAGGAGTCCTGCTCTCACCGCGCCGCCCTGGCCTCCTGAACTCTGCGGGCCGCCTGAACTCGGTGGGCCTCCCGACCTCGGCGGGCCGTCCTGGCCATTCGAACTTTGTGTGCCACCGTGGCCTCTTGAACTTTTTGTTTTCCTTGTCCCTCCCTTGTTTACCCCTCCCTTGTCTGTTTCTTCCTGGTCTGTCCCTCCCGTGCCCCCCTGGTCAGTCCCTCCCGTGCCCCCCTGGTCAGTCCCTCCCGTGCCCCCCTGGTCAGTCCCTCCCGTGCCCCCCTGGTCTGTCCCTCCCGTGCCCCCCTGGTCTGTCCCTCCCGTGCCCCCCTGGTCTGTCCCTCCCGTGCCCCCCTGGTCTGTCCCTCCCGTCCTGCCCTGGTCTGTCCCGCCCGTCCCTAGTGGAGCGTCTGGTAGCCGCTCCTTAAGGAGGGGGTAATGTCACATGCCTGTCCTGTCTTGTGTGCACATGTGGGTTTTGTCATGTCTACTGTCAACCCCGCCCTTCTTGTTATCTGATTATTGGTTTATTTGCCCCACCTGTTCTCCCTCATTATCTGCCTTGTTTGTTACCTTTATATCTCCTTGTGTTTGTCAGTCTGTGTGGGATCCTTGTGTAATGTCTGCGTCTCCCGTTCCCCCAGTGACTTCTGTTGGTATGTTTTGAGTTTTAGTTTATGTTCTATTATGTGTTTTGCCCCCTCGTGGGTGTTTGTTTTGTATTTATGTTTTATTTGTTATAAATAAATATATCCTTTTCTGCACTTGAGTCCTCGCACCATTTCCTTTGTGTGTACGTGACACTTCCATGAGCTTGAAGGACTGCATCCATGCGGTTTGGCAAGGATTCATACGATTTATTGATGAAGTCATCAGGAATAGCTAAGAAAGAAGTCTTGCATGCCTCCCAGAGTTCATCAATATTCTTTGGTTTTGTCTTCCATGCGTCCTCTTTCATCCTACCCCACATATGCTCAATGATGTTCATGTCTGGTGACTGGGCTGGCCAATCCTGGAGCATCTTGATCTTCTTCGCCTTGAGGAACTTTGATGTGGAGATGGAAGTATGCGATGGAGCACCGTCCTGCTGCAGAATTTGGTCTCTTTTATGGTTGGGAATATTAGAGGTAGCTAAGATTTCTTGGTATTTTAGACTATTGATGTTGCCTTCCACCCTGCAGATCTCTCGCACACCCCCATACTGGATCCAGATCATGATTTTTCCGCCACCAAACTTCACTGTTTTCTGGGTGAATCTTGGATCCATTCTGGCTCCAGTAGGTCTCCTGCAATATTTGTGGCTACTGTGGTGTAATTCAACAGAAGATTCATCTGAAAAATCCACCTTCTGCCACTTTTCCAGCGCCCATCCTTTTAGCAGGCTGTGGGCCTTGGCAAATGCCACACGGTTTTTCAATTGTCTTTTGTTTAGTGCTGGCTTCTGGGCACTGATTAGACCATGGAGGCCATTTCGAGACAGAATCCGACAAACTGTTCTGGTTGACACAGGGACTTCAGGTGACCAGGTCTCGTGGAGCTCTGCTGTAGTGGAAAATGGGCTGGCCTTGGATTTTCGAGCCAACAAACGGTCCTCTCGAGCAGTTGTCTTGCAGGTTCTGCCTGACCTGGGCTTGTCAAAAACGTCTCCAGTCTCTTCAAATCTTTTTTTTTATCCTCTGTACTTGACGCTGAGACACATTGAAGGTGTCTGCCACATCAGCTGTGGATCTGGTCTTCAGCCTCTTGATAATCAAAACTTTAGTCTCAGTGTGAATCTTAGGCATGTTTGCAGAGGTCTAGTTGCAGTTGATGTGAAGGTCTAGTGTACTGGGGTTCTTTTTATACACACTTGAGACCTAATTGATCCATTATTATTCACAGGTGAAGCTCATATGACAAGGTGAAAACACTTATGTCTTTGCAAAAATTGACTCAATGGGCTTTACCAAGCTATGAATATTAGAATACTTTTTGAAAGTTTAGTTTTTCACTGAAACATTATCACAAAAGCTGGTGGGATTAAAATGAGCCATTTCTTGTAAAAAAAAAATCTTGATTAGAAATATATTTAAGCGGCACTTTAGGTCAATTTGTACACAAGCGACAAGACTTTTGTCAGGGACTGTATGTAGTATGCGGAAAGCAACAGTTTTTCAGTACACCAAAAGAGTAGTATGTCAGAATGTGTAGTATTCGAAAAACTGTAGGCAAAATGTCCCGAATGACCTCCTACTACCGGAGAGATTATGGATCTGATAGATCACATGACATTAACACCATGACAGATGTAGTATGTCCAAATTCCATTCATATTGCTTGCTAGTTTAAATTTTTTTTTATGAAACATGAGCACTCTCAATGATATTATATGTTATTTTGTCTTGACATCTAAGTAGCAGCAAAGATAGTGAATGAACTGGGCTTAGTGGGCTAAGCTAAATGCTATCAGAATGTCACCGCAGTTCAGAGCGATTAAGTGCACTGAGACGAGAGAGGTATGTATCAACTCGTTTTAGTTAAGGGAATAACATAGTTTAATATGAAAACAAAAGAAACAGTAGAGTATCCCTTGTTGAAATCATTGATATCACAATCAAGATATTAGTCATTATTATTAGTCAATGTTAATTAAACAAATAATGCAACTCTACAGTATCTACGTTCATGATAACTCTGTGAATAATCAGCAGTACAGCAGAATGTCTCCAATGGCTTTAAATTTAAAAAAAAAAAAAGATACATTATGCATTTAATGGGCTTCTGACTGTTTTCGAATTCCAGGCAAGTAATTTTTAAATAGGCCACAAAATTCATATTTACAGAGAAAACCTTAAACACCTGTGTCTGCACAATAATTTTTTGTTAATTACCATTTGCAACAAATCAGCAATTGTCAACAAGATATAAAGCTTAAAGGGGTACTTCAGCCTGGGAAGATGAATCTGTTTTTAATCTGGGTCATCAATGCAGTAGAAATGTGAAATTATTTTTGAATTTGGTGCCTTCTAGACTGAGAAAAGACAGAAAATGTATTTTTGTCTCATGGGGATGAAAGACTACAATTCCCAGAATGCTTCGCTGCCCTGTGAAGCCATTTCCAAAGCCAACAACTTGATTACTGTGACTGAGTTGGAGAAGACGCTACAATTAAAAACTGAACGTGTCTGTTCAATATAACGACTGAGTCACTGCGCGAGTATCTGGTACGTTTCAGTTCATGCCTTTGCAAGCTTAACTTTCATATAAATTAATTTGAGAAGTTAAAAGACTTACATTGCTCACCATAGCTCTGTTTAAATGAGTGCCTGTAGCTGCGAGCTGAGCTGTGAGTGTGATCTCCCATCCCCATGCGCAGGTTCAAAACATGCAGAAATGGCTCCCTCTGCTGGCTATAGTCTTTAGCCTTTGGCCAAACAGTCCTCCTATGATGCAAATATCGTCACTTTGCATCATAGGAAGAATTTATCCAGAAATAAAATGCATAAATCTCTTGTCTCAGGGGGATATGGGGGGGAAAGCACATTTATTTGAATATACTCCAGGGTTTCTACTGATACAAAGCCATATGCTAATCGCTGAAGTAACCCTTTAAGTCACATAATACTGTGTTTTAAACTAAACCGTAACCGTCTCGGTTACGGTTTTAAACTAAACCGTAACCGTCTCGGTTACATATGTAACCCTCATTCCCTGTGGAGGGAATGGAGACGTTATGTCAGTGACAGATGAATAGGGGTTCCAATCATTTTCGAGTTTTAGGAGTTCAAGAAAATGAGCCAATGGCAATGAAATGCCATGGGTCTGTGGAATTTGCATAGCGTAACTCCGCCCCACCTTGTGGGTATATAAGGAAGGATGCTGGCAATCTCACATAATGTTACCTGCTGGAGAGTCGAGACGGAACGGAAGTAGCAGGGGATCTCTCCCTTCCATATGTCTATCTCTCTCCCTGATCCCCGACAGGTTAAGCCAGAGATGTCTCTCCGCACACACCATACCAGCCATAGAGCGGCCGATAGCGCGGGCCATCTCTTTAGTGATACGGAGAGACAAATCTGTTGCCTTTCTCAGTTCCGTAATGTCCTCCGGAGAGAGTCCCTTGCCTTCATCAAGCTCCTTTAGTAGGTCTGCTTGGTAGGCCTGCAGAACCGCCAGTGTGCAGACACCCACCAGCATGACCAGCCGCACCATATGCCCTACCAACTAGCCTAGATGTTTCACGGCATGGCTTCGAGGGCAACGCCGGGCCTTTAATGATGCAGAGGTCTCGGGTGAGAGGTGGCCGGCGATCGCCTCTTCAACCCGTGGCAAGGCTACATAGCCCCTCTCAGCTGCTCCCAGCACATTAGCAAAATCTAGCACTGGGGGTGTAGTTAAGCGGGCTGAGAAGGGCTTTTCCCACGATCTACACAACTTGTTGTGCAGATCGGAGAAAAAAGGGAGACCCCAGCGGGGAGGCTGAACCCGACGCTTGAAAAAACTTATTTGGTGGCTGGATGTCCACTTTTTCCTGTGGCCAATCTAAATTTAGATTGGCCACTGCGCGAGTCAAAACCTCCACTAGCACCTCCATAGCGGGCATGTGGGGTGGCGACTGATGGGGGCGTGGGCGTGTGGGGTGGCGACTCGATGCTCATGGCGATCAATTCCTTGGAATCAGACAGCCTGAGCACCGGATCCTCCCCCTCGCGGGAAAAAGCCACTTCGCGGGTTTACCGCACGTGGTGGGAGAATCTCTGAATCATCAGATGAGGACGAGGAAGATGCCTCAACAGTCTCTAGTCCCGCCCACGATCTGCGGCGCTGCGCTGCCTCAGCAACCGTGGGCCCAGAGCTGCGAGGCTGGTTTTTCACAATCGCCGCAAGCCGCCCCCTCGAGAGCAGCCCGGGCGTGCTGCACACCGAGGCACTGCCAACAGAACTGGTGTGTGTCCATGCCTGAAATAAAACGCGGACAGGGAGGCACACACCATCTAAATTGCTTGCTCGCCATCGTATTTTTCTAAATATATTGTTTCCTACAGGACAAACAACACCAAATAGATGACAAACACAGAGGGCTAACGCTGAAGAGCAGAAAGCTAACTCTGCTATGTGCCAGCGTCCCTTTGTACCTTCCAGGTATGCCGTCACTCGCTACGTCATGACGCAACACCAATCAGGATTGGCCTTTTTTCATTCAAGCTTTAGTAGTCATGCTGGGGGTGGCGTTCCCCGAAGTGTCATCTACGATGATGCAGTGCTAGTTCCCTCGATAAAGGGAACTATGTATGTTTGAGATTTTACTTACAAGTCAAATGGTTCATAGCACCTTAGATGTTCTCTGCACAGCCATCAGCATGGAAAAACATAGAAACATAAACAATTTGTCACAGACACAACAATATGTGGTATATACAATGTCAGGTTTATTAGAAATAAACTAGGCACTAGAGCATAGGTGAAAATGCAGAAAAAAGTAAGAATAATATACAGGATATGCAATATATAATATCTTAAAATACTAGAATTTCCGTTTAGGTTTTACAGATGCAAGGTGATATATGTGGTCAATACTGTTTCACTATGAAAGATCAAAACGTGTTTGAAATAGTTTCAGCCCTTTTCACGCTCTGTGTGAGTGACATCACCGATTAACAATACAGTGAAATAATTTAGGTTAAAAAATTAGATTAACGGTACTTCCATTCATGACACATTGCCAGCAAAACATTTACAAAACTATCAAAACCTTTTTATCTACAGATAATATGTGATTTAGAGCCCAAACTTTCATAAATAATAGCTCAAGGCTTAGCCTAACGTTACCTTTTATATTTAGCCTAACGGTTGAGACGCTAACAGACTTTTCCCGAAGACACTAAACAATTTCTATAAAGTAAATATTCAGCAGAAGCTTGCAAGAAAGTGTCAGGAACAGTTGTATGTATTTTCTGTGTAATTTTAGGGACTAAACTTACCTGAAGTGAAAACAACAGTGACAGCTTCTTGTCAGAAGAGCTGCCAACCCATTTCGCTAAGGCAAGTTTTATGCAAGTTTTTTGTAAATTAAACAAAGAAACTAGGCCTACTGTCTATTGTTCATTTTCGTTAACTTCAAACGTATAGGCTAAATTAAAGGGAAGTGGTTCTATCCTACATTGTTTATTTTTGTAATGCACGTTATAATTTGTAGCTATACATTAAATACATTTATAAATGTTTATACATATATTTTCTTGTCAGGTAATTTAAAATGTGTAAATGAAATAAATTTGTCTATAGCCTACATAAGCGTATACCTAAAGTAGGCTTTTTACAACTAGCCTCTTTATAGAACTTAAGTTTAACATCAAAAACAACACTTTTCTACACTTTCATTGCGCTGAGCGGGAGAAGCTGGAGCTGGACCGGGATGGGGAATAATGCACAATAGAGACTCTGGTAAGGCCTGAGCCGGACATCATCTTCTGGGATGAGCAGGGCATATTTTCACTGTCCGCATTTGCGGGGCTGAGTCGGTCGACGGCTGGCATGTCATAAAAAGTAGATGCATCTATGATAAGTTGAAAAAAAATAAGTAGCCTAGGCCTACTTAAAAAAAAAAAAAACGTTATATATACATGTTTAAAATATATTGTAACAGTTACATTTAACATAAGAAATAATCTGTTAACTAATATTTGCAATTTGACAATATTTAACCGGCTACAGGTTTACATGTTTATGGTCCGGTCTTCCATCGTCGCAGGCTTTGAAGCATGTCAAAACCCAATAAAAACCTTTAAAAAAAAATAAAAAAAAAAATAAATTATATATATATATATATATATATATATATATATATATATATATATATATATATATATATATATAAAATAAGTATTATTATTATTATTATTATTATTATTATTATTATTATTATATATGCTCCATTTCTCTTTTTAAAATTTCCTCACGAACGTCCGCTGTCAGTTGTCACAACCTGCTAGGCCATGAACGACGCTTGGTTCAGTGTTGCCAAGTCTGGAATGGGTCTGCATTTAGGCTACTGTTGCTTTGGGTTGTTTGTAGCCTATAGTCCACAGGTTAAATTGTCTTTACTTAAGCAATATTTCTACCACCCGCGACCCGCCTTTTGGGATATTTTGGCCCATTCTGGCCGTGATTGCGATACTTTTGAATAACAATTGGAGGGGTTTATAATTCAGACCTGGCAACCCTGTCCCTCGGTTCGCCCTTCGTGCCGCTTCGTGCACTTTGAAGGCGTGGCTTGGCCTGGCCTTCGAAGTGCATGGCCTTCGAAGTGCGTACCCTTCACTTTGGGACACAGCTATAAATTCAAAGCAGTCCACACACGTGCGACGATTCACAAATGCAGATTCAACGATCCATAAATACACGCCACATCTTTCAAAAATGTGTGATTTACTTGTGCATTTATGAATTGTGTTTTCAATTTACTAATCTTATTTTATAAATTTGAATTGTGCTGTGCATTTATGAATTTTGTTTTGTAAATGTATTGTAAATGAGGCTGATCTGGCTCCATAGTCTTCACTTAACACAGGAATACCAAGGTACACTGTGAAGCATATTCCACGTGGAAACATGCAATACCATGCCTGCCTACAAGGAAGACTTAAGAATATACATGACCCACATCTGGGCTGCATATGGAGCCCTCCGGGGTATCCAGCCCCTGGTGGAATACGTATTTCAACCCCGTGGGTGACAAAGGGCATAAAGTGGAAATACACATGTGAGGGTTTCTTAGAGGGGGAACCATGCACATGGAGGCATCTAGCCTAATAAGAGGGCTGACCGACCAGACATGCACTCTGCTGCCCGAGATAGCATGGCTGTCAGCTCTGTGTCAGTCTCGGGGAATGCTGGCACAATTGAAGGTGGCAACACAGCTGAATCTTCATCTCTGGATGACTCTATACCACCTATAATGCAGCGATCGACATCTCGTCATCTTCTGGAGCGCAGAACATAACACGTGGGGCGTCAACAGATGGTCCCACTGCTTCAGTCCCGAAAGAGGGCTTTACTGTACACCTTGACCCTTTAGTCACCCTGACCACCAGCCAAAGTACCACCTCTCATGGAGGTGGTAGATTGCGGTGTGGCAGAGGGGACTCTATCTCCTTGATGGAGGTGATTGAGTCTCGACCACAACATCGCGATTATCATGTTCCCGCAGAGGGAACAGGACTCATCCACAAATGCTGCCTGAGCGTGCTGTAAGCCCAAACATGTCAGGCAGTGATTGTGCCCATCAGAAGACGATAAAGACCGCCCGCAAGTACAGGGGTGAGATATATTGAAAAAGACATGCCCTTTTCAAGCATTGTAAGCATTGTTTGTTAGAGGAAACTCTGCAGCAGTGCTGAAGCACCCAGGGAAACACACTTTAACTGTTGCAGATCACTGTGCAGATCAGCAGGCAGGCAATGTGTGATTGCTGAAACGTGCGATCACACAAACACAGATTGGATAGTCACTCGTTTTGAAGAACTGACTTTACACAGTATCAGGCTTGAAGAGTGAAGAGATGCTCTTGCTCTAGAACTCGAACCCATTCATCAGTCACTGACTTAATTCGGAGTGAACAAAAGGGAACTCCTTTGTCTGAGAATGCTGATTATAGCAGGGTTAATAAAAGTGCTAAAAGTGCTGAAATAGCACTGTTGAATATTAAATTAGGTGACATTATATTCAGTGCAAACACATCTTCTTTCTATGTAAATTAGACACATTATACAGTAGATTGTCGAATTATTCATAAATTTCAGCACTTTGTACCTGGTTCAGTTAACGTGCTATCTGCCCATGGACAGCAGTTGTAAATGAAATTTCACGTAGAAGAGATGTTTATTTACATTTAATGTTGATAATGGCAATAATAATAACAAAATTAATTTTCAATTTAAAGTGATCATTCCAGTGGACAAATACCATTGATTTATTTAAGAAACATTTGCAAAAATATCACCATACAACAAAATAATACACATTTTTTTGTAATTCCGCGCACAGCTCCGCATCGGAAGAGGAACGAGTTCTCAGTGAATCTAGCCGAGCATGATGTCTCATCACACCGGCACCCAGTTTGCACATACAAATTAGCTGTATGTAGTTATATTGCTTATATTTACTGAATGAGTGTCACGGTTCATGGATTCCCTGTCTCACTCTTGGGTGCGTGTTGAATGTAGGTGAGGGCGGAGCCTGGGATTGGCTCATCACGCACCTGTGGCTGATCACCTGCACCAGCTGCAACTCATCACCTTCGACCCGGAGCCCATGCAGGTGGGTCGAGCTCGGCTCTCCCGGGAGGAGAAGGCGAGACGGAGATCCCGTGGTCTTTGCCTGTACTGCGGCGGGAACGGACACCTGCTAGACTCCTGCCCGGTAAAAGACCACGCCCGGCGGTAAAAGGAAGGCTACTGTCGGGCGGGATCTCCGTGGAAAAGACCTCATCCTCCACTCTCCTCCCGGTGAGATTGCTGTGGGCAGCTCAGGATTATTCCAGCCTCGCCCTCCTCGACTCGGGAGCGGAAGGTAACTTCATTGACTCTGCCCTTGCTCACAAACTTAACATACCCACCATTGCACTCAAGAACACCATTTCTGTCAACGCACTCAACGGACAAGTTCTCCCTGACATTTCATTCACCACTGAACCACTTACACTGATCACTTCCGGCAACCACACAGAACGCATTTCATTTTTCATCCTGGACTCCCCTTTGGCTCCCGTTGTCCTCGGTCACCCTTGGCTGGAGTTACACAATCCAAGGGTTGACTGGGGACAAAACTCTGTGTCTGCGTGGAGTGATAAATGTTATGAGTCTTGTTTGGTGTCTGCTTGTTCGTCTGTTTCTCGTTCTGTTTTTCAGAGTGAGACGGTGAATCTGTCTAACGTGCCTCCGGAGTACCTCGACCTGAAGGAAGTGTTCAGTAAGTCCCGAGCTGCTTCTCTCCCTCCGCATCGTCCCTATGACTGTGCTATAGATTTACTCCCAGGTAAGTCTCCGCCTAAGGGCAAACTATACTCTCTTTCTATTCCAGAGAGGGAGGCCATGGAGAAATATATTTCTGATTCTCTAGCCTCCAAATTCATCCGCCCTTCCTCTTCTCCAGCGGGGGCGGGGTTCTTCTTCGTGGGGAAGAAGGATGGTTCTCTGCGACCTTGCATTGATTACCGAGGGCTGAATAACATCACGGTAAAGAATACCTATCCTTTGCCGTTGATGTCTTCAGCTTTCGAGAGGTTACAGGGAGCATCCGTCTTCACGAAGTTGGACTTACGTAACGCTTATCATTTGGTTCGCATCAGGGAGGGGGATGAATGGAAAACCGCATTTAACACCCCCAGGGGGCATTTTGAATACTTGGTCATGCCTTTCGGCCTTTCCAACTCCCCAGCGGTTTTCCAGGCACTCGTCAATGATGTGTTGAGAGACATGGTCGACCAATTCATATATGTCTACCTGGATGACATTTTGATTTTTTCTTCGTCTCTCCAGGAACATGTTCGACACGTCAGACGAGTGCTTCAGAGGTTGCTAGAGAATGGGCTTTTTGTCAAGGCGGAGAAATGCGCTTTTCATGCACAGTCTGTTCCTTTTTTAGGGTACATCGTGTCATCGGAGGGAATGCGCATGGATCCCGACAAGGTTAAGGCTGTGATGGATTGGCCAAGTCCAGATTCCCGTAAGGCCCTACAGAGGTTTCTGGGGTTCGCCAATTTCTATCGGCGTTTTATTCGCAATTTCAGCCAACTAGCCGCACCTCTGACTGCCTTGACCTCTCCCCGAATGACGTTCAGGTGGTCCGATACAGCCGAGGCTGTATTCGCCAAACTGAAAAGCCGCTTTGTTTCGGCTCCCATCTTAGTCGCCCCTGATCCCACACGTCAGTTCGTGGTAGAGGTCGACGCGTCAGAGGTGGGGGTAGGAGCGGTTCTTTCACAGCGCTCTCCCTCAGATGACAAGATGCACCCGTGCGCGTTTTTCTCCCATCGTCTTTCTCCTGCCGAACGCAATTATGACATTGGTAACAGAGAGTTGTTGGCCGTCAAGTTAGCGTTGGAGGAGTGGCGTCATTGGCTTGAAGGGTCGGGGGTACCTTTTATTGTATGGACGGATCATAAGAACCTTGAATATATTAGATCTGCTAAAAGACTCAACTCCAGGCAGGCTCGGTGGGCACTTTTTTTCGGACGTTTTGACTTTGTTCTCTCGTACCGCCCCGGGTCTAAAAACATCAAACCCGACTCTTTATCTCGTATTTTTGATGCTTCCGAACGCCCGGTTACTCCCGAGTGTATTTTGCCAGAGAAGATAGTTATCTCTACACTCACATGGGAGATCGAATCGAAGGTCAAAGTGGCCTTAGAAGGGGTAACGCCCCCGCCCGGCGGCCCACCGAGTTGTTTGTTCGTTCCGGAGGGGTTAAGATCCGAGGTCCTCAAATGGGGTCACTGCTCCAACATTGCCTGTCATCCAGGGGTAAACCGCACTGG
This sequence comes from Pseudorasbora parva, assembly GCF_024679245.1. NCBI lineage: Eukaryota > Metazoa > Chordata > Actinopteri > Cypriniformes > Gobionidae > Pseudorasbora > Pseudorasbora parva. Next base: position 13,079,583 of record NC_090187.1, read on the forward strand.
CAGTTTAATAAAGCAACGATTTTGGTGGCCACTTATGGCTCGCGACATTCGCAGTTTCGTCTTGGCTTGCTCGGTCTGTGCGGTTGGTAAGACATCTAACCAACCTCCCCAGGGGTTACTTCAGCCGCTGTCTGTTCCTTCGAGACCCTGGTCCCACATCGCTCTAGATTTTGTTACCGCCCTCCCGCCCTCCCAGGGCAAGACGGTCGTTTTGACCGTCGTGGACCGATTCTCGAAGGCAGCACATTTCATTCCCTTGCCCAAATTACCCTCAGCCAAGGAGACAGCGGTATCTGTAGTAGACCACGTCTTTCGGTTACATGGCCTCCCGATGGACGTGGTCTCCGACAGAGGTTCCCAATTTGTGTCCAAATTTTGGCAGGAGTTTTGTAAATTACTAGGAGCCACGGTTAGTCTGTCTTCGGGTTATCACCCCCAAAGCAACGGTCAGACCGAGAGAGCCAATCAGGATCTGGAAAGAGTGTTGCGATGTTTGGTATCCAAGAATCCTTCATCCTGGAGCCAGCAACTCTCTATGGTTGAGTACGCTCATAACTCTTTACCAGTGTCATCTACGGGCCTTTCGCCATTTGAGTGTAGTGTAGGTTACCAGCCACCTATTTTTCCTAGTCTGGATTCCGAGGTCGCGGTCCCCTCTGTTCACGCCTTTATCCAGAGGTGTCATCGCACATGGACCAGAGCCCGTGAGACTCTGCTCCAGGTGGGAGCGCGCACCAAGGCTAAAGCCGATCGCCACCGGTCTAAGCCTCCCGTTTACGTCGTCGGTCAAAAAGTGTGGCTTTCTACCAAGAACATTCCTCTCCGCTCCGTATCTAATAAACTTGCTCCCAAATTTATCGGCCCGTTCACTGTCACCAAGATCATTAGTCCGGTGACAGTCCGCCTCAAACTCCCTCCGGCGTACAGGAGGATTCATCCCGCCTTCCATGTATCCAAAATCAAACCTGTTTTTCACTCCCACCTTAATCCGCCAGTCCCGGTTCCCCCACCGCCGCGACTCGTAGATGGGGAACCAACTTATTCGGTTAATCGCATTCTGGATTCTAGACGGAGGGGACGCGGTTTCCAGTACTTGGTGGACTGGGAAGGTTACGGTCCGGAGGAGAGAAGTTGGGTTCCTGCTAGGGACATTCTGGATCACTCCCTTATTGATGATTACAATCAACAGGTAAGGTCGGCTGGGAGCGTCAGGGGACGCTCCTAGGGGGAGGGGTACTGTCACGGTTCATGGATTCCCTGTCTCACTCTTGGGTGCGTGTTGAATGTAGGTGAGGGCGGAGCCTGGGATTGGCTCATCACGCACCTGTGGCTGATCACCTGCACCAGCTGCAACTCATCACCTTCACCCTATTTAGTCTCTCTGTTTCTCTCTTGTCTTTGTCAGAGCGTTGTTGGATGTTCCCCTTGTGTCTCCGTGTTGGTTATCGTTTCCCCCTTCCGTGAAACGCTGGATCCCTTCCCGGATTACCTCAACCGCGCTCCCGAGTCACTGCTGCTCACAGCCTGCCCGTGTCGCCAACAGAGTCTCTCTCACTGCTCCTTCTTATCCGGACTTCTTCTGTGTTCTGAGTTTTGGCTTCTGTGACACTTCTGGCAATAAACTGAGTTACTTGCAATTGAATCCTGCCTCTGTGAATCCGTTACAATGAGCCTACAAAAGCAGAAATAAGCCATTTTAAATAAAGATCCAGGTTTAAGCAAATAAATAAATAAATCACGACATTAAAGTTTAGTGAAATTAGGAAATATTTAAGAGATCGTTAATTTAGTGCATATTTTGTTCTCATGTCACAAGTAATAATATCAAGCCAAGGTTTACTGAGTTTTACACGATTCTTTTGTGGTGTGGTTTTTGGTGAAATGTACTAAAATAAATAACACTTTTTCTCGACGCGTTGGTTTATAGAACAATTACTCTGAATTGCTCTCTGTCGTTTCAAAGAATAGCACAATGGCGAGCGCGTTAAGTTTAAAGGAGGAGCGCGCACAGCCAGCGGAGGCTTGCGTCACGGAGCCAGGCAAAAGTATAAACAAGGCTTGAGACGTGGCGCTGCGTGGAGCTGATCTTCGAGGCTTGGGTGCGACATCCTTAAGACATAAAAGAGACGAGAGGCTAATATTAGGTGCGTCTTAATCAGCTCCCTAGTTCAGTAGTCAGGGCACTGATCAGGACATACAGGTAAGTCAATGGGCTGATCTCCCTGATCAGTGCCCTGACTACTGACGGAGCAGATTGAGACGCATTGTGAAGATCGATATTTGTAGCCTGCCTGACACGGCATTTCACAGACGTCGCATCTCTCATAGACTACAGTAGCCTATTTAAAATGGCACATGCATCCGTTATATTCTCAATTTAATTTACAAAGCAATCCCTGTAAAGTTTTTAGGTTAACTATAGAAGAGACCAGGATTAGTGTGTGTTGCACTGGCATGACTCGCATCGGGGCGCGTGGCATCAGGATGGTTTCGTATTAAATTAACGACATTTAGGAGATTATCCACTCATTTTCCCCCATTATCCACTCATTGAGACCGGCCTTTATTTGTTCGTGCTGACCACGCCCCCGGCCACTATCAGAGGCCCAGCGTTCAATTGACTACAGGCTTTTATTTGAGGAAATACGGTAAATAAATAAATAAATAACACCCTGAAACAAAGTCATTGAAAATGTTCCCCTACTTTTCAGAGGTTAAATATCTACGGCTATTTAACACCATTTAAAGATAACATGTTAATGTGTTCATGTTCCTTGCAGAAATATCAAGAATGTCCAGAAGTTTGACTTTTTTTTTCTTCTTTTTTTCGAATTCCTTTTAGTGTTTAGGTTCTCAGTGTGAGATCTGAACCAAACTTGGATCATATCTGGAGATGTTCAAAATGTGGTTTACCAGGGCAAATAAGGACAGTCTATGTAAATATGCGTCAGATGTGTGGACACTTTTGCCTGTTGCCTGTTGCATCTCACACTATGAACTTCGTAAGATAATATGATGTACTTCAGTAGGGGTGTGCAATATTGACAACAATTTTTATATCAATATTTTCCGGGATTTTCTCAATAATGATAACTAGACAATATTTTGCTGAGTGTGTTATTGTGTTGGTATACCTTTGGCAAGTGAGAGATATAATTTATATTATCAGATTGCACATCATTAAAACAACAATCATGATATTATCGTAGACATGAAGCTTGTGAAGTTTACTATAGTTCATCTTTGAATAACATGTATTAGGATTCCTGTGATCTGTTTTATTTAACGCCCTATGTGAAATGACCCATAATGCCTTACTGGGCTCAAATGATATGTGATAATATTGAGCCTGGTTTCAGCCTGATTACCACATGCTTAATATATATTCACGAATAACAGCATACAGGTTTGGAATAACATGAGGGAGAATAATTTCAACTTTGAACTTTTCCTGTCATTTCTGATGCAGTTACTTGTTTAATATACGACATTTAGTTCAATGCAAACTAAACCATGTCAATGCTTATTTCAAATAGCATAAATCATTATCTTTAAATAATTCATATGGCATGAGATGACTGTTCTCTAACACTGTCTGCATAAAAAGAGGAATAATTGTAATAGAAAACTAAATATTTAACAGTGCTGACAAAGACCACACCTGTCCTCTAATTCTTAGCCAACATCTAATTATGAACTGCTCAACTACTCGAGACAGGAGTACAACACACACAATAAGCCTGTGTCATCCTGGGAACCAATAAAAGCTGGTGGTTCAGCTGAAAATAGACCACTGAAAGCAGTTTTAATGTTAAAAGTGCAAGACTCAGCACTTTTCAATTTTTTTGCAGCAATTTTAATTTTTTTTTTTTTTTACACCAAGAGGTTAAAGAGCTGCTTTTCATTACATTTCAGTACAGCTCGGCACTCCAAGTGTATATTATGTTTTATTTTGGGGGTTACAGTACATGCAACTTTACAAGATGTCATGTCCTGCTTAGCCAGGCATTCAGAAAGCTGCAACAATTAAACATAACAAGTTGCCCTTGTCATCTTAAAAGGGATACTTCACGGCTTTTTCATATTAAACTATATTATTCCCTTAACTAAGACAAGTTGATACATACCTCTCTCATCTCAGTGCGTGCACTTAATCGCTCTGACTTGCGGTGACATTCTGATAGCATTTAGCTTAGCCCACTAAGCCCAGTTCATTCACTATGGTACCAAACATAGATCCTGGCTGTCCCGGCTGAAACATACTCCCTCACATCTCTCCTAGTGATGTCCAGTTCGTGAACGAATCATTCTTTTTAACCGGATCTTTATAGTGAACCGGTCGAACCAGTTCACCAAATCGGACTGAATCAAATGGTTCACGTTTCAAATCAGCGCTGATCCCAACAGTTACTATAGTTATAACTTTCTGACATGAGTGACAGTCTCTCCGAGTAGAAATAAACCAATATCTTGAAGTAGAGGTTGTAACTCCAACCGTTAGCTGAACTGAGACATGTTTTGCTCAGAGAACTGATGAGAGCACATGAGCAGCTGATACTGAGCATGCGCGTGTAACCTAATGTAGCGGTTCTTGGATCCTCGGATCAGCAGTACAGAATCGAAAACTGTCGTACACGTTCGATACTGAGAACCAATGAGCCGATGAGCTGCGCATGCGTGTTATTTGTTCAGAGGAACGAAATGCAGGTTTTAAGTGTATAAAACGAATCACGTTTGAAAAACATCATAACAAAGCTGTCTTATCACTGTATTATTGTAAAGTTTGTAAATAATGGATTGTAAAACGGTCAAATTAAACATTTATTTGTTTTATCAATAATGCATGATATATTCAGGAACAGCTTTTTTTCTTATTTAATTTCTAAATCGATACAAATTTTAAAATGTAATCAAAACAGTAAGTTGATATAGACTACATATTCAGCTTGCAGCAGCTCAGCACACATACACTGCTACAGCGGTTCTCGAGTCAGGACCGATTGCGGGTCGCACATTTTTTTTCCCCAGGATTGTAGGGGAAGGTACCGCCTTTTTCATCTATGATTGGCTAGAAGGGCTCTCCTCCGATTGGTAAAATATCTCACGTTCATGGCAGGCTGTCAGCTAGTCTGTTTTGATCGTCTTTACAACAGAAGTAAACAAAGTCAATCCAACATACAAAAAAAAAAGCGCTATATGTCCGTGTCTTCAGATTTATATTTCAAGTTCACAATTCCATAGCCAATGTCATAGCAGAGACCAATTTCATAGAAGAGGCACCACAGTATGATTCAAATATGACAGATTTTATTTATTGTGAACCTAACATTGCATAAACTTGCTAGTAATAGACTATTTTAGTGCATGTTAAACATACTAGTAATTGTTGTGTGTGTGTGTTTGTTTGTGTGTGTGTGTGTGTGTGTGTGTGTGGGGGGGGGGGGGGCATGTTTTAAGGACACAAATGTGTATAATGACATGGGTATGACAGGTATGAAGGAGAGGGTTAAATATGAGAACATTCCATGTCCCCACTTTTCAAAATGCTTATACATCATACAGGATGAGTTTTTTTTAGAAAGTAAAAATGCATAATGTTTTCTGTGATGTGTGTGTGTGTGTGTGTGTGTGTGTGTGTGTGTTTGTGTGTGTGATGGGTAGGTTTAGGAGCAGGGGCAGTGTAAGGGGATAGAAAATACGTTTTTTACAGTATAAAAATCTATACGCCCTAGGAATGTCCCCATATGTCACAAAAAACATGTGTGTGTAGGCTATGTTGGATTGACTTTGTTCACTTCTGTTGTAAAGACGATCAAAACAGACTAAACAGGCTAGTTATCAGCCTGCCATGAATGTGTATAACCAATCGGAGGAGAGCCCTTATAGCCAATCATAGACGAAAGAGGCGGTACCTCCCCTACCATCCCGGGAAAAAAATATCACTTGCCGGTCGATCTTTCGGATCACCAGTACAGAATCAAGAACCGTTTCTATCGGACACGTTCAATCTTTCAGATATATCCGATTCTGAGAACTGATGAGCTGAGATATTGAGCATGTGTGATAGCGTCATCATGAACCAAACTGTTTCTCTCGGAGTGGGACAGCTGATGCTGTTTCTCTAGGAAAACTGATGCTGATAATACATGAGCACGGGTGAAATGAGGATTTGTGTAAGTTTATCTTATGTTAATGTAAGTAAGTATAATTTATTTGAGACTAGTAAACACTTATTACACGGCTACTAGTCTCAAATAAATAATTATTAGACACAAAATATTGTCTTGAGATTAAATATTTTATTAGCTCTTACGCAAAGCTTCCGCGAAGAAAAACAGTTCCAACCTGCTTTAAGCCTTTATTTATTGCTGAAGATTTGCCATATGCCCTTTCTAAATGTTGAAAATGAATGCTGAAAGGGTTAGTTCACCCAATAAGGAAACCAAGCCTATGATTTACTCACCCTCAAGTCATTATAGGTGTATATGACATTCTTCTTTCAGACAAATACAATCAGTTATATTTAAAAAGTCCAGGCTAACATTAATCCATGCAGTAGTTGTGTTTGAAGTCCATAAAAAATGCAGCTGTCCGTCAAATAACGTGCTCCACACAACTCCGATGGGTTAATAGAGCCTTCTGATTCGAATCGATGTGTTTGTGTAAGAAAAATATCTATATTAAAAACATTATAAAGGAAACCTGCCTTGAAGTCTTCCATTGTAACCCACGGCTGTTTAAGCCACAAGATGGCGCCAGCGTTAAGCATAGAAGTAGTACCGGTCAAGATAACTCAGAGTACCCGTATGAGCGGGTGTTATCTGGAAATAACATACCGCTGGAATGCGTGATTGACCAATCAGAATCAAGTATTTCACAGAGCTGTGTAATAAGTTTTTTTAATCCGTGTAAAACATCAGTGTTTGCACGACAGTGGCTGTATTGAGTGCTTTTGCTATACATAAATGAAAAAATGTATTCAAGATGATGATGATGTCAATAATAATTATTAGAAATGACGTCATTACGTAAAGACGTAAAATAACCGGTGATCCGTTTTTTTTTTTTTAACCGGATCATTGAAACGAATTGTCTGAAAGAAATGGTTCGCGGAAAAGAACCAAATTTCCCATGAATTATCTCCCCCTCCAACCTATTGACAGAAATGAGAGAGGGAGGGGGAGATGTGAGAGAGGATGTTTCAGGCGGGACTTTTTACTGCGCCGAGTCAAAGTACTCTCAGAAGTGCTATTCCGCCATACATTATAGTCCTCCTTTTTAATCCGCTTAGAAAAGCGCCACGTTTTATTTTGTGTCACCATACTTGATCGTTCAACTATTCGTGTAACTGTATTTAAAGAGTTAGTTCACCCAAAAATTTAATTTATGTCATTAATGACTCACCCTAATGTTGTTCCTCACCCGTAAGACCTCCGTTCATCTTCAGAACACAGTTTAAGATATTAAATATTTTAGTCCCAAAGCATATGCAGTCTATGCACACTTAACTGTCCATGTCCTGAAAGCTAATAAAACATCATCAAAGTAGTCCATATGTGACATCAGTTGGTTAATTAAAATCTCTTGAAGCATCGAAAATAAATTTTGCTCCTAAAATAACAAAAACTACGATTTTATTCAGCATTGTCTTCTCTTCTTTGTTCCTCCAATAAAGATTCAAACGGTCATGAATCAGTGAATCGATCAATGATTCGGATCGCCAATGTCACGTAATTTCAGCAGTTTGGATCGCGTGTCAAACTGCCAAACTGCTGAAATCACGTGACATTGGCGACCCGAATCATGGATCACCTGTCTTTTCTTAGACAGATTTTTCTGGAACTGTTGAATCAAATCATATTCCAGATTTTAGGATTCATCTAATTTAATCTTTTGAATTGAACAATTTAAACTAATTCACAGAATTACCAAAAAAAACCTCAAAAGTAATTATATTCAAGATGGCAACTTAGAAGGATCACACATATATTACAATAGATTGTCTGCATAAAAGGACAGCTTGACCTCAGTATGACCACATGATACCCCTAATCTCAAAATGATTATGAAGATGAATGGTGAGTGATTCTAAAGCTTAATCAAATAACAATGGGCTTAAACAACAGCCATGTTGTGTACCGTGCTGAAGAGAAAAGAAAGCAGACATATCATAATTAAAAAGTATTGCAGATTTAGGGGAAGAACAAAGCATTTTCATCAATAGTTTGAAATTCTCACCAAGCCAAACCATACAAAAAAAAAAAGCACTCCATTCAATTAAGTCGAAGGACTTTTCAGCATCTAGAGAAAGGACAGCTGATTAGAGTCCTTACTCTGATTATTGTATAAAATATTTAGTGACGTAAATGAAAAAAACTTCTTGCACAAAACCTGTTTGTTCTGGATGAATTATCGAACTCACATGTTTATTCAGACAGGTAGCCAACATATTAGCAATCACCTTTAAATCACAATTGAGAAGACTTATTGGTCTGTAACGTGAGGGTTTCTCACCATCTTTTTCTTTTTTTTCTTTGATAGGCATATATGAGCCTCATACAAAGAGTCAGGAATTTTTTTTTTTTTTCATTGAACCAATTTACTATTCTGAGCAGCAAAGGTGCGATTACATTAGCATTTGCCTTATAAAATTTTGCACTGAACCCATCAGGGCCTGTGGCTTTCCCATTAGAGAAGGAGTTAATTACCTCCAAAAATTCACTGAGAGTTAACTGGAAAGTCCACCACATCAAGAAATTGCTGCCCTGTAACGTTCAACTCAGAACAGCTGGAAGAATAAAGATGGTTATAGAATTCAACAAAAAGCTTATTAATTATTTTAGGATGTGTTAATAAAGTACCATTCTGGTATTTTTTTTCTATATCGGAGAATCCATACTTCAGTCTTTAGAACAAACCATAATGCTAAGGTTAATGCTATTCTATGTTTATAACTCTATTTTGAGCAATCGGGGTTCTAACTTGTTAATTAAGCTCAAATAGAAAGAGTTTGAATTGGGACATACGGCAAAAAAGCTTCTTGCAAGGCAAATAAGAGGTATGCAGGCTAGTAAGGCCATTCACAAGCTGGATGGCACCTTACATGGCTGACATTGCCGTCGGTGTATGAATGGGTGAATGGGAGGCAAAATGTAAAGTGCTTTGGATGGCCATAGGGTCTGTTAAAAGCTCTATAAAAAAACAGTCCATTTACCATTTACCATTAATAATAAGTAAATACATGATTCACACATGTTCACTTTACATTAAGGTTCACTTTCACAGCACTGCATGAAAAGTGGGATTTTCGTCCCCGTAAACGGCCGGAAATCTCCCTGATTTTCGACAATTAACGTCAGTTTACAGCCTGTGAACGTCGCGTTCGTCTGTGCCACATATTGACGGAAACGAACCATGACGTATGTGGAGCTTGCGGAGGCATGCTGGCGCCGGCGCTAATGGCTCTAATTAGAATATGAATAGCAGCTCTGGGCGGCGCCTTGCCGGAACGGCTTGAATTTCCTCATTCAGTATTGGTTGAAACTACTACACTGAAACAAGAAATATCACTCGTGATTGGTTGGCAGATCTGTTACTATTGGTCAACCTGGGTAATAAATTAATAAATTTAAACCCCCAAATAATAATAATTTTACACAAATATATATAAAATTATGATTTGCATATTATTTTTTAATTGTATATATTCATATTCATGTGATATGCTATTATGTTTTATATTCATGTCATTGTTATCCTATGGATTACGCTATTATAACCATCAAGGACATTCATTTATTGAGGAAAGGAAAATACAGGGACGTGCAGTTTATTCAAAGAAAGAGCTTTATTAGAACAAACAAACACACAACGTTTGAGATCTGCCCACACAACAATAGGAAGCTCACGAGAAGCCCAAAATCCTACAGCACCATGAAGTCTCTGTTTTCCGCTTCAGAGCTGTAGGTAACTAGCGCCATTCTGTCTGATTTAAGTCCATTTTTCAGACGTCTGTCGTGCGTTGCCCTGTTCTTTGGAATCGCCTCTAATCTCGATTGCAGCGTGGCACAGAGCTCGGCGAGCTCCTGGCTGGTCGAACAGTCCATCCAGACAACGCGCGAACGATGCCGTCTTCCTCATCAGACATCAGGTCTATGGTAGCGCACTTCCAAAGGCCCACCTCATCCTTAGCTAACACACTCTTTCTTGCTTGTAGCAGCTGTAAAAACAAACAATAAAGATAATCAGTATTGCGCGATGTACTGCGTAAAATGCACCTGAAAAATAGTCACACTGACCAAAAACGGATCTAATCTAATAAATCTTACCCTCTTTCTTCTCAATCGACTCCGAGCTGAACTCTTCACAGATTCTGCGTGCGATGCAAGAACTGGATGTTTGTACCTGAAGCTACTGTCTCTGTCTTACATGCAGCTGGAAAACAATTAAATGAGTGTTATGACGAAGTTGTGAAGACGGCGTACTGCTTCCTGTAAAATGACCAGAAAAAGAAAACACTTTTATAAAGCAACTTACATTTGTTCTTTTACAAGGCTAATTTCAGCTTGTGCTACTTAAAAAGCTTTGCTTTAGGTTACTTTAGCTTAGATAACAGTCTTACCGCAATCTTAGGACTGGTCTTCTCTTAGGCACTCGTCTTCTCTTCTTAAAGTTAGTATCTTCCACACAGTTTTTCGACTCCAAAGCAAGCAACCTATCATCTATGGACAGCAACCTGGAGATTACTAAAGTTAACTGCTCGTTAAAATCGGCAGCAAACTGAGCAAGCTGACGAGATAGCCCACGGATTGCATTCAGCTGTTTATTCCCGCCGGTGTTATAATCCAGTACCTGTCCTGTAGACCCGTTCGCAATTTGGTGTTGGGGGAATTTCTCATTTGAACTGAGTTAGTGGGTCCCTAGACATGAAAAATCACAGAGGTGCTCGTCCGCCATAGTGCCACGAATGACGTAGTGGTCAAATCAAATATGGCCGCCGATGGATGATGATGAAAATCCAACTTCTATGTTTCTGAATGTATATACACATGTAATACCTCCATTTAGACTTCCTATTGTATGTGGAATTAATTTCTGATATTGTTATGACCATAATGGTTGAATTTTGACCTTTAACAGGCATGGTCAAGGTAATTTTCCTATTCAGAAGACCTTGGCCATAACTTGGCCATTATTAGGAATAAAAGCCAGATGCAATAAGTTTAATTCTACTAAATCTGACATTTAACATTCATTGCTAATATTTTTTTAACATTAAGGATCATCTTGTCATTGAAATATCAAGGTCAACATATTTTTTTATAAAAAAATATTTTTTCTTTATAGTCACTTATTGTTTCCTTCAATTATTTGTTTTAATTATAACAAGACATAAAGAGAAGAAATGTAACAATTATAAACATCCTCTTTGAAGTTTTAGTTTAATTGGGTGTTAGTACAATGATATAAAATAAAACAATTGGGTGCAAATAAAACTATGTAGTAATAGCCTGACAAGATGTTGGGCCTGGGAACTTCCCATTGACAGGGCTCAATCTGAGAGGCGGGATAAACGGTTGTCTTTCAAATTCACTCTGCACGCGATAGGATAGAGCTACAACCAACCAGAGCAACGAAGAAGGCGAAGTGGAACTAGTTGATAGATTAAACTTTCACTGTATCCGGTCGGCAAAACTCCGAACACATCTTCCTTTCTTAAGAATGATTTCAGTACCGTTCTTTTCTCAAAGAAAAGCTTATCTCTGAGTCTTCCAGAGTCGCGGCCAAAGCCAATTTGAAAGAACGCTGTTTGCCAGCTTCTTTGTTTACAAGTAGCACGCGGAACCTCCGCAACTCTGCCGTCATTATATTAAGCCCGCCCACCGACTCTATACACAATTTGATTGGCCTGACCAGAGTTTTTTTTTTTACAGCTCACAATTCAACGAAGAGTTGCTAGACTACCCTGGCTGCAAATTAGCTTTGCTGCCGCTAGGGTGTGTCTAGATTTCTAAGCTAAAGAAGCAATAAAACTGATACAAATTACATCATTTCAAATGAACTAAAAGTGCACCATATAGTCTGATTTCTCTCAAAGTGTACTGTATGTGTTCATGCATGTTAGTGGGATGGGTTTTTACAGGATGATTTTTCCATGGCAGAATATGGTGCATGAACTTCAGCAGCACAAAAGCCACATCGGCGATTGTCACACTTGCCTGCACACTTACTTAAGCCCCTTTCACACTGCACGTCGGACCCGCAATATTCCCGGAACATTGCCGGGTCGCCTTCTGTGTGAAAGCAACCACGTCCCGGAATTGATTATCGAATTCGACCTGGGTCGGGGACCTAGTAATATTGCGGGATTTGACCCGGGACGAGCGCTGTGTGAACAAAAGCCGAAACTAATGCCGCAACGTGTACGTAGTTATCGTGCGACTCCTAGAGCTTGTTTTTTCAATAACACAACCCTGCAGTGCCAGAAGAGCCCGTCTGTGTTTTAAACGCAGAGAGTGTTCGTATACAAAAGAAACTAAAATTAAACAAGCAGAAATGTGCGCAAACTGGACACAAGTCGAGACCACGGAGCTCCTTACTATCCGCGCTGAAGCTGAGATCGCTCGCCGTTATACGTCACATCAGGATGTCACGTGTCAACTCGACCCGGGACCGTTAAGCATTGTGTGTGAAAGCGCACATATTACGGTATTTCGCTGACAGTGTGAATGGACCAAATCTAGCGGCCCGGGAACAAATGCCGGGTCGCATTATCCGTGTATTTGCCAGAATCGCAGTGTGAAAGAGGCTTTACTGTGAGCAGACTTGGTGGTATGGGCTTCAGACATTTTGATGGCAGGGGTGTGCCAAAGTTGCAAGCAAGTGGCATGTCGTATGAACCAGAAAAGCCCCTCGTTGGATGTGGCCTCTGATCCCACTACTTGTGGAAGGGAGAGCATCAATTCCAGAACTTCCTCTGGTGTAGATTTCTATCCGGAAATCATCAAATGTCTTAGCTGCATCTTGCTCTGTCAAGGTGTCTGCCTCTTCAAAGTTGGCTAAGTATTGCACTGGGTCAGAAGCCATAGCAGCATGATTAGTCCCCATGTTGCTCATACAGTCATCTCCAGTCAGAATATGTCCTTTAACCACTGTCTTTGTCAGTGACGCATCAAGATGATAGCATGCTCACTGTTGATCAATTGGTGCGATGTTCAATAGTGAGATGAAGTGAGAAGTATCTTTTGATACTCCTGGTAAAATACAAGAAAAGTTAAATCTTGTCCTCTTATTTTTTGTGAACTCTGTCTAGGATTGTATACACAATACACAGTATAAGGGCAGACTATAAATTTAGTTAGTTCGCATGTACATGTCTTTTGAGATTCTTCAAAATAGGAAAATGACTATGACCATGCCATTTTTTTGGGGGGGGGGGGGGGGTGAAATGCTGTTTTATGCATACTGAGCTTTTTACACTGTTAAAGACTTGGATTCCCATCCTAAACATAGACAAAGTTTCAAAAACTAATGTTGGACGTTTGATGGAGTATTTCTGTGTCAAAAATACTTCTTTCGGTTTCTCACAAGTTTCGGAGAGTTTTTTTCGAGTATGGCTCGGCTTGACGTGGACAGAGCGGAAGGTCCTTGTATGGGCCGTACGGGCTCTTCTCCCGGTAGGGTGAGCGCGACTAGAGCGAGAAAGGAAATGCACGCCCATAAACACTCCACGCCGCGCTCCACTTTATTCCTATGAGTGACATCAAGCGACTTCAACGCTTCAGCACAGCATTCTGGGAAGGCTGTGCTGCATTTGAACCGATTTGAACGCAGAAATGACGGGAAGCTTCACAACATCGCTTCAGTCGCGTCGCAAAGTGGATCTCCACCGTTCACTGCTGTCAGGACTTCACCAAATCATACCAAAGAAGTGTGTTTTTGACGGAGCGGTCCCAACGATAAAGCTTCGGTCCTGCTTTGGAAGCAGCCGGTGAGTAAAACTGCTTCAAATGTCTATGCTGTTGGCTATCGTCGCGTGAGTAAACATCAGTAAACGACACGATCGCGTGCTTCGTCATTCAAATGCGCTAACGTTACTCCATTGTTGTTCTCTGTATAAAGTTACACTAGTATGACGTGCAAAACCGTTTTGCTTGCTACTGCTAAGGTCTAGTCGCCGCATACAATAGTCCATAAACCGAATCAAACTGCGAGTAAACACACAAATCCTGCTGTTAATTTTTCTCCTGTTTAATTTATTTCAGCCTCCGAATCTGATTCTGGATCATATATCTATTAGCTGAGATAGCGATGGGTTTCTCCACGCTTGAGGACGTCAACGCTTTGTCCGCACTCGTCATTCTTTAGCTCCGCCCACATGATTCGCCTCCAGGCGCTCGTTTTTTTCCGGAAAGACTCGGTACAGCGCATATTTCTTTTATAAATATAATAAAACTAAAGACTTTTCGGAGATATGAAGGATGCAATACTACTCTATAGGTACTCAAGACTGACATGAGATTGACTGAGTGTTTCACCCCCCCTTTAAGGTCAAAATCACCCAATATGGTCATATCAATAGCAGAAATGAATTCCACATACCATAATTAGTCAAAATAGAGGTATTACATGTGTATAAACATTCAGAAACAAATATGTTGGATTTTCATCGTCATCCGATGGCGGCCATATTTGATTTGACCACTACGTCATTCGTGGCACTATGGCGGACGAGCACCTCTGTGATTTTTCATGTCTAGGGACCCACTAACTCAGTTCAAATGAGAAATTCCCCCAACACCAAATTGCGAACGGGTCTACAGGACAGGTCCAGGATTATTACGGATCAACTGGGGATCATGTTATCTGGGGACGGGCGCGTGCACGCAGCTAGTTTTACCTAGATTTACAGCAGATGTTAGACGAGGACAGATTCGTCACAGCGGATTTTCCACTGAACAGATTTAAAACGCTTTCCACATTATTGGTAAATGTTTGCATAATATCAGGCTCTGTGTTTTCCTCTGTCGCTGCTTTGCTGTATGTTTCAAACGCAGTTTAAGGGAATTTTTAATGTGGTTTCATTTCACAACACAGACCACGCCCACATTTTGTTACATTCTTTTCGATGAAAGTCGTATCCAATGACAATTACATTCAATAAATTACATTGTGTCGTATTAGTATCGGAATTTTTATTTTATTTTTAATAACTATTGTTTTTGTAATTTGCTTAGGGTATTTTTTAAAAGATATATATATATATCCTAACTAAAATAACTCAAAGCCTGTCATATTACCTTTCTCATATTAGCCTATTATATTCTATTATAATCTATTATATTGCCCACCCCTTGCCCACCTGCACATCCCAGCTGATATACAAGATTTGGGGGGTCATTCTGCATTTGAAAGTTTGAAAGGGTTTTAAATCTTCTAAATAAAGTAAAATGATTCAAAATCAAGTAATTTATATATGCCAAAGTCAACTTTAAACATATACAATGTAATTTCCAAACAGCAAAATTGTGGCCAGTGAAAATGCTGAGTGGCTAGTAACTTTGGAAAACCACTAGCCACGGTGGCCGGTGAGCAAAAAAGTTAATGTCAATGTATAATATGTGTATATATATATATATATATATATATATATATATACACACACACACATGTATATATGTAGTGCCCTTAAAATTAATTTGCGTTAACACGTTAATTTTGACAGGCAATGATATATGATATATAAAGTTTGCTGATGTATGACGCCGCTTATTAGCAGGAGACCGAAATGATTGGTAAAAGTTGGGGGGGGGGGGGGGGGGGGAGTCCAAGATGGCTACCTGATCAGACGTGTTTGTTCGAGCTCTTGCACCAACTGTACTTAGACCGTGCAAAAAGTTTTTTTTTAGTTGTTTAAATACTCTATTTGGAGCTTTGTTACGTTTCTGACTTTAAGTTTTCCTCTGTATTGCGCTACCATGGGACGTAAGCGTGGTCTTTCTAATTACTCTTCGGTTGCTGATAAGACTACAGATGTTAACACATGCTTGCTAGCCAGCGGTGGTCATGATTATGTTGTTTCTGGTGTGAGCGAGGAAGATATGTTCAGTTTAGCTGAAGAAGAGTTTCCTGCATTGCCTATCACCCCGAGTAAATCCCCGAGCACAAAGAAAAGAGCAAGTGATGAGGTCCGCGCTGACATCTCGTCGCAGCTGTTGGGTATAACACAGCTGATTAACTGCCGCTCAGATGGAATCGAAAAAAAGATCTCTGACATGTCCGCTGAACTGAAGGCCGTCGCTGAGAAGGTAACAAGTCTTGAACGTCGTATGGATGATGTTGAACGGCCCGTTGCACAGATGCAGCGAAGGATGGATGACATGGAGACTTATCTGAGGAGGCGTAATCTGAGGATTGGCGGGATTCCAGAAAGTGCGAACGAAAACATTCGCCTTGAAGTGGTCAGAATCTGCCAAAATGTTCTTCCTAGTGCAAAGGATAAACTTCCAGAAGTTATTGACGTGGTCCATCGTCTCGGGAAGATTCAACAAGGTGGCGCGGAAAGACCCAGGGTGACCATCATGCAGTTTTCCGTTCGCTCTTACAGAGACGCTGTCTGGAAAGCCGCGAAGAATTCTTCTTATTTGAAGGACAATGGTCTACGTTTCATGGAGGACTTTTCGGCTGGCGATCGTGAAAGGAGAAGGAAGCTGTGGCCAGAGATTCAAAAGGCGCGCGCAGAGGGGAAGACGGCATACTACGTCGGAGGAAGAGCTTTCATTCAAGGGCAGGGGGAAATTCTCTCTACATAAGATGTTCCCATCTTCATATCTGATGTAGCCACATTTTCCTTTGACTGTTTGATTGTGTCTGATATATTTTTCAGACACAGATGTTGACATGCTTTCAGAGACTGGGTGTTTTGTATTTGCTCTTTTTGCACATTTTGAGGTAAAAGGTGCTGCTGGTATGTCTAACCCTTTTCAGCACTTTCCGATTGTGCGACCTTTTTTCAACATTCTATTATTTTAATTATAATTAAAGCAGGTTAATAGTGTTTTTGAGTTCTTTTAAATGTCTTTTTCTGTTGTGTCCTTGAATGCCAGGGGTCTAAGAGATGCTGTTAAACGCAAGGCTTTGTTTTTGTTTACCAGACAGTTTGGTTCTGACTTTGTATTTTTTCAAGAGTCTCATTCTAAAGATAATGATAGGAATTTTTGGAAATCGCAGTGGGGTAGCGAAATATGGTTTGCTCATGGTTCGGAGCATTCGGCAGGGGTTTCTTGTTTAAAAAATAACTTTGTAGGTGATGTTTTGCACACATACTGTGATGAGCATGGTCACTTTATTTTATTAATTCTAAAGTGTTATAATGTGCATCTTATTGTTGTTAATTATTATGGGTATAATTCTAGACCTGAAAATGATCAGTTACTATTTCTTGTGGAAGATAAGCTTGTTTATTGGCAATCAAAATTTCCAAATGCCCTTGTATTGATCGGTGGGGACTTTAATGTTGTCCTAAATGAATCCTTTGATAGGTGGCCACCTGGTAGACAATCAAATTCAAACTTGGCTTTGAAAGCATTTATGAATAGGTTTGAGCTTATAGATATATGGAGGGCTAAAAATATAAATGATAGAGTGTACACATGGAGCAATAAAAATTCGTCTAGACTTTCACGAATAGATTTTTGGTTAATCTCTAGGAATCTTGACAAGGATAATATTTTTGTTGATATCTCGGCAACACCGTTAACAGACCATAAGGCTGTTTACATTAAAATTTTGCTAACTCCTGAAGCTAGTAACAGGGGCACTTCTTATTGGAAGATGAACAGCTCATTACTTAAGCATAATGATGTTAAGTCCGAGCTGGAAAGACTTATTGTTTTTTATTGGAATAAAGCTAAACGAGAAAATTCATTTGGCATCAATTGGGAATTATTAAAATTTGAAATAGGGAAATATTTAAGAAAATTCAGTTCTGTTCTGGCTAAATCAAAACGTCTTGAAGAAATAAAAGTAGTTAGTGAAATCTCCTCTATTACCAAAATCTTACCTGAAAACTTGACAGATAGTCAGAAAGCACAT
This sequence comes from Pseudorasbora parva, assembly GCF_024679245.1. Taxonomy (NCBI): domain Eukaryota; kingdom Metazoa; phylum Chordata; class Actinopteri; order Cypriniformes; family Gobionidae; genus Pseudorasbora; species Pseudorasbora parva. The sequence goes on from NC_090187.1 coordinate 13,097,676, forward strand.
TTAGTTGCCTTGCAATTTAAGCTAGATGATTTGTATAAATTAAAAGCTCAGGGTGCTTTCATTAGGTCAAGGCAAAGATGGCTAGAATATGGGGAACAGATGTCATCTTATTTTTTTAAACTTGAGAAGAATAGGGCTAAATACAATTCTATTTGTCAATTAAATATTGGTGGGACTGTCTCAGAAAACCCTAAAGAAATTTCCAGTTTTTGTTTTAACTTTTATTCAAATTTGTATAAATCTAATTTTAGTCTAGAAGATTTAGATACTTTTTGTAAGCACCTTGGTCATGTTAATTCTATTAATCAGGATGAAAAAAGCTTTTGTGACTCACCAATTACTGTTGATGAGATTAAGGAAGCAATTTCTCATTTAAAAAATAACAAGTCACCTGGTAATGACGGAATAACATCTGAATTCTATAAGTTTTACTCTGAGCTTCTGTCCCCTTTCCTTCTCGAAGTGTATACAGAGAGTTTAAACTGCTCTGAGCTTACAGCTAGTATGAAGCAAGGTGTCATTTGTTTAATTCCTAAACCTAAAAAGGACACTCTTCTCTTAGACAATTGGAGACCAATCAGCCTTCTTAATAACGACTTTAAATTGTTTGCCCTTATATTCTCAAAGCGTTTCAAGTCGATTCTGAACTCCATTATTGATGAGAATCAATCAGGTTTTATGAAAGGCCGCCATATATTTAATAATATTAGACTTGTTTTTGACCTCATTGACTATTCTAACCTTATTCAGGATGATAGTTTAATACTTTTTTTGGACTTTTTCAAGGCATTTGACACTATTGAGCATCCTTTCATCTTTTTTTGTCTAGAGCGTTTTGGTTTTGGGCCATATTTATGTAATGCTATGAAAACTCTGTATGCAGGGGGAAATAGCTCAGTGAAATTAGGACATGGTACAACACAGAGATTTTTTCTAGAAAAAGGAATACGACAAGGCTGTCCAGTCTCTGTATATCTTTTTCTTATAGTAGCTCAAGTTTTCTGTCATTTTATTAAGGATAGTAAGATAGAAGGAATTCATATTGCAGGTAGAAATATTTTAATTAGTCAACTAGCGGATGACACAGCCTTGTTTTTAAAAAATTCCAGTCAGGTTAATCAGGCAATTAAAATTATTCAGTTGTTTTCAAATGCTTCAGGTCTATACCTTAATATTAAAAAATGTGAAATTTTAGATTTGAAAAGCTCCTCTCTTGTATCTGTGGATGGCATTCCTGTTAAAGAAGCTGTTAATTATTTAGGTGTTGTTATCTCAAAAAGTGAACAAGACAGAGTTTCTCTAAATTTTAATCCTGCTTTTGAAAAGATTAAAAACAAATTTAATCTTTGGCTATTAAGGGACTTGTCCCTTAGAGGTAGAGTTCTTCTTTCAAAAGCTGAAGGAATTTCTAGACTAACCTATGCTGCTTCATCTATACATGTAGACAATAATACTGTCAAAGCTATTGATCGAATTTTATTTAATTTTCTATGGAAGAATCGTGTGCACTACATTCGTAAATCTGTAGTTATAAATTCGCTTAAAAGTGGTGGCCTTGATTTTCTTGATTTTGGCACTTTAAATAATACCCTCAAAATTAATTGGTTAAAATTTTGTTTGAAGAAACCTTCTTTGTGGAATTTTATTCCTAATTTTATTTTTGACCAACTTGGGGGTCTTTCTTTCTTACTAATGTGTGACTATACAATTAACAAATTACCAGTGAAATTGTCTGCCTTTCATGCTCAAGCTTTATTGGCTTGGAAACTGATTTACAAACACAACTTCTCTCCACATCGTTATTTTATTTGGAATAACCGTTGTATTTTATATAAGCACAAAAGTTTTTTTTTAAGAAGCTGGTTTGATAAGGGTATTGTTTTAGTTTGCCATTTGTTTAACTCTCAGGGATACCTTATGACATATGACGAATTTCTTGAGCACTTTAATTTTCCTGTGATGCCCAGGGAATTTGCTCTTGTATTTTCTGCTATTAATTCTGGTATAATTTCTTTATGTAGAGAGGTACTGCCTTTGGAAGATATGCCCATAATTAACCCAACTGATACAACTTGTGGTAAAATTTGTTTTTTACAGTTGAAAAACAACAACAAATCTATTCGTTCGCTATTTCTAAAAGAGGTTGTCACCAATTCTTGTTCTACTGCTTATTGGGCTAAATTTGTTAATAACCTTGATTGGGAAAGTGTTTGGTTATTACCTCATAAGTTTTTTGTCACAAACAAGGTGAAATAAATTTCTTTTAAGATAATACACAAATTCTACCCTGTCAAACATTTTCTTAGAAAGTTTAAGGAAGACATTGATGTTAGTTGCTCTTTTTGCTCTTTGCACGTGGAAACGGTTTCCCACATTTTTTGGCATTGTAGTCATACGAAAAGGTTATGGCGGGACGTGTCAATGTTTATTAAGCAAAAGGTTCTCTTTAATTTTAATTTACATTTTGAAAATGTAATTTTTGGATATCTAAAGTATGATAACAGTGTGAATAAGCAAGCTTTTGTAATTAATCTGGTAATTCTATTAGTAAAATTTCACATTCATAAGTGTAAGTTTTCTAGCAAGAAACCCAATTTCTCAGTAGCCTTTAAAGAATTTGAAAATTATTTCTCTACTATTCAATCTAGTGCAAATGAAAAAGCTATTAAGACTGTTCATATGTGTACTGTCTTTAAAATCTTTGAATAATTCAAAGGTCTTGTATCACTGTGAATGTTTTATTTTTTTTATATGTGTACTGTCTTTAAAATCTTTGAATAACACAAAGGTCTTGTATCACTGTGAATGTTTTTTTTTTGTTGTTGTTGTTTTTTTTTTTTTTGTTTTTTTTATAATTTTGTTTTTTTATTGTTATGTTTTATTTTTAATATATTTGTGTTTTTTAATTATAATTTATTATTATTATTATTCATTATTATTATTTTTGGTGCGTTCCTTTTATTTTATGTATGTGTCATTCGCTCCCCTGGCTTCAAAGTGTATGTTGTTCTGTTGTTCAAGCATAATTAAAAAAAATAAAAAATAAAAAAATAAAATAAACATTAAAAAAAAAAAAAAAAAAAAAAAAAGATTGGTAAAAGTTGCGGTGATTGGTCAACATTGCGAGTCGCACTGAATTCACGGGGACTGATTGCAAATGACACACAATAAATAATCTAGAATACTTTCATCAAATATATAAATTCAAGCTTAAGTTTAAGATTTTACAATTAGGCTATACTGAGCCTGATCTATCTAAGAGATTTTTTTAGAAGGAAGTTAATACCTTTTAGAAAAATGTCACATGGGTTAAAACTCCTGCTACCCTGATTTGCATTTGTGTAGCTCACAGCATGTTCATTTACATGTTAAAGCCTCCCCTGGAGTTAAGGGAAGGGGGGTCTTGGGGGGGACAACTGCCAAGCAAGGCCCACGTCAATTTCTGACAATTCACGGCAGTTTTCGGTGTCGCCTGCAAACTGCCGTGTACAGTCGTAAACCTGATCTTCCACGACAATCTACAGTGCCGCTTACTGACGAAAATCCCACTTTTCATGCAGTGCAGGTTATTAATGTTTGTTACTCATTAATAAATGGTTCACACGTGTTCCCTTTATATTAAGGTTCACTTTCACAGGTTATTAATGTTTGTAACTCAATAAATGGTTCACATGTGTTCACTTTTACATTAAGGTTCACTTTCACAAAGTATGAATGTTTGTAACTCATTAATACATTATTTACATGTGTTCACTTTAAGGTTCACCTTCTCAAGTTATTAATAGGGGTGTAACAATACTGTATATTGTGATATAAAAATGTGACGATAAGGTTGATGGAAATTATATGATTCGTGAAATAAAGGCTCAAGGCTCAAGGCTCAACTTGCTGTAGTAGGCCTATTTATAAGGTATAATTCACCTAAACACACATTTACAAATGTACCACAACTTACATCATTTTTATTTTTGGGTGAACTAACCCTATAACTAAGAGTTAGTTCACCCAAAAATGAAATGTGTCTCCCTAATGCCGTTCCACACCCGTAACATAGGCAATCCAAATCATGAATTAATCCACTGATTCTTTGCTCTATTTTGGTCATTCAGGCAAGTGTTATATATGACGTTCCATTACGACATTGGACTAATTCCACATGTGCGTTATGACGCAATCACACAGAGGCCTTCTTACAGCATCTCAACACAGCGCAAGTTCCCTTGAAAGGGAAACTTTTTTTTTCCAATCCATGATTATTCACAAACAAAGCTATATGAAATTTAAGAGGTGTGTTGTAGACAAATGAGGAAATACTGTCTGAGTAAACATGCTCAGGTTTGACATACAAAACATACAGATGGTTACACACACACAAAAAAAAATTGTGCTAAATGTAATATGAAGATGAATTTCATTGTACAGCACAAATGATTTTCCCTCAGCTCTCTCTCTATCTCTCTCTTTTTTTGTCATCTTGGGTAATTTGACTATTAATTTATATTTGTTTCTCATGTATCTGCGTGAGGTTGCTCTGTGCTCTTGCTGCTTTTGTGCAGAGTCACTGGACTGTTCTGTCCTCTAATTTACAGGGACAAAGGACATTGTAACATTCACACAAGCCAAGCCATGTCTGAAGACTGCACGTCTGAGCAAATTATTAAATCAAATCGTTCATACTTCAAGAGGGAACTAGTCTAATTTTCTACTGCTTTGTTCATTCATCAAGAATTGTCAGCATCTGACAAGACCTTCTGGTGTGTTTGCAAAATGTGTGAGATTTAAAAGTTACCTATCATAAAGAATTCACTACCAATGAATTGGGCCCAATGATAACATAGTTTATTTACATGCACTGTCTGCTGTGTTTTAGCACCAAAAAGGAATATAGAGCAAAAGAGCACACACACATACACAAATATCTAAATTACCATTCACACTTCCCCATCTCTGTTTCTGGGTGCTAAGTTGTTAATGATGCAGCAGACCACCACAAGCTGTCATTTGAATATTCAGAAAAAGTAGATAATTAAAGGCCATACCTTATTTGTGTCACAATGCATGATGAGTGTCTGTGTAGGCATTGAGTTTCTTATATTCAGTTAAGCAGTGAGACCCAGAAAATGTGACCTGTTTTAAAAGAGTGAGATAACTTCCTGTAATAAGGAATAATATCCACTCAGAAGACATAGAAATGCCTGGAACCCACAGCGCTATCATTTAATTTAGTAAAAATCTACTTAATATGTTGCTGTTGCTGAAGGGTCTAATCCAGGTTGTTTCAAGCTCAAGCTGATGTATTTGTTTGTGAAAATCTCCTTTTATTTGAACACAATAACAACAGCTGTAATCATATTAATGGCTTTTCACTACTCAGTATTTAAGACTTGGCATAGACCACATAGATTTCATCCCCTCCCTGTACAGAGTAACAGTACCAAACCAAGGTTTCACTTAGTAAAATTTGTCAGCACAGCAGATAGTGACCTGTCATTAGCTCTATAAACTCCCTCAAGCAATCCTGTCTCCTTGAACCTCATATTCACTTTCTTTAAAGTTCTCATTGCATTCTCCTTCCATTGGAGTGAAATGGGATCTTAAGATCTCTGCAGTAAAATTGAGCCATTAGCATTAATATAGCTTTTATGAAAATGTATTTCCTCCCCAAGTAGGTCTTAAAATGAGGAAGCTATACCTTGACCTTCACAACTGAATCAAAATGCTCTTTAAGGGCTGCCATTTCTGAGTGAATGCACTATGTTCATATAAGAGTGATGCAAGTCCTGTGTGTGTGTGTGTGTGTGTGTGTGTGTTTCATATGGAGCGAATATGGAATATGGTTCAGATTAGAACTTTTAAGATTTGTCAAAAAACATATCTGACTTGATCTAAGGTTAGTATATATTGTATATTGTGTATATTGTATATTGTGTATATTGTATATTGTATAGTATATTGTGGTCATGATAACATGCACGCTTCACCACTGTTGCAGATATTTAAAGAAATTAGAAGTTGTGCAAAATGCTGCATGTCAGGACGACTATGACAAGTGAGCTGCGGCTTTACCAAAAAATAAAAATAAAAATTAAATAACAGACAGATTTGACTCAAAGGAAGCACAGAAAAGAGCCATTTGGAGCCAATTGCTATCATTTTCCTATCAAGACTTAAAGGGTCATGATTCAGATTGCCAATGTCACGTGATTTGGGCCGTTTGACATACAATCCGAATCGATACACTGATTCATAACGGTTCAAAGCTTTGTTTTGAAATCGGTCCATCACTATACAAGTTGTTCTGTTTTTTTTGTTTTTTTCGCACAAAAACGAAATTCTCGTCGCTTTATAAAAATATTGTAGAGCCACTGTAGCGAGATGGGCTTTGTAATGACGTCTTTAGTGCCTTTAGGGGTCTTGAGAGAGGGTCTTTTGCTCTCGGGGTCCCCCTACATTTGGGAAAAAATAATGTCCTCAACTACTGTCGTAAGCTCTGTCATCCTACAACAGGGGATGCCATCGTGCATGCATTTGTTGACATGACAACCCTGATAGCCCTGAACTAGTAATGCGGGGTTGTGTCATAACCCGCGGACCCCGTATGTCTATTTAATGGTCGTGGGTGCAGTGCAGGCGGGTTTTAAAAATATATACAGTGGTGCGGGGAGGGCCAAATAACTTCATAAACGCGTCCCCGCGGGTTGGTGCAGCACTAACCATTAACTTACCCTGAACACTGCAGGAGGAGTTCACATGCAGGTGTTCTTCTGGCGGCGCGTGTGAAATGTCTTCATCCCAGGTACAGTCAGTGGCACATGTTTCAGCATGTCATATGAATAATTTCATGGGTTTTATTTTTTTCAAACTCCAAATAATCACGATACTCATGTTTACAAGCCAGCGTTATTATAGTAGTCTATTGGTTACCGTTTTACAGAATCTATATGATACTTCAATTCAATGTTTGAGTGGTAGGTAATCACCATAACAAGCATGACAGCATCGGTCGAGCACGCCTCCTTCAGCTCACGCCAACGAGCAAACGCTGGTCCAATGTTGATCCTCGTCCTGCCTTTAATCCCATCACTTTTTCGTTTCCACTTATTGCTTTCCTCCAACAAAACCTTTTCTTTCTTATTTTTCTGTGCTGATTCGGACATGACTATATTATCCGACGAACAAAGTTGGGCTTGCACGTCCGAATGTAAGGAAGTGGGGGTGGTGGTGGAAGTGACGTATATGCCGTAAAGCAGACAAATTTTGTAGTTCTTTTTTTCTCAGGTTACTACCCGAAACCTGAAGTTTAAAAGTATGATTAAAAACGATACTGACCCCATCAAGCTATAATGACACAGACGTGTCATTCAACCTATTGTAAGTCGATGTATCATGACAAGAGTGTTGAAAATATATTATGAAGGTTGAAAAGTTACCTAGTGCTGATTTTATATTTCACAAAAAACAAGCAGATGGTGATGAATGATTTGTTTTATTTTTAAGAATTATAGAATGCTGAGTATAATGAACGTGGTGGATAATATAGTAAAAACCATTCACATCCTCAGCAGTTTCAGATGTACACTCATAAGCATCCCGTTTTACAATTTAATCTTTGTACTTATCTGTAATTAAAAATATATTTTAGAAAATAAAAAAGGCACGTTGTCAAGCTTGAACAAATAACGCCAATCTAATGTTGCCATAGTTAGCTGTCAGAGACAAAGTACATTTATGTTCATAACATAGTTATTTCAAATTCTTCAAAGATCATTTACCTCAATACAATGAAGTCACATTTCTCAGGAAATCAGAAATAAACAACTACATTTTGCAAATAAAAATAATTAATGTAATCTTGGAACTTAATTGCATGTGTGTGTGTATAAATATAAAAATTGTGTGTGTATGTGTGTGTGTGTGTGTGTGTGTGTGTGTGTGTGTGTGTGTGTGTGTGTGTGTGTGTGTGTGTTTATATATATATATATATATATATATATATATATATATATTTATATATATATATATATATATATATATATATATATATATATATATATATATATATATATATATATATATATATATATATATATATATATATATATATATATATATATATGTCCTAATTGGATTAAAAACAATTCCCAAAAAGCACGCTATGAAAAAAGAAAGAAATAAACATAGTCAGGCACAAACAGTTAACTTGTAATATTAATACTTTTCACACATTACAAAGAATAAATATCTGAATTTACAATACAATTATAATTGCATCAATTAGATTAATCGCATTCAAAATAAAAGTTGTGTTTATATAATATGTGTATTTACTGTGTATAATATTATATATAATACACACACGTTTGTATATATTTAGGAAAAATATGTCATGTTTATATATATAGACACACACACACACACACACACACACACACACACACACACACACACACACACACACACACACACACACACACACACACACACACACACACACACACACACACAAAATTGATCTTATATATAAATAGAATTTGTGTATAAAAACATGACATATTTTTCCTAAATATATACAAACGTGTGTGTATTATATATAATAATTATACACAGTACATACACATATTATATAAACACAACTTTTATTTTGAATGCGATTAATCTAATTGATGCAATTACAATTGTATTGTAAATTCAGATATTTATTCTTTGTAATGTGTGAAAACTATTAATTTTACAAGTTAACTGTTTGTGCCTGACTATGTTTATTTCTTTCTTTTTTCATAGCGTGCTTTTTGGGGAATTGTTTTTAATCCAATTAGGACCATACTGAGTGTAACCAGAAATCGAATAGTGCATGAGGGTTAAATCAAAGAATAGCTTTAAATTAGATCTTGACAACTGTGCCATTGTTAAAAACTAAAGGAGGTGCATTCATATTCATCCTGCGTTCATAGACCTTGTATCCTCCATTGAGATTTTAAGTGCCATCTGATTCTGGCATCAACCCAAATCAAAACCATCAGACTGGGCTTACATATGCACTTGAATATGTTTTATAACCTCACAATAGTATTCTGTGCTCTCCAAAGGAAGATGATAATGAACAGTGCTCATCAAACTGGGTCTGTTGTTCCAAGCCTAAGTGGCTGGTCACTTAAATCGAGTCCCTTCAGCACAGAATACTGATGAGGACTTTGTTTTAATCTCTTGGATTTCTTTTTCAAAAGAGAGGCTAATGCTTAAAGTCTTTAACAGGCTTCAAATGCACTTTAGAGGACAGGCTGAGGTCAAGGGTGAAGGCATGTTGCTAAGAATTTATTTTTTAGTCCATAATAATGACCTTGTTGTTTAATTGTATTCTCTGTACTCTATTAAAAATATGGAATCAAAAGTAGTTTGCTTGTAAATTCCTTGTGTGTACAAATCAGGGAGGTCTGTAAAACTTGTAGAAAGCCACCCGTTTGCATTAAAATTTGTCTCAATGGCACTTGCTCAGCTAGGACCCTCTCGAAATATGCACTTTAACATTGTTATCGGTTGTGGCTGGAGAGGACACGCTTGGCGAAGGAATCTAACAAAACTGAGCATGTTTACATGCACACCAGTAAGCTCACAAATATCAGCTTATTGAAATAACCAGTTTCCCCTGTTTACATGCAAACCAGTAAACTGACAATGCAAGTAAACTGCGTTTACATGACTTTATTAATAAACGGGGTTATTTCCTTGTAGTGACATCGAAAATATTAATGTCTGTATCTGACTCAGAGTATTCCAAATGTTTTGTCAGTTGTGATGTTAAATAAAGCATGCAATGTTTCAGCGGGAGATTTACAGTTCATATTATTCTCTCATGCAGTTACAGATGCTACAGAATCTTCTACTTCTGCTGCATGAGATGCAAACACATCTTTACAATTCCTGGGTCTTAAAAGAGTTTGCGTTTGGGATATATGCCTTATTTCATGCAAAACACTAGTTCGTGCTGTCTGGATGCATTTAAATCTGCTCTAAGTATGAGTAAATCTGCAATAAGCCAACAGAAAGCAGGTTAATGCATTTACATGCCACGCAAAATCGGATTAAGAGGCAAAAAAACTACCTGTCCCGACCGGTTTATGATTAGGCTGTTTATGACCTTACTCTGATAAACGAAAACAGGTTACCACGTTTACATGACCATGTTCGACATTACTCGTCCTCTCGGAAGGCGCAACCTTGTACCAAAAATAGTCCAACCTTGGAGGAAGGACAGGCAGAGATCACGCGCAGGTAAGCAGGGCAATGTTGGCTGGTTAGGAAACCAAGTTGGTGGCAGCAGCTCAGGAGATCAGGACGGCTCCGGTCATTCAAGGGACCGGTGCTCTGGAACCTTGCCATGGGGGTTTAGTTCATCCATAGTGACCGGGGAAGTATGCACCCCCAACCCCAACAAATTATAATTCTTGGGAGGAGATCGATTTCAATAGATAAACATCTATTGAAAATACTTGTGCAGTACAATTCACGTTGTATATACAACTTTTTATGAGTAGTAAGTGTAACGAAAATGGCAGAAGGGGGTCAGTCCGCTAAGAGTAGCAAAAAAATATATAACAGATATTGTGTAATCACTGCAGAAGCTAAAATCCCAAGAATGTGTAGACAGAAGAATCAGTAGCTGTTGATGACACAGTACCAAGAAGGAGTCAAAGAGCACGGAAGTTTACAGAGAAAGGTAAAGAATTGTATGATAAAAAGCTGACTAAAATTAAAAAATGCTTTCAATGCTCTTACGAGAAATGGAACACTCTAGCTAGAGATGCTAGACAAAGACTAATGGGGGTTCTCTCTAATGACATGCTGTACAACCTCATAGATGCAATCAGTGGTGCTTCAAATTATGTAAATGTTGCTTATGAAGAGTTGCGACAAAATGTGAGTCCAGACAGTGATACTCGCCGCTGAGTAGACACCTGTGGAGCAGTCACAAAAATGATAGTTGAGTCTGCATGGGAGTCGTCTAGGTGAGGGAGTTGAAAGTCACAATCCACTTAGACCAGAAGCATGCTGTATTGATACAGGTTCAGTGTTCTCATCCATAGCCTCCAAATCAAGTCATTTGATCAATCACATTTCAGGTCTTCTCAGTCTATAAACAATTCAAGTGTGAGATCCAAAGGTTCAAGTTTTACTCTGCTAAGAATCAAGAGGCTGCTGCAGAAATTGCTGCAACTGAAGCAACATTAGAAATATTACAGCAACAAGAGCATGAACTTGAAGAACTCCAAAGAGGCTGAAGATAAACGGAGAATAGCATAACAAGAAGCTGAAGTATTGAAGCGACGTCTGGAAAGAGAAGAAGAATAAGCTAGGCTACGTGTTAAGATTGAGTCTGAAAATGCAGCTAGACGGGAGGCATTAGAAGACAAGCGCAGAGAGCTTGAGCGCTTGGAGACACTAAAAAGCTTAAACACTGCAAAGGCAAGAATGCAAGTCTATGAACAGACATCTGGAAAGAGAAGAAGAAGAAGCTAGGCTACGTGTTAAGATTGAGTCTGAAAATGCAGCTAGACGGAAGGCATTAGAAGACAAGCGCAGAGAGCTTGAGCGCTTGGAGACACTAAAAAGGTTAAACGCTGCAAGCGAGGCATTCAAGGCAAGAATGCAAGTCTATGAACAGAACGAAGACTCAAAGGAAGAAACAAAACAGCTTCTTTGTGAGTACACATCTGTAAAAGAGAAGCATGTACCAGAGGTGAGCAG